>NC_136687.1:702862-1002862 GCF_903797595.1 Erithacus rubecula | reverse complement strand
CCCCTCCAGCCACTAATATAAAAAAATTAAAATATTGGTGATTTGTGTGGGTTTTTTTTTCAATATTCAGTGTTTAAACCAAATTGTTCATGAACAAGCAACAATTTGTGTTTCCTTGTCCTGGATTGTCAAACCCCAATTCCTCATGGAGTCAGGTTCCATCTACAGCATAAAGTTAAAAAACTTTATTTTAAAGTTTTCTTCAAAATATCTGAAAATAGTTCTGAATAAGGCAGGGCAACAGCTGGAAAATGAGGAATTTGGGGAAATATGTTGCTAACAGAATTTTAAACCTCGACCATAGTCAGCACTGTGGAATGCTGAACTCCAGGTGTATTTTTAGTGGTTTTATTTTTTTAATCTGCATTTTAAAAAATCAGCTGTCAATGCCAATAATTTCAATTCTCATAATTCATAAAGTGGCTAATTTAAAAAGCAAAAATATTATGATTTTGAGTAATTGGAGCCCAAGTGCTCACAGGGATCTTGTGATGCAGAGCACCCCCATTAATTCTTTTATTCTTTTTTTTTGGTGGGTACTTGTAAAACAGAATCTGAAAATCAAATTTGGCTCTGCAAAATTTCAGCTGTTCTGACTGGATGGGTGGGATTAGGAGCAGAACTTTGACTTTCCAGAGGTAACTGAGTTCAGAGTTCAGCTGGAAACACCTTCCAAACAATTATTTCACAGAATGCCTTCGGACAATTACAAATAAACAATATTTAAATTTACTTTAGAGTGTTTGCCATGGGAACTTATTAAGGATGAAGCCCAAAGTTTCTTTTTTCTGAATTATAAAAAGAAGTTTTGCTCTTTTTTGAGTGTTTCAAGAACTCACATATGAGGTCTGATATGACAGGAAAGGAAACAAAGGTGGAAAATACCCCAAAAATCTTTTGGATTTTTAAAGGTTATAAAAACTGAGAACTGCTGCCCTTCCATAGAGCCAGAAAAATCTCCTGGATCCCTCCTGGCTGGGAGGGCTCTGCCTGAGCCAGCAGTGACGCCGGCTGGAAAACCTGGAAACTGCAGAAATTTCCTTGCTCAGAAAACCGCGGAGGGAGAGGGAACTGCGGGAATCCGGGGCTCCAATTCCCGGTGATTATTTCTGGTTTTTTCTTAGCGTTATATAAAATATTTGTAATAAGCCAAAGAGTATTTCCATTTTCAAGGTTAAACCATCACAGGGCTGATGCATCCTGGTTTATTTCTGCCATCCATTTAATCTTTCCTTGTATTTCTCCCCAGATATCCCAAAAAAATCTCAGGATTTTTGTCAGGCAGCAGAAACCACGACCTGCTTGAATCTAAAAAAAAACAAAACAAAACAAAACAAAACAAAAAAAACCATGTTCTGGAAGCACACTCCAGGCAATATTCCCTCTGCAAATTCCAGCAGTAAAGGAATAAATACTGAGCCTGGAATTATGGAAGGGAGGGAAGGGAATGATGATTTTACTTCAATCAGAAGAAACAAAGGATGTAAAAAATTAGTATGTGTACACCTGAGCAATTTCCTAATTATAAAACCAGGAAATAAAGTCACAATTTATCCTGACTTCCAGGGCACCCGATTTTTGTAGTGGAGTGTTTGCAGAAGTTTTGCTTATATATATACTATAAAATTAATATCAGCATATTTCCAGATTTTAATCTCTGTCAAAATATCACCCCTGCCCTGCTGACCAATTCACTGATGCTTTTCCCTCCAAGGTGTTTTCTGTTCCCTATAAATTATCTCACATCCCCCTCCCCAAAAAATGTTGATTCTATCCCTTACAGGTTTTATCCGTCATATTTTCCCTACCTGTCCCCTAATAACCTCAATTTTACCCCCCAAAATAACACCTATTAATCTCCTCAGTATTGCATCAATTATTTCATTATTACATCATTATTTCATTTTCTCCGGCGCATATAACTCAGATTTTATTCCCAAAATGTTCATTTTATCCCCTAAAATTCAAGTTTATCCCCTAAAATTCAACAGCTCCCACTTGCAGTACCGAAGATCGCCAAAGGCACACTGAGCGAGGAATGGCACTGCACATCCCACTTTTAGTTAGGGGTGGAACGGGAATTCGGCTTTTTTTCGGGGATTTCAGTGGATTTATGGCTTGGTTTGGTTCGGTTTTTGTTCGTTTTGTGTGGGTTTGGGGTTTTTTTGGCTGTCGTAGCAATGAGTCACCACGCGGTGGCAGCAGCGACCCAAGGCAAGCCGCCATCGGGACTGCCTTTTATTTTTAAACTTTTTATTCTTTTAATTTATAAGTACAGAAGTTATATTTGCCCTTTCAAACCCTGTTCTATAGACGGAGCTTTCTTACATCTTAAAATCCTGTCTATAATACAGCAGACACGGCGTTTTGTTTTGAAATCAATGTTTATCTATATTAATTTTGCCAATATGTATAAACATGAGGAACTTTAACGGGTTTTGCATTCACACACACACAGACCTTGTGAGTTTTGAGGCATTTTGGGGGCTTTAAACTCCCCTTGATTCCCTTCTCATCTATTCCCTCGTGCCCCAAAGGAGCTGGAAGTCGAGTGAAAATTTAAAGAGTGAACTGGAAAAACAACCCCAAATCTCAATAACTCACTTTACAATAAAAAGAATTGGCTTTGCTCACGTACATCCAGTAAAAATACTCCCTCTATTTACATACATCCAGGAAAAAATATTCCCTCTGGAGAAATCCTGGATTTCCTTTTGCATCACTGAACTGGCACAGCTGTAAACAGACACCATTAATTTTTTATATCCAAAATACAGAGTTATCCTTCAAGGAAGGATTTTTGGGATGTCACACAGTTAGGAGGGATCTCTAGCCAGCTGCTGATGTCCATTGGTTCTAAATTAGGTAATTATCTTCATTAATTAGCATTCTATCCATATTAGTCAATGATTTCTCGCTCTCATCTGACCCACATTCTTTAGCCCTTTAATCATCTTTTTCTCAGACGGGGACTTTCCAATTTTCCAGCCTTTAATCCCTTCTGCACCTTCTGGTTCTTCCCGAGTCCTTGAAGGGTCATAAATTTACAATCCCAGATATCCAATGTTCATTCGGCTTTAATTGAGACTTCCCGGAGTTAATTTTGGCAAAATTAATTCGGGTGACGGGGGGGTGACAGTAAAAACAATATAAGAAGTGTTGGAGGCGTCACAAAGTGCAGTTTTTAGGGAAAGCAGAGTGATCCTCGTTATCCCGAGCATCCCAAACTCGGGATTGCGGGAAGAGCTCGATGTGCATGTGCGGGGGATCCACCCGGGATCTGCCCGGGATCAAACCGGGATCAAACCGGGATCAAACCGGGATGAATCGGGATCAAACTGGGATCAAACCAGGATCAAACCGGGATGAATCAGGATCAAACTGGGATCAAACCGGGATGAATTGGGATCAAACCAGGATGAATCAGGATCAAGCCGGGATCAAACCAGGATGAATTGGGATCAGACTGGGATCAAACCATGATCAAACCGGGATCAAACCGGGATCAAACCAGAATCAAACCAGGATCAAACCGGGATCAAACCAGAATCAAACCAGGATCAAACCAGAATCAAACCGGGATCAAACTGGGATCAAACCGGGATCAAACCAAGATGAATCAGGATCAAACCGGGATCAAACCAAGATGAATCAGGATCAAACCGGGATCAAACTGGGATGAATTGGGATCAAACTGGGATCAAACCGGGATCTGGGACAGGACTGGTGTGGGATTAGTTGATGGGGGCTCTTTCTGAACCCCAGGTGCTCTACAGGCACCTACTCTGGAGCTCTCTTAGGCTCCCACTCTGAGCTCTTAGGCTGTTACTTGTCGGGTGATTCTCTAAATAAACAAAGCAGCTAATAGTTAAAAAGGTTATTTATTACAAAGCATGTCTTATTACAAAGCACATCAGTCTCAAAAGCCAATAGCAAAAGCAATGGCAAGCCATGGCAAAAGCAGCAGCAATAAGCAAATGGCCAGAAGCCAGAATAGCTAAAAGCAAAAATAGTTAAAAGCAACAATGGCTAAAAGCAGCAACTCTCTGCATACATAGTCTTATATAGGATTTCTCCAACAAGCTAAGATGCAAGCTCAGACCATCACTCACTAACCTATTACAATTCTAGTTTCTTAGCACACCAGGTTACGTATAACATTATGCATAGAATCTATCTTATTCTATCTAAGAAATATAAGCAATAGTTTTACTATAACTCTATTATGTCTAAGCACTGTCTGTGGTCCTGGAGCCTCTGCTGAAGATATCAGTATAGTATATATATATGTATATATATATGCAACCTTCAGTAGAACACAAGCTACTACTGTGGTATTTGAGGCCTTTCACTTACTAAAAACACTGCAGCTCCTACTAAACCTTATTCAATCTCTACACTCTGATTTCTCTCTGAAGAATTCAGAGATCCCTGACTCACTGACTCCAACAGACCGGGAAAAGGCCTCGCCCGGGATCCACCCGGGATCCACCCGGGATCCACCCGGGATTCACCAGGATTCAGGACAGGATCGGGAAAAAGCCCCGCCCAGGTGGGGCCGGGCCTGGATTCCCACAGGAACAACCCCGGGATTAACCCGGGATCCACCCAGGATTAACCCGGGATCCACCGGGATTCGGGACAGGCCCGGGAAAAGGCCCCGCCCGCCCGGGATCCACCCGGGATCAACCCGGGATTGGGGACAGGGACTGTGAAAAGGCCCCGCACAGGTGGGTCCGGGCCGGGATTCCCACAGGAACAGCCCCGGGATCAACCTGGGATCAACCCGGGATTAACCCGGGATCCATCGGGATTCGGGACAGGATCGGGAAAAGGCCCCGCCCAGGTGGGTCCGGGCCGGGATTCCCTGGATTCCCTCAGGAATAGCCCCGGGATTAACCCGGGATCTGGGACAGGACCGGGAAAAGGCTCCCTCGAGATCCACCGGGATCCACCCGGGATTAACCCGGGATTAACCCGGGATTCGGGACAGGACCGGGAAAAGGCTCCCTCGAGATCCACCGGGATTAACCCGGGATTAACCCGGGATCCACCGGGATTCGGGACAGGCCCGGGAAAAGACCCCGCCCAGGTGGGTCCGGGCCGGGATTCCCTGGATTCCCTCAGGAACAGCCCCGGGATCCACCCGGGATTCAGGACTGGATTAGGAAAAGGCTCCCTCGAGATCCACCAGGATCCACCCGGGATTAACCCGGGATCCACCGGGATTCGGGACAGGCCCGGGAAGCGGCCCCGCCCAGGTGGGTCCGGGCCGGGATTCCCTGGATTCCCTCAGGAACAGCCCCGGGATCCACCCGGGATCGGGATCGGCTGCAGGCCCGGCCCTCCCGCAGCAGGAACGGCGCTTCCCTTTGCTTCCCGAATTCCTGAGGGAAAGCCTCGCCCAGGGGGTTGGAGTTGGGAGGTGAAAAGCATCGCCCGTGTTCCTGTGGGGATTCATAATTAGTGCTCAGTTCTCTGTGAAATGCAGCTCAGGCATCCAAGCACAGGAAAAGGTGGAAAATTCAGGGGTGGAAAGTGCACCTTAAAAAAACCAGATGGGGCAGAGGGGTTTATTCCTGTTTTAGCTTTAATTGCAGCGCCAAAATGTCCCATCAAGGGTTTGGGTTTCCCTCCCATCCATCCTCCCCACAGCGGAAGGGGCGGCAGCAGGAGCGGAGCCGGGAAGCAGCGGGGCGGGGACGGAGCCGGGCTGGGCCCCGCAGCACACACGGCACTGCTGGTCCCGGGTGTTCCGGTACCAGTACAGCCCGGTGCGGGTGTTCCGGTCCCAGTACAGCCCAGTGCGGGTGTTCCGATCCCAGTACAGCCCAGTGCGGGTGTTCTGATCCCAGTGCGGGTGTTCCGATCCCAGTACAGCCCAGTGCGGGTGTTCCGATCCCAGTACAGCCCATTACAGGTGTTCAGATCCCAGTACAGCCCAGTGCGGGTGTTCTGATCCCAGTGCGGGTGTTCCGATCCCAGTACAGCCCAGTGCGGGTGTTCCGATCCCAGTACAGCCCAGTGCGGGTGTTCTGATCCCAGCACAGCCCAGTGCGGGTGTTCCGATCCCAGTACAGCCCATTACAGGTGTTCAGATCCCAGTACAGCCCAGTGCAGGTGTTCTGATCCCAGTGCAGGTGTTTTGATCCCAGTACAGCCCAGTGCAGGTGTTCTGATCCCAGTGCAGGTGTTCTGATCCCAGTACAGCCCACTGCAGGTGTCCTGATCCCAGTACAGGTGTTCTGATTCCAGTACAGCCCAGTGCAGCTGTCCCAATCCCAGTACAGCCCAGTACAGCTGTCCCAATCCCAGTACAGCCCAGTGCAGGTGTTCCGATCCCAGTACAGCCCAGTACAGCTGTCCCAATCCCAGTACAGCCCAGTGCAGGTGTTCCGATCCCAGTACAGCCCAGTACAGGTGTCCCAATCCCAGTACAACCCAGTACATCTGTCCCTGTCCAGCTTTCCCAATTCTTGTACAGCCCAGTGCAGGTGTCCCAATCCCTACAAAGCTGTCCCAATACATCCCAGTACATCTTTCCCAGTCCCAGTACATCCCAGTCCCTGCAGAGACCTTGGCACATCCTGGTGTTCCTATGGGAACAACTGCTGCCTTCCCTTGCTGCCAGGATCCAGCCACCAGTGAGGGAGTGTTGCTGCTTTAAACTCTAAAAACAAACCAAAACAATACAGGAAATATGAATATGAAAAAGTCACAGGAAGATTGAAACTTCAGACTCTGAGGTGACATCCAGGCTTGTGGGAGCCATGGAAATGCAGGGAGCTGGAGGACAATTCCTCCAGCACGTGGGTTTTTCTCTGCAGGATTTTTTTTGTCTCAGGATTTTCTGTGCAGCCTCAGTGGTGATTCCCTGCCTGCAGCCCATGAATTATGCAGGTTTTTATCAGGTTAGTGTGTGTGTCATCCCAGATTCTTCATCAAGATGCCAGGGAAGATGGAGCCCCTGCCCCGTGAGGCTTCATTAGCTGTGCCCATAATCTGATCACAGAGTTATTACAGTTCTTATCAGGTTTAATTCTGGGAATTCCAGCTTGTCAATCAAGCACAGGTCCCCCTGATAACACAGCTCTTGTAGTGGGGTTGGAGTTTGCTGTTCCTCCATCTGGGAATTCTGCAGGAGTTTGGGCTTGTGCTGCTGCTCTGTCCACACACTGGTTAAAATTTTGTTATTTTTTACACATTTTTAGTGATTCAGGATTTAAAAATGCCTTTTTCAAAGCTCCTACAATGTTATAGTTCCTCTTCTTTTGAGGAAAAAAAAAATCCCCTGAAACCTATAAAGGTTATAATGAGGGATTTTAACACTAATATAAAGTGACAATTCTTACAAAGGTTTGATATTTTATGTCAATAAAAGCACAAGCCCAAAGCCATTTATTTATGATTGATTATAGCACTGATGAATAGAGTAACACATAATATCTTCTATTAAATAGGGTCTGGAATAATTTTGGTTTTTGTAGCTTGATTTTCTGTGAACTCTTTTGCTTTTTTTGGACTTTATTCTTCCATTCATCCTGACCTTTTAAAATAAATACCTTCCTTTCTAGGCTAGGTGGAAAGAAGGGATTCACACCAGAGGCCATCCACACTGCACAGGCAATTTATTCTCTAATAAACCCATTTATGCAGCTTGATTTGTTTTCCACATGAGAATATTCCTGTTTCCCAGGGTTTTGAAGCTTACTCTGAAAATGGAACTTTTTAAAACCAATTCTCCTTAAGCCTTTTTAACCAGTGACTTTGGTGCTACACCATTTTAGACCTGGATATTATTTAATTTTTTTTTTTTATGTGCAGAGTGTCTTCAGTCACAAATCACTCACGATAAAGAAGTTGTTTTTTTTTTAAATTCCTTTCTAGTTCTGCAGTATTTGTGTCTCCTTGCATTGGGCAAAATGCACATCACCAGCCCTGACACCTGGAGAGTTCTGTTTTATTGAGCAATAACTTAATGTCAAATCAGCTGCCAGAACTCACAGTTTTCACAATTTTCAGGGAATTGTGGAGAGAATCCCTGGGGATGGGCTCTGTCAGCCCACCCCATGCCTAAATCAGGATGTCATTTCACCACAGCAACCACATTCCACAGAATTCCCCTGTTCTCCAGCCTCACTAGAGCTATAAAAGAGGTCAAATATTGTCAAATATTTAGAGATGTATCTAAAATCACATTAATATTGCTAAGCAGAGGTTAATTAAGACACCACAATTATGAAGAAATTTGGTAAGGTGCTGATGAGGGGATCTATTTTAACAAAACCAATTAAAAATAAACATATTTTTATATTTGTATAGAGTGCCAAGAATGAGAGAATTAAATCAAAATTAGGAAAACTGGGTCTGCTTCAGCATCAAAGCTCATTTTCCTGTCTGAAACCAATGCTAAGGCCATGGAAATGTGGATTTCTGACAGGATGGGTTTTGTTTCCTTGTTTAAGAAAGCTCTGGGGACTTGCAGAGTTCAGTAGCATTGAAGCCTCATCACAGAAAATTCAGACAGACAAGTCCATTCCAGATTCAGTGATGTAATTGAGTAAACTCTGCTGTAAATTGAAAAGCTCCAGGAGAAACACTGATTAAAGTGGTATCTGGCAGTTTTTCATTTGGCAATCAGATTACACTAGAGGACTAACCAAAGCAAGATACCTACATGATCTATATCTGTATTTTTAACATTTTCATCAGCTCTGAAATGTTAACCCAATTTTTGAAATTCAGGATGTGATCACTCTTGTTTTGCCTGCACTGACAGGCATCCTAAGGAATCCTAAAAATTCAGATTTTTTTGTTTTTTCCCCTGATGATTCTTCAGCCAGATAGAAACTCATTTCTTCCCAAGCCTCACAGAAATTCTTACTCCAAAGTGCTGGAGGCTGTAGGAAATGCAGTATCTTGTCTCCTTGGAGACCATAAAAGAGCTGTTTGTGTGAGCTGAACACACCACACAAATGACAGGCCTGGGTTCTGACCAGAGCCCAAGGCTGAAAATCCAAAGTTTATTCAAATTTCTACTAATTCTGCTGGGAAGAAAACTGTAGAAAGAAAAAAAAAATATATCCTAGCTCATATCAAGGTGTCTGCTGTTATACCAACTTTTTTTTTTTTTTTTTTATTAAGCATTTCCTGTAACTTTAGAAACACCACTGAATGATTTGCATGGATTTAGTGAAGAGAGGATTTTAGAAAGGCTTTGCTCACAGAGTAAAAAATAAAATTTTTAGCAGGAAAATGCCCTTGTGCTTAAGGGGTTGAAGGGAGATGAGGGTGGGGAACAAATGATATTCAAGGTGTGTGGAGGGGCTCATCCCAGCTGTTTGACATTCTGAAGGACTAAAGTTGGATTTTCACACCCACAAAGCAAAAATTCATGGATATGCAGGATTTTCTTGCTGGCTTCTCCTGGCTTTTCCAGCTACTTGTCTCATTTTGCTGGGGATGAAGGAACAGGGACTGTTCTCCCTGGGCTTTGGGTGCCAGTACAGAATTAGGAGGTGGAGTTGCCAATTTTGTTTTCCAGATTGGGGGCTCACCTCACACAACATCTGAAACTGCACCTGTAAGAGCCTCTCTGCCTCATTACTGAAAACATTCATGCTTTTTGTGGGGGTTTTATTAGAGTATGGCCAGCAATTGGTTGGGAGAAAAAGGATGTGGGAGTTTAAATTATTACTGAGCTGTGTTTCAAGTGAATGGCAAAGGGAGGAACTCACTCACTGCTGGTTTTATTTCTTTCTCCCATTCAGATGCCTCACCGTGCATGTAACACCCACCTGCAGAAGCCATGAATTCCAGAAAATTCCCCTCAGAACCACGGAGAGTTTTTCCTGCTGCTAAATCTCCCAGCCAGCAGCCATGTCACATCCTGGTGGTGGATGTCACCTCCCCTTCCTGGGCCAACACCTGCTCAGTGCTCTCTGAGGCTCTGGAGAATGTGCTGTGCCTGGCCTGTGGCCTGGCAGGACCCTGCAGAGTGCCCCTGCTCAGCCTCTACGTGGTGCAGTCACAGCAGGAGTGTCTGCTGCCCTTCACGGTATGCCCCAGGCTCTGCAGATTCTTTTTTATTTAAAAAAAAAAAAGTTATGATTTATATCTAAATTTATATCTCAAACTCTGTGTGCAAGTTTCTATCTGAAACCCAGCCGATCGTTTCACGGCGAGGGGAATTTTTGTGAAAGGATAAAGTTTAAAAGGAAGAGTCTCATTTTTGATCTGTGAACCTGATAAATTAAGTTTTGTGCTGTTCCTTCCTAAAATGTGTTTTGGAGCAGCTGTTGCACCTTTCATGTGCTGCTTTGTGCTGGGCTGCTTCTCTGTCAGGATTAGCACACACAGCTTGAGCTGCAATAATTTGGACACTGGACAAATATTATCAATGTGTGAGAGGTTCTAGATATTGAAGGGGAAAGGTGCAGAGTTAAAATATCTGTGCTGAATTTGAGAAACATCCTGAAATCACAGAATTATCTGCAAAAGTTCTCTAAGAATAAATCCAATTCTTAACCCAGCACTGCCAAATCCACCACTTAAGTGCCACATTCACACAGATTTTAAATGTAGAGATCTAAGTCAGTAAAAACAAATATTGATTTCATTTAAGGCTCTGCAGAGGAATAAAAGTAGATAGAGTAGCAGCTCTGCAGTAATAATTTGGGAGTACAAATCTGCATCTTAAAGTTCACAAGAATTTTTGAAGCCATCCTGTTATAAACAACCACACTGAGCACTCCCATTCACACATCAGTGTAAACACACAGGATTAACCCTTGCACTTTATGCAGCAATGGTGGAAACATGCTGAAAAGCTTTGTCAAGCCTTCAAATCTTGAGAAAAATAAAAAAAAAGCAGAGGTCAAGAGTAAATTAGCAAATGTGATCAGCAAGAAGACTCTGGCTAATGCTGGTGTTTATTTTGTAGAAAAGGTTATAGATAATGTGACAAGGATAATCTCATGACTGCTGCTCCTGATCAGCTGTCTTTTTTATTTAAACAACAATTCCTCATTTTGATAGTCACAGTTTTTAAAGACAGAGGAGCCCTTAGATCACTGTTTTGTTTTGTTCATATCACAGGATATTATATTTCACCAAAGTACCCCTATCTCATTAAAACTTCCTTCCAGAAAGCCATCTAGCTTTGATCTGAAGACAAGATGGGTAATCAAGTGCTTCTCTTGATAATTTCATCCAGTGGTTAATACTTGTCATTGTGAAACCTCTACCTCATTCCTAATTTGCATTTATTTGTTTTATCTTCCAGGGATTTCTTAATATATTTACTTTTCTGACTAGATTGAAGAACATGCTTGTATTTTATTCTTTCTTCCTCTAAATAGAAGTAGCTCCCTTCTCTGTTCTGGCTGGTAAATCAAGAATAAATTATAAGTTTAACTGCAAAACATTTTTACAATCATTTTAATAATTTCCAAGCCATTCTTTGTATTCACTCTGCTTTTTTTGGGGGGGGTGTGCTGCATTCCAATAGCAGACATCAGCTGCTGTACTGAAGCTGTTTTTCAGAGCTTTGTTAAAGGGTGCTTGTTAGACAAATCATGAAGTCAGGAAAACCCCAGAGCTGAAAATAGAGATGGGGAGAGTACATGGGGAAGTGTCACACACACTTGGCCTGGTTTTAATCTTTCCTCAGTGCTTGTTTTTGGTCTCTGTTCCCACTGCTGTCCCCACTAGGGGAGTCCATAAAGCTTCTCTGGAAAGGGCAGGGTGAGCAAAGAAAGAGAAGCCAGAATGAAAGCTGATGACTGACAAGATAAGAAATCAGCATTTAAACATCAAAAAAATTAATGTGGGACTGAGTAAGGACCGAGCAGAGCCTTTGCAGCTTCCTACTCAGTCCCACTGAAAGCCCCCCCTGCAAACCATGGCTCAGGGGTGCTGCAGTGACTCAGAGCTCCACACACCTGAAGCAAACTAGTGAAATATTCACCTGCTGCCTCTTCAGTGGGGAAGGTGACCTCTGGCACCAGTATCTCAATTTGCTTTAAATAAATTTGGTAGAGTTCACTGTGGCCACAATGTTCAGCTGCTGGGACTGTCTCATCTCTGAGTTCTTGGGCTGAGCTGACATCTCCTCCACATTATGGAGAAGTATTTCATGCTATTCACCAGCTTTTCCTGCTCCTTGAACCCTGTTTTGCAGCAAGTGAGAGAAAACTTTGCCCGAATTCAAGCCTGCATTTCGGAGCTCCGCTCGCTGCCGGCCGAAGGCTCCTTCCCCCAGGGAGGGAGTGGAGTGCTGCAAGCTGTGCAGGATGGATTGCAGCAATTCAAGCAGTACAGCAGGCACACAGCAGCAGGAGGTTCCACAAATAGTTCTCTTGAGGTAAGGAGATGCTGGGAAGGGAGTGGGAGCCATCCCACATCATGGTGTTGTGTAAATGTGTATTTCGTCTGCAGTGAACGTGCAGAAAAATGGAGGCATTCAGAACTTTGGCATTTTCAGAGATCCACTGCCCAAAAGTCCTGAAGGAAGATATCAACTCCTCAAATCCCTCTGGACAGATTCCTGGGGAATCTTTTCTAGGGAAAGCTGTCCTGGTCCAGGATCTGATAGATTTTGTTGGACACTGGTGGCTGTGGTTTCAGCTCTGAAATGTGTGTTTTTGCATGAAGGGGAGGGAAGTTTCTAACAACACATGAGATCAGATGTGTGAATGCAGAAAGCAGAGCAAGGTTCACAGGAGGAAGTATTTTTTTAAGCAGTATCAACTGACATAAAAGGACAGGGAGTTATCAAGGGGAAAGGACTCACACAGAAATGGTGTTTTCCTCTGGACAGTAGAAAATATCATCTCCAAAATTTTGCATTTCAGACTCCACAGGCTCAGCATCCACCTGCCAGTCATAAAAAACAAATTGAGATTCCCACATTTAGGTCCTTAAGCCCTCCCAGAGTCTCACAGAGTCACACTGTGCAATTGAGACTCACTCCCAGTGTCTGTCCAGGAAACTTTTCTACTGATTTTCTGTGTTTCTTGGGGCTTTAAGGTATTTTTCCTGACCATTTGAAAGGTTATTTGTGCTTTAATTCTAAAGCTGGGAGTTGGAACACAGACAAGACCCTTTTTTGACACACAACAAAATCCAGGGTGTTTTCTAGTACACTTGAAGGAACAAGCTACATTAAAAATTAAGTTAATTCATGGTTATAGAGAGTTTTTACTCCCCTAAGCAATCCTTGTTCCTCTAGATTATGCAATTTTATTGTACTTCTCTTTGCAAGGGGATGTAAGACATGCTGCAGGGACAGCCTCTGATCACTGACAGGCAGGAGAGAGTTTTACCCTTACAAAAGGCCAAAAAAATGTTTCAAAAAAAAAAAAAAAGCCTCTTTCTGCTTCACTTACTTTAGTGATTGCAATTTCCCCCTCCAATCACAAGCATTTTTTTATGCAGAACAAGTTGAATTTTTGTTTCCTTTTCTCAGTATCAGACCAAAACTGGGTGATGGGAATCACACCTGCTGCTGCTCTCTTTGGAAATACCTTTAGGATATACTGTATATGTTAAAAAAAAGATAAAATTCCTATTCAGCTTTCAAGGGAGAAGACCAAGTTTAGTTTATTTAACCTATAATTAATGTTCAAGTCCCTTCTTACACACATTCAGTGATCACAAGTGCAAAGCACAGAGTTCCTCCAGTGAACTTCTCAATCCATTTCATATTGGCTTAAATGTGAGCCAGAGCTCAAAAAAAATTGCTTATAAATCTGCTTTTGAATAGATGAGCTATTCCAGCAAAATTTCTACTCAACACCTTCATTTCTCAAGAGAGAATTGGGGTAGAGGCATCTTTTTAATTCTCTGATTTGTGTCTCAGATCACAGTTTTGACCAGCCAGCCCAGCAAAGACATGGTAAAGCAGCTGGAAAAGAAATTACAAGATGTAGACCTGGTGAGCCTGAGAAGAATCCAGGTCATTGAGGTTCTGAAGAGAGACTTCCTGCAGCCTGAGGACGTGGAGCAGGGTGTGCCAGCAGAGGAGCCCAGCACTGGTGAGTGGAAGGTGATTTTAGGGAAGTTCTGAATTTGGGCAGCAGCACAGCCACTGGTTCTTGCTCTGCTCCAACATCTGCCACTTCCCTCTGGGCTATTTCATGTCCTTTAGGTCAGGGGGAGCTGCCTGGAGGAAGTTTGTACCACAGAACTTCTCTGGGGTTTGAAGAACTTACAGACCTCAGTTATTACTTCATTTATTACTTAAAATTCATGTGTGGTACAGTTTGACTGTGGGGGGTTAAAGAGAAAAAGTTATGGGGGCAACACACTCTGAAAAATGATTTATAAAAGTTTATAAAGCTACTAAAATTTGTTCTAAATATATATATAGTTCATCCTACCCTACATCCCAGTTCCAGTAACTTATATTTAAAATTTCTTAATAATTACACCCAGTTAATTAAAGGAAATTTCCTTTCCTTTCCTTTCCTTTCCTTTCCTTTCCTTTCCTTTCCTTTCCTTTCCTTTCCTTTCCTTTCCTTTCCTTTCCTTTCCTTTCCTTTCCTTTCCTTTCCTTTCCTTTCCTTTCCTTTCCTTTCCTTTCCTTTCCTTTCCTTTCCTTTCCTTTCCTTTCCTTTCCTTTCCTTTCCTTTCCTTTCCTTTCCTTTCCTTTCCTTTCTTCTCCTTCAATTCTGTTTCCTAAAAAAAAACCCCATTCAAAAGTTTTCTCCCAAATTTACCCTAAACCACAAACATATAATTAACAAATACATAATAAACATATGTTAAAATTACTGTAATCCCCCAAGTTTAAATAATAAAAAAATCCCTACTACTCCCCCCCAAAAAAACCCAACTGTGTTTTCAAAAATAAACTTTTATTTCAACTATTATAATCCTAAAAGTGTGCCTCATAATTTAATATAATCCTCAATAATAATTGTAAAAAAACTGTTATTAAAAAGAATTTACATCATAATCAAATTTCCATTCTCCCAAACAACTAATCACTATAACATCAAAACCACAAGAAAACTGTTTCTTGGAAAAAAATCTCCCTAAATTAGAAAAAAAATCTCCTCTTTCAAGTAAATTAATAAAAATATTTTTAAAATAGCTAACTAAATTGCTTTTCTGTACATTTCAGTGTACATTTTCAGTTTGAGCATGGAGAAAAGCAGCAGCAGCAAACAGGAACTGTATCAAAGACAAAAAAAAAAACTAATTAACGCTAATTTAGAGGCTTGGTCAGTGACAGTAACTCTTCCCAGCAATGTACAGCCTGAGAAAAGGGATTAAAATTATTTCTTTTTTTTCTATTTTCTATTATTTGTTTTTTACTGAGGGACAGGCAGTGTTATTTGTCTCTTGCTGTTCATTTTCTTTTGTGGATGAAATAGAAAATTTCTGCTCAAGCTCCACAGAGGAGGAGATGCTCTGGGTCTCTCTGTCACAGGGCTGCTTTAGGGAAGGCAAAACCTCACCATAATATTTTTTAAAATGGATTTTTCTTTGTGTGTAGCCCTTTCACCCAGTAAATGGAATAAAAACATAAATGTGAACATAAAGGCCACTGAAATGTCAAGTGATGGAAATCTAATTTTCTGAGTAGATAACTATTTGCTTTATAAGAAAAGAAAGAGATAATTGGAAAAAATAACCAAATTGGTTTATGATACCCATTAGAGCTCCCTTCTTCTGTTTCAGAAAAAAAAAAAAAATCCATTTTACTATAGAATATTCCAGTGAAGAGCATTGAATTTGTAAAATTCCTCATACAGGAAGTGCAGGATTAGTGCTGTGTTGAACCAGAAAACAAATATTGGGATGCTGCACTTAATCAAGAGCTTCATTTCACTGAGGATATTTCTTCCTTTAGTTTATTGAGGGGGTATTTGAGCCTACTTTTATTTTTAATATCCAGAGCAGGTTATCCCCTCCATGAGCTCATTCCCAGGTTAGTGCAGCTGGAAAAGACTTCAGTGGTTTGAAAACCCCCCATTGGCAAATCTTAGAAGAGCTTTGAACATGCTCAGATCTCAGAATCAGAGCAAACTCATTTAACTAAACCCCATGGAGAGCAGGACATTGAGGTGGGAATAATCTGGGGCAGTGACCAACAGGATATCTGGCCTTTGGATGGACTGGTCTCTAATTGATATTATTATTTTTTTTCCTTTTTTTCTTTTCTTTTTTTTTTCTTTTCCCCTGCCCCATTCCACTCCCTGAAGCAGCTGAGCCTTGCCAGACCTTCTGCTAACAAAGGTTAATATTTGCATTTGCTGGAGATAACTGCTCCCAGCTCTTTCTGTTTGATAAAAACAAAAAAACAAGTTCTGCAGACAAAGCACTAATGCCTTTTTTATGACCACAGCCCATCTTCTGCAAGCCCCAGGGCTCCTTTCTCCAGGAAGTTTGAGAACCATTGCATAGGAAATGTTGGCACCCCAACCTGGTTTTCCTAATGATTGCAGTGAATTTCTTTTAAAATTGTCATGTCTTGTGCCAGCTGCAGATGTGTAAGGGATTAAATATCTATTACAGAGGAAAAAGTTAAAAAAAACCAAAAAAACAAAAAAAAAAACAGGGAAGTGTTTACAGAGGGAAGAACTAAAGTATTTACCAGCCCCAAAATAATTCCCTTTGTCAGCTGTGTTTTGCTGTTTGTAAAAATTAATTAATTAAAGTTAATTTCCTGGTGCTTTGTCTTCTGAGCTGTTAAAGTCCTCTTCAGTGCACATCCCTGAGAGAAGCCCAAGTCTAAAATCTGTAAAGAATTCATCCAGAACAGGATCATCCTGCAAGAGTGAATTCTGCAGGGAAATGGGAGCAAGATTCAGTGTCAGGGCAAGGGGCTGGCAGTGGGAACAGCTCAGTTCATGGAGAGCAACTTCCAACTAAAAAAAAAAGAAAGAAAGAACAAAAAAAAATTAAAAAGTCCTGGCAGGCAGGGAGGATGATAAGGAAAAGTTTTTAGTAGCAAGGGCAGTGTGAAAGATCTCCTGTTGTGGGTGGGAGTGGAATCTGCTTTGCTACAGAGACACAACCAACACAATCTCCTCAGGGCTGGGAGGTGGGGAGAGCCAACAAGTGTGTCCTGCAGAGCATCTGAAGAATTACACTCACTACAGCAGTCCTGGACTATTTGCCAGCTAGAAATTATTTCATTTCTGGGGATTTTTCTTTGTGTTTTGGTTTGCTTTTTTTTTTTTTTTTTTTTTCTTTTTAATGCATAAGTATCATCTTTGCCAGATGGCATTAGAAATGCTAATGCATAAAGAAAAGATTTCTCAGTGTAGATGGAGTTTTTTAAACCCCCTGCTGGCCTGGTAAACACAAGGGTGGAAAAGGCTATTTCTGCTATTGATTCATCTTCTCAGAAAGCCTTTCCACATCCTGGCTGCATGGTAAAGCTATTAGTGCTAGCACACTCTACCTTCTGTGTTTACAAGTGGTTATATTGCATGTCTTATGCAGTTTTCAAATTGATTTTTTCCCCTTCACTTTATTTTATCCCATTTAATTTTTTATTTATCTGATGGACTTCAAGCTCTGCACCTCTGAGGTAATGTTTGTGGGTTTTTTTGGGTTTATCCTGTTTATACCCTGTCTAACTCTGCTGTCCAGCCTATTAAAAATTGTTGCTACATCACACCACATTTGTCTGCACCTCCAACAAAGGAGTTTAATAATTGCTGGGTATGAGAAACCAGAGAAATCTTTTTGCTGGCTGAAAACATTGATGCTTTTTCACCTGTTTTTTTTTTTTTTTTCCTTTTTCCTGCAGACATGGCAATCCTGGGAATGGACATTGAGGTGCAAACTGTAGAGGACAATGTCATCAGCCTGGAGATGCTGTTTAAAACCTGGCTCCTTGACCATGGCACAGAGAGGGAACAGCTCCATCTCCTCCTTCCCTCAGGAGGTTTTGGCCATGCTGCTGCACCCAAGAACACCTTAAGTATTTCATTTTCTCTCCCCTTCAAGGAGCTCTTGAATCCCTCAGCTTTAAATTACCCAGGATTGTCCTATGGGCATCTTCCCTCTCATTTAGAGACCCAAGTGAGGGCTGGGGATAATTGGAAAATCCTCAGCTGCTGCTTTGCTGCCATGGCTGCTGAGGCTGTAATTGTTTCCATCCTGCAGCAAAAATGGGCCTGGAGAGGCATGTGAATTCACAGCCCAAAGTAAAATGGAGCCTTTTAGATCTGGAGAGTTGAACAGCCCTAAAAATTGTGTTCTAAACCAAGAGTCTGTGCCAGAGCTGCACTTAAATAAAAGCTGTCTTGCAGAGGGACCTGGGGACAGGTTGATGCCTTGTGTCAGCCTTTAGTATTTTCCTTCCCCCCAACAGTTGCTAGAAAACATTGATTTTTAAGTGCTTTGAGCATGTGCCAAACATTGCCAATCCCAGCGACCCAAACCATTCTCCTTCTCCCAGTGTGCCTGAAGTGTGACTTGCAGGAGAGGCTGCTGGACCCAGCCTGGCTTTCAGGGCCAGCTGAAGGCACTGGCAGAGCAGCAGATCCCAGTTCTCCCTGGCACGTGGCAGCCTGGCCTCCCACAGCTCTGCACAAACTCAGGGTGCTCAAGTGAGTGCTGCTCCTTGTCTTCCACTGCCTAACTGGGAGAGGGGGTAAGAAAAGCTTCACTTCCCTGTGCAACATCATCCTGGGGCCTGCTGACATCACCAGGAGGCTCTGGGGTGCTGGTGAGCCAAATTTTGGTGGGAAAAAACCCCAGTTCCATCAATCTTCCTCTCATGGAACAGCACAGCCCATGTGCAGACCACAGTTATACCTGGTGTCACCACAGCATTCAGTGAGTGTGACACCACAGGTGTCATTCTTGCAAAAGTCCTTTTGCCCCAGTGAAATGTTTTATTGCAGTAATTCTGCTCTCTCATTACATAATGAGGCCACAGCAATTAATAGAATGTCAGAGCCTAAGCAAAGCCTGACAGCACTGTGATTTTACCTAAGAATTTGCTTTCATGGCACAGGGCAGAGCACAGAGATGCTCTCCAGTGTCTTTTCTGAGATGTATTTCTAAGAAAAAAAGTTAATTCTTAATTCCTAAGCTGTGCAGTTGTTGTTGCAGTGATGGACACTAACATGAGCTGTATCCTGGCAGGGCTCTGAAGTCTGAAGGGGTCTGTGAGTCTGTGCTCTATGGGCTGCCCTTCATCATCAAGCCCACAAGCTGCTGGCAGCTGGACTGGGATGAACTGGAGACAAACCAGCACAGCTTCCATGCTTTGTGTCACAATCTCCTGGTGAGTGTGTGAAAATTGCAGTGTGATGCAGGAACAGTGAGTGCACACCTTGTAACATCTGTCTGGTGCACCAGGAAATATTTTAAAAGCTGCAGCTTCATCTCATGGGCCAGAGTTAGGCTTGTAAATCCTTTCATCTGATGGAAAGGTCATCTGATGGAAAGCCACAGCTCATCAGACCTTAGGGAAGACCCTAAAACCAACCAGAAATGAGTATTTGGAGGTGTGAAGTGCAAATGCCAGGGCTGGAGTTAAACTTGTGACTTTAACAGCAAAAAGAATTAACCAAGGCTTGGAATGTGGAGAAGTGGCTGTCACTGATCAGCCATGAAGCAAAATTGGGTGTTTTTCTTAACAACTGACTTGCTAAAACACAAAACAAATGCCACACAAACAAATGTCCTCAGCCCTGCTGCAGCAGTTTCCCTTCCCTGACGTGTGTGTGCCTGCCCTGAGTGGCAGTGCTGAAGGAAGTGGCTGTTGCCTGTTGTTCACACCTGGATTTTGCCCTTTAGAAAAGGAAGTGGATGCTCTTGGCCAGACGTGAGCCCCAGAGCACTGGACCAAACTGGAACGTGGTGGTGCATCCCTACTTTGTCATCATCCCCTCTGACTCTGCCACTCTCCTGGTGAAAGCTGTGGCCAACAGAGAGCTCCTGCTGCCATCAGCCTTCCCAGCCCTCCTGGCTGAGCACCCCGAGGCAGTCAGGGGCCCCATCGAGGTGAGTCACTCATTATCACCTCCTTATCAGCTCCTTATCATCTCGGCAAGAGAACAAGAGAAGGAAATGGCTGTGACAATGTCTAGTGACAGCTGCAGTGTGATAGAGCACTCCAAAACTGCTTCCCAGCAGACAGCTTTCTCCATGGACAGCAAACACCTGTCCTTGGAGCAATGCTGTGTGTCTGCAGAGGCTTTGGGAAGCAGAGTCGAGGGTGACAGTGCCCAGAAAGGGTGTTCCAGCTTGTTGGCTGATTCTGGGCATGGGAAAGGGTAGGATTGCATCCTGCAAGGGGATGTTGAAATCCATCAGGATCTATATGGAGATGCCTCTTGTTCTGCACACAGCTAAGAGTGCTCCTTATGGGTTGCAGCACAGCCAAAAATCCCTTTACCTTTCACTGCAGGGTGGCTTGGAGTGTCTCCAACACTGTCAAAGAAAAATAAACTTGAAAAAGAAACCCAAAAAAATCACAAACACGCAAACCCCACAACCTCTACCCATCACACCCTGTAGCAAACTCAAGTTCTTTCTTCCAAGCAGAGTGCCCTGAACAGCTTGGAAGTGGAAGTTGCTTACAACCCTTTGCACCTGAAGAGCAACCTCTACAAATACCTGAAGAGCTCCTTGTACAAACCCCCCCACAGGCAGCAGCCCCAGCCCCGGGAGCAGCGCCCGGAGCGGCACCAGCCCAGGCAGGTGAGTCCTGTGTGTGAGCAGCCTGCATGGGCTCAGATTCCAGCAGGGGAACTGCAGGCAGCTCCCTGTGCCCTGCAGGAGCTGGGTGTAGCAGCTCCTCCTCTCACAAGGATTTGCATTTTGTCTTGCAGCCTCAGAGCAGAGCCAAAGCTGCAGTGGCTCCCCTGCTGATGGCTCCTTCTCCCCTCCAAACGTCCAGAGCAGCAGCAGCAGGAGCAGCCAGGAGAGGCTCCTCTGAGGGCTCCCTGCTCCCCATGGAGTATGAGGAGTTCCTGCAGTGAGCAGCAGGACCTGGCCCTGGGCAGCCACAGGTCCTGGCTCAGCAGCTGGCCGGATGTGGTCAGGCAAGACACCGAGCTTGGCCTTGGTCAGACAAGCACTTCCCATCGTTGGTTCCTCCTTGTTGTTGTTTCACCGTTGTGTTGGTCACCCAGCCAGTTCTGCAGGAAGTTTGCTGCTCAGGGACCCTCTGTCCAGAGATCCAGCTGTCCCCTGCAGCAGCAGCACCACGTATTTCCTGTTCTTGCCAGCACACGTCACCAGCCTGCCTCAATTTGGGTTTCTGATTTGGGCAAGCACAGGCCACAGATCTCAGATCGTTGTCAGTGGGGGCAGAAGAGCTGCAGGCAGGGCAGGGAGGAAATCAGACAGACAAGACAGGGCAATCATGCTGAGCTGCCCTCATCCCACAGCAGCAGGTTCAGTGGGGTGGTTAAATAGGAATGAAACTTGGATTTCATCTTAAAGCCTGCAGTTCTGCTCTCCCAGATGATTTGGTTGCTTCCAAGATTGGCCTTGCTGTCCAACACTCTGGTTCATGAAGGGGGTTGTAGCAAAAGCCAAGCCAGAGCAATTCCAGAGAATCCCTGCCCAGATGCCAGCCTGTTTTTCAGTACAGATGCAGGGCAGCTGCCCCTGGCACAGCAGGAGCCAAGGGCAGCTTCACCAAGCCAAGGTGGGGTGGTCTCACTGAGCCCCTGATGCCAAGCACCAGCAGAGTTTGTGTTCTACTTACTTGGTTCTGAAAAGCTGTTTCAAAATAAAGTTACCTTACATAGAGTTCACTCTGCCTGTGGTTTCTGCCATGTCCAGCTCTGCTATCCCACCCTGACCTGTGCTTCCTGGGAAACAGCTGCAGGTGAGCAAGGGCATGAGGCAAGCACCCCAATCCCATCAGAGCCATCTCTCTGGCAGTTCCAAAGGCATGGGCTGCCTCTTCCCCTGCCCTGGCATCTCATCAGGCAGCTGCTGGGCAAGACAACAAGGGCAGGTACCAAACATAAAATCAGGTTTAGGGAGGGGGCAGCAGGAAGGCAACAAAATTTTTGGAACCACCTCAGCCTCCCTAAGATTACCCAAAACCCATCAGACTTTTCCCCTTCTCCTGCAGCACAGCAGAGGGGAACAGCCACAAATTGCCCCTGGCTACAGCTCAGCTGTGTTTTTACAGGACTGAGGCTTCCCCCTGCAACCTGGGCATCAGATAAATGGCCAGAGCTCATCACCTTGTCACCATCTCACCAGCCTGGGGACCTGAACCTCCAAACTTCACTAGTTTGGCTGAGCTGGGGCTGCAGAAGTCGTGCTTAGCCCTCTGCACAGGTGCAGCACAGTGCTGCCTGTCACCTGCTCCAGAGGCTGCTAAACCTGCAGAACTCACCAGCAGCCCCATCCAGACATGGGGACAGCCAATGCCAGCATGCCTGGTGTGACCCCACACAGAAAGGACAAGCTGGTTTTTTCCTGGGAACATTTCTGCCCAAGGCTGGCCACACAGCAATCACCCAACACCCAAACCACACAGCAGGATCACAGATTTTGCCATTAAAGTCAATGGGATCCAGACTGGGCCCTTCCAGGCCTTCCAAAGCAGCTGGGAGCAGGGTGGGATCAGCAGTGGGATCAAGCTGGAGAAGGAGAAATCCTGTGATTCATCAAGTGAGCTGCAGCAGAGCAGCAGAGCTGGCACCTCTCCCTGCCCAGCCTTATGCCTGGAGGCCATCACATACCTGAGCCTGACTCTCATTTCCCTTAATCCCCTGGCACCAGGGCACCCAGCCACAGCTCACCCTGGCAGGCACTTTGCTTTGAGGCTCCCTCTGAGCTCAGTAGCTCTGGCACAGACACAAACAAGCACCTGCACCTCCCCATCCATGCCACAGGCAAACACTGTCATTCTGAGACATATAACTTTAATATTAAAATAACTTTGTATAAAAAATACTTCTGGAGACTGATGGCAAGCAGCCTTCCACACACCACAATAGGCACCAGAGCCCTGCAGCCTGGTCAGACAGGAAGCCAGAGCAGAGCCAGAGCAGCAGACACAGGAAAATACCATCCCTCCTGCAGATCAGAAGGCACTGGAGAAACACTCTGAGGCTCGCACCAGCCACAGATCTCTTGCTCTTGCCGTTTCCCTCTGGGGAAACACAGCATCTCAGCACTGGTGAGCAAAAATACACAGCCCCAAGTCACCCTGGGGAAGGCACTGGGATGCTCAGTCCCCTTATATCTCCCCTAAGTCCTCATAGAGAGGCGACAAGCTGTACTCATCCACACTCTGCTCCTTCTTCTGCAGCTGCTGGGGCTTCACCACCTGGCTGTACAGCACCTCCACGTTGTTGTTGTTGCTGCTGTTGAGGCCGGGTTTGGCCAGCACCTTCTCGGGGCCAGCGCCGCCCCACCTCCGGCCGGGATCCTCCGGCCCTTTGGGGATAAAGGCTGCCTGGGGCTTGGGGGCGGGCACCGGCCTGGGGCTCTTGGCCTTGGCGGGGAAGGCGGGTACGGAGTAATCGTCCGTGCAGGGGTTGTAGGGGTACTCGTAGCCGCCCTCGCCGCCGTGGCCCTGCGTGCGCCAGGCCTCGCTGGTGGGCCGCGCCTCGTCGTAGATGTAGGCGAAGGGGCGCAGCGAGCGCGGGGCGCGGCCCTCGGGCTCGTCGTAAATGTGCTCCTTGCGCCCAGCCTGGCCACGAGCCTCAGCCTGGCCACGAGCCTCAGCCCTGCCCTGGCCCTCGGGCCGCACCTGCTCGTACGGGCCCGAGTACGGCGGCGCCGGCAGCCGCGGCGCTTTGGGCTCCTCCGCGGGCGCCTTGGCCTTGCTGTCCACGGGGTCCGAGTAGAGCGGGTCGGGCCGGGGCTGCAGGGCCTTCACGGCGTCCAGGGGCTCCGAGTAGACGCTGGACGGGTCCTCGGCCGGCGGCGCCGCGCGCAGCCCCTTGGGCAGAGGGGAGCGCGGGGGCGTGCTGGACACGGCGGGCTTGGCCGCCGGCACGGGCAGCTCCGGCAGAGTCCGGCTCTTCAGCGCCGCCGCGCCGTCTCTCTCCTCTGCTGCTGCTGCTGCTCGGGGGGCCGGCCCTGCCCTGGGGCTGTCGTCGCCCTCGGCGGGCAGCTCCAGGCTCAGGCTGTCGGCCAGGGCCTGGCGGATCTGCGCCATGCCGGGGCCGTCGGCTTCCAGCGAGTCGCAGCTCTGCCGGTTCTCCTCCACCTGCGCCTTCTGCTCCTGGATGGAGGCTTCCACCAGGCGGAAGATCTCGTTGCCCTGCTTGGTCTCAAAGGTGAAGTTTCCAGGTCCTGAATCGCAGCGCCTGCCGGCCTCGAAGGAGAACATCACCTGGAGGGGAAGGAGAAGGGTCAGCACCTGCTGTGCTTCCCACCAAAGGGCGTGTGGCTGATCCTGCACATCCTGCCCTGAAATCCTGCTACTCCCACAGCAAGGGCCACCCTGTGCCCAGAACAAGCTGTGGAACTGGAGCACACCTGAGGGGACATCACTGTGAGCGCCCCAGAGAGCTGCAGCTCTGCTGCCTTACATGAGCAATTCCAGCAGTTTCAACCATTGGCACCAGATAGTCTAGGAAATAACACTGAGGAAGGAGTAGGGTGAGGAGGTGAGTGAAAGTTCAGCAGGGGAAACGAATATGGAACCTTAGGTGAAAGGGAGTGATCTGGAGCAATAGATACAAGAGGAAGAACACGGCTTTCCACAGGAGAAATGCAGCAGCAGCAGCTCAGTTACCAAGAGTAAGCAAAGCATTGCCCTACCAGCATTAATCTGTTCATGGTAAAAGGTCCTCTAAAGAGAAGTCTTGCACCAGGGCTGTGCTTCCTCTGGCCTGAACATCTGCTCTAGTGAGCAGATTCCTACCAGCTGACACCCACACCCTTCCTGAGCCTCATTCCCTTAACCAGGGGGATTTTCTGCCTCTCTCACAGGCAGCAGCAGCCCCTGCAGTTGCTACAAAGGTCTCTGGGGACAAACTTCTTTTGTTCAGTGCTGCTGAACAGAAGCACAGTCAGCCCCTCACTGCTCATCTCCCCACACCCTAAACTCTCCTCCTGCCCCCAGCACAGACTTTGCAGATGAGCTGGACATCCCCACTCTGTTTCCACCTCTGTTTAGGGAACGTGCTGCAGAAAGCACCATAAGCAGAGTGTGGCCAACATGGTCACTGCTATGAACAGCCCCAGGGCCACCACTAAACAGCCCCAGGGCCACCACTTCCTCCCTGTCCAGCGTGGCCCAGACCTCTTGCACTCAGGGTAGCAGCAATGCAGATTGGGGCCTCACTGCAGGAGAGGGGCAGACCTTTGAAGGTCAGAGAGAATAGGAGAAGATCGTCCCACAGAGTGAACAAATCCAGGTGTCTCAAAGCCTCTCTGCTCTGGCCACCATCCTTAGGAGGGAGGGACTGAGCCCAGGGCACAGCCAAGGTTCCTGAAGTTTGGGGAGAGCTTGTGTGCAGCACTGAGTGATGTCCCTGCTCATGGCACAAGCTGGGAAGTGCTGGGATGGAGAAGGAGAACAGCAGAGGCGACGGCCTTAGTGAAAGTGAGACAAACACAGAAGGGACGAGTGTCCTGCCAGCCCACAGGTGACAGAAAATGACAGAGGCAGGAACTGAGGACAAGAAAGGTGGCAGGGCTGGCTGCAGAACACCAGCTCAGCCTTCCACAAGGGAACAGGCACAGGGGAGCAGCTGCAGCACCCCCCCTGCCCACCTTGTCCCGGCCGTATCTGCGGAGCAGCCGGTAGGGCCAGACAAAGAGGATCCTGTCTGTCCGTGGGTCCTTCAGCACCAGGCTGTCTCTCTCAGCCTTCAGCACGTAGCAGCCACGCAGCTCACAGCGCTCTGCAGCCTCAGTCCTCTGCACTGTCACCCAGAAAGTGTTCACTGTGGGGACAGGGCTGATCAGGGCAGGGACATGGCCACAGTGCGGGGACAGGGATGATCAGGGCAGGGACATGGCCACAGTGCAGGGACAGGGCTGATCAGGACAGGGGGACATGGACCCAGTGTGGGGACAGGGCTGATCAGGGCAGGGACATGACCACAGTGCGGGGACAGGGATGATCAGGGCAGGGACATGGCCCCAGTGCGAGGACAGGGATGATCAGGGCAGGGACATGGCCACAGTGCAGGGACAGGGATGATCAGGGCAGGGACATGGCCACAGTGCAGGGACAGGGCTGATCAGGACAGGGGGACATGGACCCAGTGTGGGGACAGGGCTGATCAGGGCAGGGACATGGCCACAGTGCGGGGACAGGGATGATCAGGGCAGGGACATGGCCACAGTGTGGGGACAGGGATGATCAGGGCAGGGACATGGCCCCAACTGTGGGGACAGGGCAGGGGACATGGCCCCAGTGTGGGGACAGGGCTGATCAGGGCAGGGACATGGCCACAGTGTGGGGACAGGGCTGATCAGGGCAGGGACACCCAGCGTGGCCCCAGTGATGGGGCAGCAGCAGGACAAGGCTCCATGGAAGGTGCCCCCAAGTCAGGGTAGCAGCAGGTCCCACCTTCATCTCTGGAGTAGTAGATGGAGTTGACAGCCATCTCCAGGGCTGATGACTCCCCGCTGCCCTCTCGGCCATACGGTGACACCACGCCATCGCTGGGGCCATTTCCCTGGCAAAGGAGAGCACATCAGACCCAGAGTCCTCTTCCCACATCAGCCCCTGGGCCCTGCTGCCCTCCCCAGCCCCACACAGCCTGCCTGTCCTGCACCCTGCCCACCTCACAGCCCACATGAACATGGATGAACAGGGCCAGGCAGCACAGGGGGGACATCCTGAGCTCCTGGCAGCACCCTGTGCCCAGCTGGGCTCTGCACTGACAGCAAAGCCCCCAGAGCTGCCCCCAAAGTCTGGTGACACTGGGGTTTGTGTCCTGCCCTGCCCAGGATGAGAGGGAGCCTGCAGAGGGGAAGCGAGCGCTTCTATTTTAGCACATGCAGAACTGAAAATGCAACAAACACTCTGTCAGTGACTGTGTCCCAGCAGCAGGGCCCCCAAAGGGCCTGGGAGGGACACAAACCCTCGGTGCTTTCAGAGATCTTCTTGCAGAAAAGCCCCTGACAAATTACAGCTGGCACAAGGGAGGCTCAGTGCATGGCCAGGAGCTGGAGCTGCAGCTTGAGGTTTCAGCAGAGGGTGCATCTTGCAATGCAAATACCACAATTTCAGTTTAAAACCCACACACATGAGCTTCTTAACAAGAAGCCCAAAAAAGGGCCATCCAGCCCTTGTGTTTGGGTCCTAAAACCTCATGTCCTGACAGCTGATAGTAGCAGCTCTTCTTCAGCTAAAGCATCCACTGCAGCAGGGCTCCAGCCTGGGATGGAAAGCCAAGGGCCACCAAATCTGCCAGAGCCTCTAAGGCTCCATTTGACTGCACTTTTCCTCATCTTTAAAAGGAAAAAAAAAAAAAAATCTGTTCTGAACTCCAAATGATCTCTGATCCCAGCTCCCAAGCTGCTGGACCCTGCATACCCTCTGGGTAGGAACATGACACAAAATCACATTCTCCATGCAGATGATCAGCAATCCCAGCTGAGGATCTCCAGCTTTGTGCAGAGAGGCCACGTGCAGCTCTTGTGCCTCCTGCTCCAGGTCAGGCCTTTTTAAAACACATGCCAGCCTTGCAGCCTTTTGCTCACAACCTCCTGAACTGTCAGCTTGCTTCTGGATCCCAGGCACACAAATGATGGCTCCCATGTGAGGGATGGCACAAGCACAGCCCTGCTCCAAGCAGGTGCTCCCTGCCCTGGCCATCACCCTGCCCCACTCCAGGGGTGTGTTGTGTCTCCAGCTCAGCCCCAAAAGCCACTTCCAGGGCAAAGGCTGCAACCCTGACTGCACCAGGAGACACAGAGTCATTTCCACCAGTGCCTCCCAGCCCCATCAGCCTTGACATTTGGCTTGGCAGGAAACTGCAGGGAGACACAGGAGGCACAAAGGTAAATCCCACTCAGCAAACACCCATCAGGAAGAGATCCTGGCATCACCAGCTGGGCACTCATCCTCTTGCCAGGCAGCTCTGCCCAGCACTCCAAGCCTGGATTCAGCTGGAGCCCAACCCAGGGCTCTGTAAACACCTCCCAGGAGGGAGAGCCAGCCCTGAGCAGCCAGGAAGGCGTGGGCTGCTGTCCCAGAGGGCACAGAAAACCACAGTCAAGGCACCCACTGCCCAAACAGCCTGGGCTGGTCACAGGGGCTGCAGAGGGTGGGGGCTGGACAGCAGCTCCAGAGACCCAGCACACATGGGGTGCCCCCAGCAGCCCCCCGAGGCTGGGAAAGGAGGGTTCAAGAACTGGAAGCAGATGGGAGCCAGGCACCACAAGGCTCTCGAGGCTGCGCTTCCGCCGCGCTGCTGCGGCAGGAAAGGCAGCAGCAGTTGGGCCAAGAGGAAACGCTCCTCGGCCATCACCTGGCCTCGGGCCAGCTCTCTGCAGGGGCCAGCACGGGCTCCACACAGGGCAACAAGAGCCCGACTTGAAATTCAGAGCCACAACCGCGAGTTATTGGCAGCACGCTGAGGAGTCCCGCAAACCACAGCAGGAGCCATCCAGAGGGCACCGGAGCGCCAGGGCCGGGCGCTGCAAACCCGGGAGCACCGGACTCCTCCCCTGAGCTGCCAGCCGAGACGGGGCCACCAACACACAGCCATGTCCCTGTCCCGCCCAGCCCGCGGCTCACCGGGAAGGCGATCTGGCACAGCTTCGCCACCCACTCCTCACTCTGCTGCTTCTCCGCCGCGAAGAGGAAGCTGCGGTCGCGGGTCTCCAGGCGGAAAGTGGCGGTGCCGGCTCGGGGGCCGCTCTCGCCCACCGGGGCCACGCTGGTGCAGTCGCTGAGCCGCACCACGGTGCGGGCGAGCCGCCGGGTGCCCGTTCGCCCGGCCGCCGACGGCTCCTTGCAGTCGAACACCTCCAGCCGGGCCACGCCGTGCTGGCTGGCGGGGTAGAGCGCGGACCAGCCGCGCTTCCAGCGCTGCGGGGAGCGGGGTCACAGCGGGCCGGGTGACACCGAGCCCGGGTGACACCGAGCCGGGTGACACCGAGCCGGGTGACACCGAGCCCGGGTGACACCGAGCCGGGTGACACCGAGCCGGGTGACACCGAGCCGGATCACACCGAGCCGGGTGACACCGAGCCGGGGTCACACCGAGCCGGGGTCGCACCGAGCCCGGGTCACACCGAGCCCGGGTCACACCGAGCCCGGGTCACACCGAACCGGGGCCGCTCCCCGCCCGCCACAGCCGCACAACCGAGGAGTCCCCGCTCCCCGGCTCGCAGCCTGCCCGAGGGCAGGGAGGAACAGGAGAAGGGGAGAAGGAAGGAGGGAAGGAGAGGGAGGAAGGGATCCCCGGACCTACCTTGGCGCCGAACTTGTGGCTGTGCTGCACCAGCAGCGGCCCCTCCATGGCCGGCGGCTCCATCCCCGCGCGCTTCCGCCCGCGCCGCTGGGGCGGGCACCGGGACGGGGACGGGGCGGGCACCGGGCGGGAGACGGGGACGCGCGTGTCAGGGGCGGGGCGTGCTCTCGTGTGTGTGCGCGTGCACGTGCGCGCGCCCCCGAGTGTCAACACGTGCGCGTGAATGAATGTGCGTGTGCACGCGAGCGCGCGTGTGCGCGTGCCCGAGTGTCAACACGCGCGCGCGCGTGAGTGTGAATGTGCGTGTGCGCGTGCCCGAGTGGGAGCGCGCACCCGCGCGTGAGCGTGAGCTGGTGCCCGCACGGACGCGCGCTCCCGCTGGGGACGGGAAAACGCGCTGGGGTGGGCGGAGGATAACGAGGGCAACACGGGGAGCGGACAGGGGATCGGTGAGGTTTTCACGGGACGGGAAACACGAGTGATGGCTTTGATAGCAGAGAAAAGGGAGTGGGGAACTAGAGGCCGCTTACATCAAGCTCAGAGCCCAAGAACATCGTGGAATCGCCGGGTGCGAGCAGAGCGAGCAGAGAAGGCAAATAATCACAGCTGTATATGCACAGCCCTGCACGACTTCATTCCAGCCACCCCTATCTCTGTACCTCCAGCCATGCCGTGTCCCTGGGCACCGAGGCCGCTCCAGGGGCACTGGGCTGCTCCCAGTACTGTCCCTGCCGTGGCAGGCCACTCCAGTCTGCCCCAGGAGCCTCCTGCAGGGCCAGGCTTGAGTCCAGCATTCCCAGCTGCAGGAGGGACAGGTGCAGTGAGGCAAGGAATAAGGACAAGCACAGCCTGTGCTCAGCACACCCCAGTGTGGGTGACCCAGCCTGGTGGCACTGATGGCTCTGTGACCCTGCCAGGTCACTGCTGGTCAGACGCTCTTGGGCTTCTTGCTGCTTTGATGGCCCAGACACCATGACTCGGTTTCCTGACACAACATAAACCTACAAAGGGAAGAGGGAGAAGCTACAGATGCTGGTTTTCCAGTCCCTGATGCCCATTTTGCCACCTGCGGTTTTGATGGAACAGCTGCAGGGGGGGAGAGCTGCTGAGGGGAGCTTTGCAGTGCTGGGATGGATGCAGGGGTGACTCTGCACCGTCCTGGCTTCACCCCTCACATTTGCATGGTAATAAAATTGTGTTGGTGTCCGAATGATGTTCCCCGATTAAGTGTTCACACTGAAACATCCCAGACCAATTACTCACCGCCCTGCCCTTCCCTGAGGCAGGACAGAGAGGAGAATTGGAGGCACAAAAAGTAACGATCACACAGGCTGAGATAAGAACAACATGCTAGAAACAGCAGTGGGATGTAACCACAGCAATACCAATAACTGAGTGTACAACACAGATAAACGATCAGACCGCAAACCCTGGCAAAACGATTACATCAACAAACAGGCACAGTGGTCTGAAAAAGCACAAAATTATTAGGTGGTGTCAAACAGCCCGGCCAAAGTGTAGGCTGGGCTCTGTCGTGAGCAGCTGCAGGACATGGCTCATGACGTGGCAGCACATCTGCAAACCCACAGCCTGTGCGACAGCGACAGCCACGAGCTAGACGAGCGTCAGCAGCTCAGAGCAGGGTGGCAGAAGGCAAAGAGCCTGACGCAGGCAGGCAGGTGAGTCACCTGCAAGGCACATGGCACACACCTGGAGAGGCATCGCACCCCAGCTCTGGCATGAGGGTGTGGCCAGGGCTCAGTGGTGAACACAAGGAGATAATGTCACTCGACTCAGGAACAACTCTGGGGCTGTGGGGTCCCGGCCAGCTTCAAAGGCAGGAGAAGGAATTGTCCTGGGGCTGCAAGGGGAGAACCCCCGCTGCTGGGGACGTGGGGACCGGGGCTGGCGTGGGGGACCGGGCACCGGACGGGGCCGCGCTGCAGCGCCGTGAGCTCCGAGACCGTGGCTCGAGCATCGCCTCCCAGGCGCTCCGCACGGATTTCGGGGACCCCTCCATCCCCCGCTCCTCCCGGCCCCACCCGCGGGGCCGCCCCCTGCGCTGCGGCGAGCGCGTCCCGGGTGGAGCCGCCCCTGCGCGGAGCCCTCCCTCCGCGCACCTTCCATCCCCTCCCGCCAGCGTTCCATCCCCCAGCAAACAAACATTCCACCCCTCCGCGCCCCTGCCACCCCCTCCCGCAAACGCTTCATCCCTCCCTGCGCACCTTCCATCCCCCCGCGCATCGCTCCGCGCACCCTCCATCCCTGCGCACCTTCCATCCATCCGCGCATCTCTCCCCGCATCCTTCCATCCCCCCGCGCATCTATCCCCGCATCCCTTCATCCCTCCGCGCATCTATTCCCGCATTCCTCCATCCCCCCGCGCATCGCTCCTCGCACCCTCCATCCCTGCGCGCCCTCCATCCCTGCGCGCCCTCCATCCCTGCGCGCATCTCTCCCCGCATCTCTCCCCGCATCTCTCCGCGCCCCCCGCGCCCCCCGCGCCGCTCCTGCGCGGGGATGGCGGAGCGGCCGCGCTTCCTCTGCGGCGTGGTGGAAGGTAGGTCCGTCCGGGGCCGCGGCCGCCCGGGCATTGCAGGGACTGTTCCGATCCACCCCGAGTGAACCGCGGTCGGGAAGGGCCCCAGGATGTGTGGGGAGCGGGAGTGGGGTCCTTGCACAGCACCCCATCTCTGCCAGGGGTCTGGGCCAGCACCTCTGGGATGCTGCCAGCTCTGCCCAGAGCCCCACCGAGCCCTGCAGCCACCCCAGAGGGGCACAGGGACCCTCCAGAGCTCTGCTCAGGGTTCCTGGCTGCCGTGGGCTCAGGGGCAGCTTTTTGGTGTGTCCCCCTTTGCCCACCCTGCCCATGGAGCAGCAGTGCAGGACCCCTGCCCAGAGCTGGCCAGGGAGAGCTCTGTGCTTCTCCCTCCCCACATCCCCAATTCCCTCTGGAGCTGAGCCAGACCTGGCACCCACCAGGAAAAAATACCTGCCCTTCTCCTGGCAGCACAGTACCCTGTGAGGGGCACTGCCCTCTGCCTCACCTGCGAGAAAGCAGGAGCACCCATGCAAATAAATGTAAAATAAACAGGAAATGCAGGGGTGGAGAAGCTGACATGAGTCAGACATGAATCATTGATATAGCAGAGCTGACCTGGGAAAGAGGACAGGGATGATGCTGGCAAATCCATTCCAGAAGAGCACTGCTGGCAGGGTGTGTGCAGGACTGTCCCTGCCAGCCCACAGCAGTTCACAGCAACACGTGCTGTGAAAATGTCACTGGCAGCTGCCATACAGGGACTCTGGGGACCTCACTGGGATCCTTAAATAGCAAATTATTTACCACAGAAATAACTTTTTTGGGCAGAATATTTGCTGGGATTCTTAAATGGCCACAAATCTCACCCCGTGCAGAGTGGGGGATGGATAGCAATATATTAATATATATAGTCAATATAACATTATATTAATATATAATAGTCAATATATCATATATATATTAATATATTATGTATATAATTATGTTATATATTAATTCAAAGCATATGCAATAACCATGTAGGTGTTCAGGCAGGTAGAAAATCTGTCTGCAGAGAGAAGACAGATGGAGAGTGGGTGTTGCAACCACCCTCACCATTGCCCAGGACTGGTGCTGGGGGCTGCAGGGTGGGCTCCTGCCAAAGGGAGCAGAGAGAATGAGGGCAGATGAGCTCAGGTGCTTTGGGAACTGCAGGTGCTTCCCTGGGTGTCACTGGCCTCATGCCAGACACTGAGAGCTGGTTCTTTCTCCCAGCTTCATGGAGTCAGTGCAGCCTGCCCTGTGCACTGCCCAGTTTTGGGAATGTTGCCACTTCCCAAGTATCTGCTCCCCTTGGCCCTGAGTGCTGGAAGGTGCAATGATTGATTCAAAAGTTGCCCATGATGCAGAAAGAAAGCTGGAAGATGCCTTGATGGCCAATTGCCATCACTGTCCAAAACATAAAGGATTTTCTGTGAGACTTCACGTTGCATCTGCCAGATCTTGAAGACAATTTAATTGGCTGGAGGTTCTTCTCTTGCTAAATCTCAGGTTGGGACACTGACAGGTCCCCCTTAACCTCTGCTTTTTGAGGAGCTGTCAAATCTGCATCTCTCCAATCCCATTTATCAGCCTGTCTCAGGGGAAGGGGTTTGTGTTCCTCTGGATTTCCTTTCCCCCTGGCTCTGCAGACAGCTCTGCACCTCCCAGATCTTCCCACATGCAGAAATAGGAAGTGATCCCAACAGCAGAATGGGTGCTGCATGTCTGGCAATCTCTGTATTCAGGGACAGCCCAGAAAATACACTTTTTAAAGGCACTTTCCAACAACTGCATTTTGCCCTTTATTTCCTCCCTTTCACAGGTTTCTATGGGAGACCATGGTCAATGGATCAGAGGAAACTTCTCTTTCAATGGCAAGTACCCTGAATTTCCCTTTCTGGACGGGGTCTCATGTTTGTGCAGTGTCCCCCTGTGCCAGCAGGGGACAGGATCGGTGCTGGGCTGGCCGTGGGTGCTGTGGGATGGACAGACAGAAGGACAGACAGACGTGGGGCCGCCCCGTGCCAGCAGGTGGTGCTGGGGCTCTGCACAAGGACCTGCCACCAACGAACTGGGGCTTCCCATGGGCAGGGCAGTGGTGGCAGTGTGGGCAGTGTAATTAAGTGTAATTAAGTGTAATTAAGGACCAGAGTGCAGGGAGCAGAGATGCAGGTACATAAAATGGAAGGGAAACAAGCTGAGATGTTTTAAAGCACCTCAGGAATGGGAAGGTCTAATGGGGGCCTTGTCTGGTGCTGGATTAGGGTGTGTTCACATGCTGGCACATGAGGGTGACATGTCCATTGATATTTTTCTTATCTGAAACCAAACAAAATAAGGGACTTTTGTCATGAAGTGCTTTCTACTCCGTGGGAAAATGTAAAACACTGTCTGCTGAGGAGCATAAATAAAACCAAATGAATATATCAGATGGCTTCCACACAGAAGTGCCAAAAGAGGGAGGTGCCTTCCCTCCCAGGGGACACATCCTACTGGTTTGTGACAGCACTGGCAGCACTGGCTGAGATTTCCATCTCCACGTGGCCATGCAAAGAGCCAGGGTGACTCTCTGCTCTCCCTGCACAGGCTGCAGCGCCGGGGGCTGAACTGCTACATGTATGCACCCAAGGATGAGCTGAAGCACCGGCTGCTCTGGAGAGAGCCCTACACAGAGCATGAGGCAGGTAGCGGCTCTGCTGGGGGGGCTGCAGGCATCCCAGGTCCCTGAGGGGAAAGCATGGGTTGTTTCCCAGCTATTTCCATCCTGCCAGGACCCTGCCCATTGCACAGAGGCCCCCAGAACTTGCCAAGGGCAAGAAGGGTCACGGGTCGTGCCCATCAGATGGAATTGCCTAAGGGACCACCCAGCTCCCCATGTGGGGCTCAAGCAGTGTGCTTGGTTATAGCCAGGCCCACAGACCCTTGTCAGAAGTCCTCTGTGTCTTAAGGGAGTGGAATGGTCTTCCTGGAGCCTCTCCCCTATCAATGACCTCAACTCCTTCCTTTCAGAATCCTGGGGTTCAGTCTCCCTCTATCTCTTGTTCCACTCCATCCCCTGTCCCTCTTCATCCCTTGTCCTGCTCAATCCTTTTTCTCCCTCTATGCCTTATCCCCCATCCCTTGTCCTTCCCTTGGTCACCTCCATCCCTTATTTCCCTCCATCCCCTGTCCTCTTCCCTCCCTTATTTTCCTCCATCCCTTGTCCCCCTTCATCCCTTGTCCTGTTCCATCCCTTATTTCCCTCCATCTCTTGTCCTGCTCCATCCCTTATTTCCCTCCATCCCCCATCCCCCTCCATCCCTCATCCCCCTCCATTCCTCATCCCCCTCCATCCCCCATCCTCCTCCCCCCCCGTCCCCTCCCCCGTGTGTCCCAGCTCTCACAGGCCCCCTGTGCTCTGTCCCCAGCCCGCATGCAGTCTCTCATCGCAGCTGCCCAGGAGCAGGGTGTGGAGTTTATTTTTGCCATTTCTGCTGGCCAGGACATGGTGTTTTCCAGTGCTGGGGATCGCCTCCTGCTGCAGCAAAAACTCAGGCAGGTACCGTGGGCCATTCCTTCATCCCACTGCTCCCAGGCAAGGGGCACATGTGTTCATTTACGTGTGCTCCCTCTGCCCACCCTGTGGGCTGGTGTGGGTCCTGCTGCTGCACTCAGGGACCAGCTCTGGGGTGCCCAGTGGCCAAGAGAGAGCTGAGGGCTCCATGGATTCCCTCCTGGGGGCAGGAGAAGGACCAGCCAAGCGCCAGAACTTGCTGGGCAGCACTGAGTGCTGGAGCAGAGCTCCAGAGAGGGCAAAGAGCCGCTGGCATGGTGGGGTTGTTCTGTGAGCAGCTGCTACTCCCTTGGCACAGCCCAGGCAGGAGCTGGCCGTGCTGTGCTGTGCCCAGATGCCCTCTGCAGCCCCGAGGGGCTCTGTGCTGCCCGGGGGTCCCAGCAGCCCCTGTCTGTGCCCGCAGGTGGCTGCCATGGGGTGCCGCTCCTTCGCGCTGCTCTTTGACGACATCGACCCCTGCATGTGCCAGGCTGACAGAGATGTCTTCCCCTCCCTGGCACAGGCTCAGGCCTCTGTGGCCAACGAGGTGTACCAGGAGCTGGGCCAGCCCTGCATCTTCCTCTTCTGCCCTACAGGTACTGCTCACAGCCCCAGCTGCCCAAACCTGAGGAGCCCCCTCAGGCTGGGGTGAGCCCCCTTTGGCTGCACCCAGCCCCTGTTCCTGCTGAGAGCTGAGTGCCCTGGCAGCCCCCACAGCTCTTCTCACACTCTCAGGGCAGCTCTGGACATCTCAGGATTAGACTGCAGCAGGGCTCTTGCCCATGGTCCTGGCAGCCCCCCCTCTGCTGGTCCCCAGCTCTCAGGGGATGCTCTGTGCTCTCTCCCCAGAATATTGCAGCTCACTGTGCTCCCCCAGCCCCAGCCAGTCCTGCTACCTGCAGACCATTGGTCAGGAGCTGCTCCCAGGGATCAGTGTCATCTGGACAGGTGAGTGCCAGGACCAGCTCTGGCTGTGTGGCCATGTGCAGTGTCTGCAAACCATGTGGCCACAGGCTGTCCTGGGAGAGCCACCAGCAAGTGACCCTGCTGTGGTGCCTGACATTGGGGCTGGAGTTTGAGCTGGGGCTCTGCTCTCCTGACTTGGGAGTGTGTCTGTGTGTCTGTGAGGGACCCTGTGCCCCACGTGTGTCCCTGCCCTGATGCCCCAGGCCCCAAGGTGGTGTCACAGGAGCTCTCAGCAGTGCTGCTGGAGGAGGTGGAGGCTGTCCTGAGGCGCCGCCCCGTCATCTGGGACAACCTCTACGCCAACGACTACGACTGCAGACGTGTCTTCCTGGGCCCCTACATGGGCCGTGCTCCTGGACTCATGTCCAGGCTCCAGGGGCTGCTCCTCAACCCCAACTGTGAGCTCCAGGCCAACTTCATCCCCATACACACGCTGGGCACCTGGTTCCAGAATGAGCTGGGGAGCTGTGCCCACCCTGATCAAGCAGGTACCCCTCTGTGCCAGCCCATCCCTGCCCAGCCCTGCAGCTTTCCTGCACGGATCCAGGGCTGCCCAGGCTGATGAGCTGCAGTTCCTCAGGAATGGAGGAGGTGGCAGCCCTGGGGGACAGCCAAGGTGCTCAGGATGGAAGCTACAGCCCCCAGGAAGCCTTGGAACTGGCGCTGTGTGACTGGGTGGCCGAGATAAACCAGCAGGCTTTGGAGCCAGGTAGGCAAAGGATTGGCATGGGCAACATCCCTCAATGCCTGGTGTGCTGGATCAGCTCTGCCAGGAGCTCAGGGGGTGGGGGCTCTGCCCATCTGGAGGGTCTCTGGGGCTGGTGTGGGTGTCCATCCTGCCCCATGGGTGCTTCTGCCATGGCCACATCCTGAAGAGGGTTTCCTTGGCTGGCAGAACTGGAACCTGGGCCAGCTCTGGAAGAAGAGGTCAGCCAAGGGAGAGCTTGGTGTTTTGTAATGTTTGCCTCTGCAAAGCCACAGCCTCACCAGCCCCAGGGGCCTGAACTCGAGCCCAGGGTCCTGGCAGCTCATCCCCTGCCAGCTCAGGGATGGAGATCCCCAGCACTGTGCTGACCATGGGCAGTAGTTGCTATGCAGGTACCAAAGGATCTTCTGTCTTGTTCCTTCCTGCCAGGAGGAAGGACCCCAGGACACCCCAGTGTCAGCCTCAAGGGAGGACCAAAGCTGCAGCCTGACATGGAGGGAGGACAGGAAGCCACTCCTGACCCTCAGCCCCAAAACTCTGCTCCAGGTGGGGCAGATCACAGCCCTGAGCCCTGCAGAGGGGCACCAGAGGAGGGGTGCAGGGAGGTGACCTCGGAGCCTGAGAAGGACAGTGGGAGCAGGACACCCAGTGGCCATCAGCAGAGCCCTCCAGGGGCTGAGGACCAGCTCACCACAGGGAGCAGGGAGAGCTGTGAGCCCTCCTCTGCTCTGCCCAGCGAGGCTGGGAGTGCCCAATCTGTAGGAATCCCAGTGGCCACCAAGAGTCTCCCCAGCCCAAGCCCCACCACGAGCTCCAGCAATGGGGCCAACACCAGTCAGAACATTTCCTTGCCCACCAGTGATGCCAGGACAGGGGATGGCAGCCCTGTCCAGTGTCCCAGCAGCACCCAGTCTGAGGCCATCAGGAGTGATGTGCCCCAGACACCCCCAGGACCTGGGGCTGGTGCCAGCCCTGGTGCCCCAGCCCCACTGACTGATGAGGTTGGTGCTAGCCCTGGCCCCATGGCACCACTGACCCCCAAGGAGGGCAGAACCAGCCCCACAGCACAGGTGACCCCAGAGGAGCCCAGGACCAGCCCCATGGCACCAGTGACTCCACAGGAGGCTGGATCTGGCCTCATGAGCCCCAAGGAGGCCAGGACCAGCCCCACAGCACAGGTGACCTCAGAGGAGCCCAGGACCAGCCCCATACCACAGATGACACCAGAGAAGGCCAGGACCAGCCCCATATCACAGGTGACACCAGAGGAGGCTGGGTCTGGCCCCATGACCCCCAAGGAGCCCAGGACCAGCCCCACATTACCGGTGACCTCAGAGGAGCCCAGGACCAGCCCCACATCACAGGTGACCCCAGAAGAGGCAGGGTCTGGCCCTATGGCACTGATGACCCCAAAAGAGGCCAGGCCCAGCCCCACAGCACCAGTGACCCCAGAAGAGGCCAGACCCAGCCCCACAGCACCAGTGACCCCAAAAGAGGCCAGACCCAGCCCCACAGCACCAGTGACCCCAGAAGAGGCCGTGTCCAGCCCTACATCACCGCTGACCCTGGAGGAGGTGCGGATGCTGGTGGAGCTCTTCTACCTGCCCTACCAGCACGGGGCTCTGGCACAGGAGCTCCTGGAGCATTTTCGGTGGCTGCGGGCGAACAGCCTCAGCGTGGGGGTCCCTCCCACGGCGCCCGACGCCTGCGGGGTAAGATTGGCGATTGATTGATAAGGATTGATTGATAAGGTGCTGGTGGGGCCGCAGGGAGGCGGCTGGCGTGTCCCCGGGGGCTGACAGCCGCTGTGTCCCCAGGGCAGGCGCTGGCGGGGCCGGGCTCAGTCCTTCCAGCTGCTGTGTGCGCGGGCGTGCCGCCTGCACAGCCGCCTGGTCAGCGCCGCCGGCCGGGCGCTGCTCTACGACCTGCACCCCTACCTCTGGGACATCCGCAACATGCTGCTGGCAGCCTGTGCCTTCGTCCTCTGGCTGGGTACGTGCCTGCTGCCAGCCCTGGCAGCCCCTGGCAGCCCCCGTCACACCTCCCAAACCCAGCTGTGGCAGGACCCTGCAGCGCCTCCTTCTCTGGGGATCACTGCTTCCCCAGTGTCTGGGAGCCACCTGGTTTAAGGACAGGTGTCTGCCAATAAAGGCAGGAGATTCTCTTTGAAATGGAGAATGTAAACAACTTCCCTCCTAATTATTATAAGTTTGATATTAAGGGGCTCTCAGGCAAAGATATGGGAATTAAGAATAACAGTTCTTTGCTAGGAAAATTAAAATAGAAATGCAGTATTACACAGAACAATCCCAACCCTGCCAGAGTCAGAATCCAAGCTGGCACAGTCAGTCAGTCAGGGTGGTGGCACAGTCCCATTCCATGGTGCTGCATCCTCCTGCAGGGGCAGATGTGGCTCAGCTGGAGCAGTGCTCCTGGAGAAGGTGCAGTTTCCTCTGAAGGTGCAGGGATGATGTGGAAGGGTCTGGCTTTCCTCTGGAATCCAGTGGAAAGGCTGCTCTGGTGTTCCAAATCTCAGTTTTTCTCTGGGTGGGAAAGGCTTGGCTCCTGCCCTGGCTGGAGCATCTCCCAGTGGGATGATGGAATTTTATCAGTCATGCCCTGGGACTCACTGGCCAGGAGATATCTCCTGGAGGGAGGATGAGCTGTGGAAAGATAAAGATGATTGCCCAGCTGGTTTAAAGATGACCCATTAGCAGAGAATATGTGCCAGGAGATCAGGGGCACTGCCCCAGCCGGGTCAGCAGATGGGACAGAACACACATTGCTGGCCACACCAACCCAGCACACCACCCCAGAGATGTGGGGTTCCAGTGTCCAGCTGGCAGTACCAGGGTCCCTCCTGGGAGCTCCCCTCCCCTTGGCACTTTTCCTGCTGCTGACCCTGTCCTGTGCTCACCAGCTCTCCTCCTTTGCAGATGGTCACCTCCTCTGCGACCCTGACCCCAAGGGCACCTGGGGGAACTGTTTTGGCTGTAAGTATGGGCACTGCCCTGGCTCACTCACCTGCTGCCCCATCACCTCCAGCCCCACAGCAGCAGCCAGCACTCACCATCAGGCTGCCCTTCCCCACACTCTGCCTGCTGAGTGGAGCAGGAATGGCCCTGGGAATGACACACCAGGGGAGGATGAGGCACTGCTGCCATGGAGGGAGCAGATGTTCCCTGTATCTCACAGCCTACAAGGAATGGCTGTTTCTAGGATATGGTTCCTTAGCCCCTTTTTCCCAAAGACCCCTCAGCCTGTGTGGAAAAAGGGTTCTGGAAGCAGTAGTGCCCTGGATGACAGGTGGGGCTGTTTTTTGAATGCCTGTGCATCACTTTGCACAGTTTTCCTCTGGTTTAGGGCTCCCTGGTTGCTCTGTGGGCCTTGTGACCTCTTACAAACCAACACCTGCTACCAGGTGATGACCTGAGCAGGTCTCAAAGTTCAGTGTGAGAAGGAACAGTGTGCCTTGAGCCCTCTCCTTAGAGAAGCAGCCTGCATGGCCCATTCCCACCATCCTGGGCTGCACAGCTGGTCCCTGGAGCTGTGACAGCAGGGATCTGCATGGCAGAGGCTGAACTCCCCCTGCCCAGCAGGATTTTGTTCACCTCATGTGTATCTGTGTCCTGCTGCTTCCAGGGTGCCAGAGCATCACTGCCCCAATCCTGCTGGGGAGGGACGCCGAGCCCTGGGCACGTCGTGGGGGCCTCTTTGGAGAGCTGCAGGTGAGTTTCCCTCCCTGTGGGGGCTGGAGGAGCCATTGGAAGCCAATCCTGCAACTTGGGAAGGCAGAGCTGCCTCTTAGCTATGGTTGCTGGGGTTTCAGAGCCATTCTCCTGCTGCCTCCAGGACAAGGTTTGGAGCCAGGATGAATTGATGGACTGTATCTCTTCCAGGCACTGCTGCCCGTGGGGAACAGCTGTGACCTCTTCTACCATCCACCCCCTCTCTTCCCATCCAGCCAGCTGTACCTGCTGCGCCCACTGCTGCCCCTGGACAAGGTGGGAGCCCTGGCATGGAGGGGTGTCCTGCCAGAGCCTTTGCATGGCTTGTGCTGCCCATAAAATGATGAGTTAAGGGTTCATCTGCTGCTGAACCCAGGCTGAGCTCCCAGTGTGGGGTGACACAGGTGGGGAGGGTCCTTGTGTCCAGCTCTGCTCAGAGCCAGCTGGCCTGGGGCAGCTCTTGGAGCTGTCAGACCCTGGCCTGGAGAATGTGCTGTGGCCTCAGCAAACCCACCTCTCTCCAGCAGAGCAGGAGAGGAGCCTCTCAGCCACAGATAAACCAGCACCAGGACAGGGTTGCCAGGTTGTGGATGATTTCCAGAGCAGCCCCAGTGCTGATCTCCAGCACTGGCTGTGAGCAGATGTCAGGAAAAATCCAGAACAGGACAAATCTGGATGGCAACTTCCTGCAGCATTCAGCAGTCTGCAGCTCTGGGCACTGCCAGAGCCTGTGGGGATCCATTTCCAAACACTCTCACAGTTTAAGGGGTGATTCCCTGCTGGAGAGTAGTAGTTTCTACCAGCTGTGACCTGCTTGTTGCCAGCCCCCTGATATCCCAGCAGCTCGATGGGATGGGGAGGGAAAGGGAGAATCTGGATATGGAGGTACAAAATGTTCAAGTGCTGCCAAATCCAGGTTTCCCATTTTCCTGCAGTGAGCACCCCTCTCCCTCACCCAGCTCCTCTCCAGCTGAAGGAAAGGCTAACACCACAAATCCAGTCACCACAGAGTGCAGCTCATCTACTCAGGCTGAACCTTGACAACAACAACGTCTGTGTGCAGTAAAATGCAGAGGAAAAGCCAGCTGAGCCCATCAGCCCATTGCAGGAACAGGCACAGCAGGACATGGTCCTGCCCCTGTTGTTGGGTGATCAGGAGCAAGGCTTTTATCAGAATGTTTGCAGCAGCAAACTCAACTGTGACCAAGACAGGACATTTGGGGATGTCCTGCTGTGCTCAGGCTCTCTGGAGACCTGAGTTTCAGGGTTGTTTTTGGTGCCATTCTGGCTGCAATGAGCCCGCTCCAGCCTGGGGCTGTCTCTGCACTGGCTGCTCTGGGGATGCCTGACTGGAATGGCAATTTCTGGATTGAAGGCTGGCTGTGCTGTGGCCATGAGCCCGAGGCCAGCAGAAGGTGGTGGCTGGCATTGTGGCACAGCAGGCACAGCCAGGGCTGACATGGACCCGGGTCTTTCAGGGAGAGCTTTACCGCATGTGCCGGGAGAGTTTGGACTGTGATCCCAAAGTGGCAGAGATCCTCGTGGCCCACCCGGATCTCCTCGGTGACAGGTGAGATGTGGCCCCTCTGAGGCTCCCTCTGGCCAGGCTGTGCTGAGCCTGGACATGTGAAGCAGGGCTGGGCAGTGAGGTGATGGCCTCTCTTGGCATCCCTGTGGGGACCAGCTGTCCCATCTCACTGGGAGGGACAGGGAGGGACATCCCATGCTGATGTTCAGCAACAGGGAGGGACATCCCCGTGCTGATGTCCAGCAGGGTCAATGCAGCCACCATTGTGGATGTCCAGCCTGGATGCTGGAGGCTGCAATGGCTGCCTTGGCTGAGGGGTTTCTACCAAGGGTCTCAAGGAGTGGGTGCTGGATGCATGAAGGAAGAGGCTGCTCTGAGGTTTCCCAGGGGCTCCAGGCTCAGCTCAGCCGTGCTCCTGCTCTTCCTGGCAGGCTCCTGGGCAGCTTCCTCAGCCTGAGCCCTGAGTACACCTTTGTGCTGGAGGATGAGGGTGGCCCGTGTGGCTACGCAGTCGGGGCGCTGCACGCCGAAGGGTTTCCTGCAGCAGCGAGGACAGCAGCTGGCTGCCAGCCATACGGCACAAGTACCCCCCAGACCTGGGCACAGGGGGCCCAGCTCTGGGACAGGTGAGGGGACACCTGCAGCAGAGGGGAGCAGGGATGGGAGAGGCGGAGGGGGTTCCCTCACTTGTGATTGTCTCTCGCAGGATGCCCTGGAGGAAGCAGTGCTCTTCTTCCACACAGAGCCAACTGGCAGTGCCCCAGCCTGTGCTGAGGCGCTTCCCCTCCCTGGTGCAGCTGGGCACGGCCCCTCGTGTGCTGGATGTGGGGGCCAGTCGCAGCCTGGCCCTCTGCCTGCTGAGTGCACTCAGGGCCAACGGTGAGCATGACCTCCGAGTGCTGGCCCTTCACCCAGCCCCATCCCAACACTCCCTCAGCCACCAGAGCGGGGACTGTCCCCTCTCTGGAGCAGTGTGACAGTGCTGACAGGCACTGTCCCCTCCCCTAGCACATCTGTGTCTCAGGACATCACAGGGGCACTCTGTGACAAAGAGGCAGAGAAGAGACCCATCCCCATATGGAGAGGGTCCCTGTCACTGCATCCCCTGACCTCTCCCCTCCCTTCCAGGCTCACGGGGAGTGTTCTGCCAGGTCAGTGACACCGACCGGCAGCAGCTGAGCTTCTACAGCAAGCTGGGCTTTGTCGCCCTGCCCGTGGCCTGGGGCAGCTCTCCCGGCTCTCAGCTCCTGGGACGTCTCCTCTGACGGGGCACAGGGAGGCAGAGCCCCAGGCCAGGCTGGCTCCCCAGGCCAGGCTGAGCCCCCATCCCACACAGCATCAGCCTGAGCGAGCAGGAGCAGAGGGGCACCTCGGGCAGGCCAGGTACACATGAGAGGGACATGGGGGCGAGCAGGATGTCACTGGGATGTGTGCAGGGCTGGGTAGCAGAGAGCTATTTCTGCTGCTCATGGTATTTGGTCACCTCTGTGCTACCCCAACTGCTCCTGTTTGCTGGGGAGCCAGGCTGTCTGCAGACCCTCAGGCCTGCAGGAGCCCATGGGCAGTGTTTGTGTTTGTGGTCCTGGAGCACAGCACCGGTTGCCTTCGTGCTACGGGAGTGTCCCTATCACACAGGCTGGGCTGCCACAGCTCTCTCCACCCCCTGTGTGGCCTGAGACTGGGCAGCCGGTGCTGGGGCTGGCTCTCGGCACTGAGGACCGTGTGTATGGATTGATCTGGTATGGGATGCAGTGAGGCAGGCCTCTGTTCTGTGCCTGGGGCCTGAGGGAAGTGCTGTCCTTGGCAATAAAGCGTTTGCGGGCTCTCACCATGGCTCTGTTTCTTGGGGGAAATTGTTGGGGTGCCAGCCCATCCCTCTCACACCCTCATGGCACTCTACATCTCGCACTGGCTGTTTCTACAGTCGCTCCTGTGTCCCCTCAAACAAAGCAGCTCTCCTCACATCCCAGCTGCTCCCCATCTTCACCCTGCTCTGCCACTCCAGGAAGGTGCTCCAGGCCTCCGGCAGTGGGAGCTCACAGCCCCAGCCCTGCAGGCTTTCCTGCGGGATGGAACCCCCGGGATCAGGGGGTCTGGTGGCCGCAGCCTGCCCAGACAGGCAGGATGACCAAGGGGGGGAATCCATCCAGCCACTGCACTCTGGAACAGGGCAGGCAGGGGCAAACCATTCCCGGCTGTTTCCCTCCCTTGCCCTTCGCAGGCAAGGCTGCCCCAGCCCCGGGGCGAGCACAGGGCTGGGTGGGGTCGGGATGGCCAAACCCGGGAGTGGGGGGCTCGGCGGCAGCTCCCGCGGCTCCATCGGGGGGCCGGGGCAGGCGCTGGAGCCGAGCCCGGGCGGGGCGGGGGCTGGAGCCGGCCCATGGCGGGGCGGCGGGCCGTCCGGGCCGGACCGGGGCCGGGACCGGGACCGGGACCGAGACCGGGGCCGGGACCGGGGCCGCTCGGCGCGGGCCGGGGCTGCGGGGCGGCCCCGGACACGGACACGGGCACGGCGCGGGGCGGGCCGGGGCGGAGCGCGGCGGCACCGACCGAAACCGCTCGGCTCGGCACGGCAGGGCACGGCAGGGCACTGCACGGCTCGGCACGGCACGGCTCGGTTCGGCACGGTACGGCACGGCGCTGCGGAACTCGGTACGGCTCGGTTCGGCTCGGTGTGTTCGGTTCGGCACCGCTCGGCACGGCTCGGTTCGGTTCGGCACGGCCCGCCGGGATCAGCTGTCCCGCGTGCGGGGTGAGGGTGCGGCGATGCCGCCCCGGTGTCCGTGCCGTGCCCGTGCCGTGCCCGTGCCGTGCCCACGGGAAGCGGAGCCCGGCGGACCCGGTTGGGTCCCGGGTGCCGGTTCGGGGCTGTACCTCAGCCCAAAGCGTGTGGATGGGCTGCGGGTGGGGACTCGGGAATTCCATGAAGAGCGGACTCGCTGTGGCTCATGGAAGAGAGAGGATGGATGTAGGGATGTGGGGCGGGAAGGGATGATTGTTCGCGGCTGGCTTTTCCGAGGAGCCCGCAGCGGAGCCGGTCCCGTCTCCAGCAGTCCAGGACGGCGGGTTCGGTGCTCCAGGGTGCCTGGGACACCAGTCCCACCAACAGCCCCACCAGCAGCTCACCAGCAGCCCCACAGCCCCGCCGCCCGCCCCTCAGCCCGTGGGGATGGCTGATGTTTGCGCATTCCTCCGAGGTCTTTCCCTCCTGCCGGCATCTGGTTCTTCCCAGGGCTGCCTCTCGTACCCGGCACAGCTCCGGGCAGAGCTGAGAGCCCTGCTGTGTGCTGGGCAGGCTGGGTGGGGTAGGAGCTGTGCTGTGACCTGCCCTGCCTTAGGGGGTGTCAGCAGGACACGGGGACATCAGAGAGCCCAGGGGGGCTGGACCTGGAGTTGTCGGGGAAGGGGAAATGCAGCCCCAGTCCCATCAATGTTTTGTAGTTGCTGACACCCCGAGAGCCGGAATGTCCGTTCTGCGGCTCTGTCCCTGTCCCTGTCCCTTCCTGGGATGGGGACACACAGTGGGTGGCAGCGGGAGTCCCTTCCCTTCAGGCAGAGAGGGGCAGTGAGCTCCCAGCCACAGGAGGTTGGAATTTTGGGACTGACATCAATCCTGCCATAGGGAATTCCTATGGTGACCCTGGGCTGCCTCCTGTTGTTTCTGGGAGCAGTTTGTGGAAGCTTGTTCCTTTGCAGACTCTGGTGGGGCTCTGCCCCGTGTCTGAGCAGGGTGGGGGTGTCGGGGTCCCCTGCTCTGTGAGCCAAAAAACTCCTGAAATCCGTACAACACTTAAACTCTGCTAAAATTCCAAGGATTGCTGGGAAAAGCATCAGGAAAAATCCCGGAGAAATTCAGCCTAAAAAAACCCAGGAAAAATCCCTGAAAATTTGTACTAAGAAACACAAAAATCTCCCAGAAATTGCACAGAAAAAACGGTCAGAAAAAATACTAACATCTGTATTAAAAAAATCAAGAATGGCCCATGAATCCATGGAGACTCCAGGGCTGCCGGGAAGTGGGGGAAAGCAGAGCAGTCTGTGCAGGCGGGCGGATTGCGAAAGGGGCAGCGCTGGACGTGTGTGAGGGGAAAAGGGGAGGGAGGGAGGGATGGATGGAGCCCTGAAGCCATGGGACTCACCAGACCTCCTGCCCCGACTGCTGGGGACGTGACCCTGTGCTCTCAGGGATGTCCTGGCATGGGACATCAACAGAGAGTGACTGTGTCACCTTTAACCTCCTCAAGGAAGGATAAACAGAGCGAGCTTCCTCTCCCTTGTGCTGGCGGGTTTCCCAGGTCCTCGGTCTCTGGTGTGCTGCTCTTCTCTGAGTCCTCCCAGTTGTCAGTGCCTGGGATGCTCCTTGTGGGTTTGTCCAAGGCTGTTGTTTTGTGAGCATGTCCCTGAGGAGGACATGGCCTGGCTCTTCCCTGCTGCTGTGGGTGTCATCCCTGTGCTGCAGGGATGCTCCCTGCTGATCAAACACACAGATTTACCCAAGGACCTGCCCCACCAGGAGCTGCCCCTTCCCGAGGTCTGTTGGCTGTTCCCTGGGGTTTTGGTGTGCAGACTGATGTCCTGCTGTATGCCCAGTGAGAGCTGAAGGGCACACATGATTTGGACAGTCCTGAGCCCCCCAGCAGCACAGCTGACCCCTCTGGAAGGAGCAGCCCCTGTGCAAGATGCACAGCTATGATGGGGACAGTGCCTGGCCATAAGGGCTGTATGCCCTGTCAGGGTGACTCTGTCACCCACTGGGACAAGCAGAGCCCGTGGAGCAGATTGAGCAGCCCTGAAGAATCCTCTCACCCATGCCAACCTCAGCAGCACAGGGCTGAGGGCTGGAGGGAGCCCCAGGATTTTGACTCTGCAGTACTGTGCAGGCTGGGATGTGGCTCAGGGCCTCGTGCACACCCAGCTGGGACATTCCTGAGGTTTCCCTCAGTGGCAAGAACCTGGGCTGTGCCCTGGCTCCCACGCCCAGCGCTCGCTCCAGCCAGCCCGTCCTCCTCACCCTTGCAGTGGAGCTCTGCTGAGCATCCGTGCCCAGGGCAGCACATCCAGAGTGCCACAAACCCTCTCCAAGAGGAGACTGTCCCTGGCTGGAGCTGACAGCAGGATGGTTGAGATGCTGGGGTGCATCAGGCTGCAGGCTCAGGTCTGGAGCAAAGCCTGCGAGCAGAAGGAGCAAGAGCTGAGCAGCAGGAGAGGAGCAAAAGCACAGCTTGTGCCTGAGAGAACGGAAAAAGTGATGTGGACAATGAGAGCCCTGTTAGCCTGAGTGCCCAGGACATGGACAGGAGCGTGTTCAGGGAGGGAGGTGGTGCAGGGACGGGGAAGGAGCCGTGCTGGGCTGCAGGGAGCTCACATGGCAGCTGGGCTGGGATGGGATGGGATGGGATGGAACAGGCTTTGGCCCCACAGAGCTCAGCTGGGAATGTCACTGGGAAACTCTGAGGTGAGTGGTGGAGCTGAGGTGCCAGGGCAGAGGAGGCACAGTGGGGATGGGAGATGCTGGAGCAGGACCCAGGAGCAGGGATTACAGACCCTGCAGATCACATTGCTGAGGCTCAGAGGGGAATCAATGATTTGCTGCACAAAGCCCAAGCACTTTTCAGGTGCCATGTTCTGGTCTCTGCTCCTCTGTGTTTTGTTTCTCAATGCACAGGTTTAAATTTTCCTTGTAGCCAAGGATGTAAGCTGCATACGCTGATTTACCAGGCTTGTCCCTATTCCATCTTGTTTCCTCCCATTTCTCTCTGCAGTCTGTACCAGGAAGGTGCTTTTTTCCTCCTCCTGGCAGAGTTTTGCTTTGAAAAGCATGTGATCCTCACCAGAAAGCCCACGGAGTGGTGACTTCCCCATGTAACCACATTTTAGTTCCAGCAGGTGACCAGTTTTAATCCACTTAGGAGAAGGTGCACTGATTTTGTTGAGTGCTAATTATTCATTAAAAGGTGGTGCAAGATGAATTGAATGCCTTCCAGTCTCAGCCTGTTAGATCAACACAGTTACTCCAATTAACAGGACCTGTGATCTCATAAAAGGCCATTCCTGCTTCCTGACACGGGCTATTTCTGCTGGACCGTGGAGATTAATTAATTGTGCTGCTGTCCTTCAGGGCTGTACTGACCCCATTGTGAAACTGCCCAGCTCCACAGCAGAGCATCCTGCTCACTCAGGAGTGCAGGGGAAGCTCCAATGCTTGTCCACTTTCCCTGAGGAAACACACCCCAAGGTGTGTTACAGTTAGCACTGAGGGGACCCACATTTATGTCAGGGCAGCTCTGAGGGTTTACAGCCCTTCCTCTGGGCAGGGTGATGTCCCTTCAGTGATGCAGGGGTGGAATAAAAAGTTTTGTTGTTTGCTGTGAGATAGTAAACTCATCCCTTCGCTGCTTGGTGTGGAGATGAGGGTGGAGAATTCCCATTCCAAGCCCAGAGATCCCCTTTCCTAAGCCACAGCAGGGCTGGGGTGGCCCTTTGCACTCGCCCTCCCTTCCTCTGGCTGGGTAAAAGGTTCAGCAGAGCGTTTCCCTGCTGTCTGCCACAAACACAAGTCCTGCTGAGCTCTGCTGTTCTCACAGTGCCAGAGCAGGCAGCTGAGGCACCAGGAGCCCAGAGCTGGCTCCCACCAGCCCCAGGGCTCCCAGCTGCCTGGGCCATGTCCCCACCAGCTCTGTGATGTCCCCTGTGCCCCTTGTGATAGAGGAGAGAGCCAGACCCACGCTGATGTGGTAGCTCCAAGGGAGGTGATGTGCTTCATGGAATTATAGGGTTGGAGAAGACCTCCAGGGTCATTGAGTCCAACCTGTGACCAATCCCCACTTTTCAGCCAGACCAGAGTACTGAGTGCCACTGCCAGTCATTCCCACTCCTGTGGCTGGTGTAGAACTGGATGAGCAGTGCTGCTCCCTGTTACTCCTCTCTCTTCCTGAGCATCTCTGCAGGCACCAGGCTCATCCCGAGGCTCTCACTGCTCCTGGTGGCACCTCCAGTGTGATGTGTGCCAAAGGGGCAGGCAGGCAGCAGGGCTGGCACTGTGGAGCCTTGTGGTGGTGTTGTGGGTGTGGAAAAGGGGCTGGCACTGGGCACCATCCTGCCTCAAGAGATTGGAGTGTGGGCCAGGTCCTCATCATCTGGAAAAGTGAACTAAGCAGGAATGGGGTTGATTCCTCTGTGAAAACCCTGCCCTGGAGGCTGGTGGGGAGGTGGAGCAGCCATGCCAGCCCCCAGCTCTGTGTGGGGTTTGAATTTGTTTCCCTTTTTCTGTGACACTGGAGCTAAATATGGGGATTTTAAATCACCCCAGAAAAGCCAAAACTTGTTCTTTTTACTGTTTTCTAATGGCAAGCACAGTCTGTGTGATTAACCAGGCAGGATTTGTGCTCAGGGGGGACTTGGGGACAGAGACATCCTGCTGTGGGGATGCCCTGGGGGTGTTTTGGGGGATTGGACTGGCAGTGGAGAGGGAGGTGGGCAAGTGGCCATGCTGGTGGTCGTGGGCCAGCATCAGTCAGAGCTTGGCAGCACCACCCATGCAGAAATGCTGCTCCTGTGCTACAGGATCCATGGGAATAGCACACTGGGAAGGGAGGGCAGCTCACAGAGAAGGGTTTTCACTATTGTTTGCCGTGGGGCTGGTGCAGGAATACCACATCTCCCTCAGGTATTCAGGGAGCCACAAATATTGCCAGAGGAAGGCAGCACAGAGGAATGTGAATGCTGCAGCTGCCTCACTCCTCACAGAGGGCAGAGCGTGGGCTGGAATCCCCTCAGCCAGCAGCATTCCCTGCTCCTGCTGGATCCAGCTCCTGGCTGGGCTTTCCCTGTGCCCTGAGCCTGTTCCAGCTCCCTCAGCTCTTTCCATTCACCTCTCTGGGGTTGCACACACCCCAGTGCCCATCTGCCCTCACTGCCCTTCAGATGTGACTGGACAGCACAGTGGGGGCTCAGCAGGGGCTGTGGGCAGAGGGGGACAGGGGCACTGGGCAGGTGCCCAGGGGTGCAGGGGGTGTGTATCAGGGACACTCTGGCTGTGCTGGTGCTGGGCAGGGGGTTTAACCAGCACAGAGCTGGGCAGAGGGTTTGGAGGGGGGTGCTGGATGGGGGATGCTGATGTTCCACCACAACCCCAGCACACCCTGACCCTTTTTGTCCCTACAGAGCCCCACTGCCATGGGAGGCTGCAGCCCATGGGCATGGCCAGAGCTGCTGGTGCTGCTGGTGCTGCTGGGCAGCGCCTGGCTGTGGGTGGGCAGTGCCCAGCCCACCCCCCCGGGCCCCACACACGTCCCCCAGCCCCAGCTGAGGTTCCGCCTGGCCGGGTACCCCCGCAAGCACAACGAGGGCCGAGTGGAAGTGTTCTACAACGAGGAGTGGGGCACCATCTGCGACGACGACTTCACGCTGGGCAACGCTCACGTGCTGTGCCGGCAGCTCGGCTTCGTGGCTGCCACGGGCTGGGCACACAGCGCCAAGTACGGCAAAGGAGTCGGTAAGAGAGGGGTGGAGGGCACAGCGTCCCCCTGGCACAGCCCCCACACTGCCTGGGCGCCCCAATGGCCTGGTTTGAAGGACAGGTGTCTGCCAATAAAGGCAGGAGTTTCTCTTTGAAATGGAAAATGTAAACCCCCTCCCTCCAAATTATTATTATAATTTGGAAATTAGGGGCTCTCGGGAAAAGATATGGGAATTAGGAATAACAGATTTTTGCTAGGAAAATTAAAATAGAAACGCAGTATTACAAAGAACAATCCCAACCCTGCCAGAGTCAGAATCCAAGCTGGCACAGTCAGTCAGTCAGGGTGGTGGCACAGTCCCATTCCATGGTGCTGCATCCTCCTGCAGGGGCAGATGTGGCTCAGCTGGAGCAGTGCTCTTGGAGAAGGTGCAGTTTCCTCTGAAGGTCCAGGGATGATGTGGAAATGTCTGGTGTTCCTCTGGAATTAGTGGAAAGACAGAATAATCTTGCTGTTTAAATTTTCAGTTTTTTATCTAAGTAGGAAAGGCTTGGCTCTTTCCTTTGGCTGGAGCATCTCCCAGTAGGATGATGTATTTTTATCAGTCATACAGTGGGACTTAATGGCCCATTAGCAGGTGATATCTTCCTGGAGGGAGGATGGGCTGTGGAAAAGATAAAGATGATTGCCTTACCTTATCTTAAAGATGCCCCATTAGCAGATAATATGTGCCATGGAGATAAGGAAACCACTAACGCACCAGGATGTAACAAATGGTGATAGAATACACATTTTTGGCCACATCAACCCAACACACCCAACAAGTCTGCAAGGGGTGTTGTGTGTTTGCAGAGTGCCTGGCAGTGATTATGTACTCGTTTTGCACATGTGGGAGCTTTTTGTCAGAGCAGCCCCTTGGGGAGGTGGAGACTCCCCATCTGCAGTTCCCCCCCGATCCAGAACTTTACTCTTGGCATTTCACTGGCCTCAGCTTTGTGTTACAGCTCCTGCTGTAACCTGTGTGATCCCTGGCCATGCTCTGTGGGCACCTTCCCTAATCCCAGGGCATCCTTGGCTCCCCCTCACCCCTGGTTTGTGTCTGGCAGGGCGGATCTGGCTGGACAATGTGAACTGTGCTGGAAATGAGAAGAGCATTGGGGACTGCAAACACCGGGGCTGGGGGAACAGTGACTGCAGCCACGAGGAGGATGCAGGTGTTGTCTGCAAGGATGAACGCATTCCAGGCTTCAAGGACTCCAACGTCATCGAGGTGAGGAAGCTGCTGGCCAGAGTGGGCAGCTGGTGATGCCCAGGATGCCACAGGGTGTGGGACAGTCTGGGAACCTCTGGGGGTGCAGGAGAGCAGCACTGGCTTTCCTGGTTGTGCTCCCTGGAGACCCAAGGGGACAAGTGGCACTGAGCTCTCTGGATGAGGTTCAATCCTTGGCTGCCCAGATGTGGCCAGCAGGAACGCAGGACTGGCTGTCCCTGTGCCCCACCTGTGCCTGGACACCCCTCTCCTGCATCCTTGGAGATTCCCTGGGAGTGGGCTGGCACAGGGAGTGGTGGTGGGTGTGGTGTGAGCTGGGGCTGGGGCTGGGGCTGGCACAGGGAGGGACGGTGGGTGTGGTGTGAGCTGGGGCTGGCACAGGCACAGGGAGGGGCGGTGGGTGTGGTGTGAGCTGGCACAGGCACAGGCACAGGGAGGGACGGTGGGTGTGGTGTGAGCTGGGGCTGGGGCTGGGGCTGGCACAGGGAGGGGCGGTGGGTGTGGTGTGAGCTGGCACAGGCACAGGCACAGGGAGGGACGGTGGGTGTGGTGTGAGCTGGGGCTGGCACAGGCACAGGGAGGGGCGGTGGGTGTGGTGTGAGCTGGGGCTGGCACAGGCACAGGGAGGGGCGGTGGGTGTGGTGTGAGCTGGGGCTGGCACAGGCACAGGGAGGGGCGGTGGGTGTGGTGTGAGCTGGGGCTGGCACAGGCACAGGGAGGGACGGTGGGTGTGGTGTGAGCTGGGGCTGGCACAGGCACAGGGTGGGGCGGTGGGTGTGGTGTGAGCTGGGGCTGGCACAGGGAGGGGTGGTGGGTGTGGTGTGAGCTGGGGCTGGGGCTGGCACAGGCACAGGGAGGGGCGGTGGGTGTGGTGTGAGCTGGGGCTGGCACAGGCACAGGGAGGGGCGGTGGGTGTGGTGTGAGCTGGGGCTGGGGCTGGCACAGGGAGGGGCGGTGGGTGTGGTGTGAGCTGGGGCTGGCACAGGCACAGGGAGGGACGGTGGGTGTGGTGTGAGCTGGGGCTGGCACAGGCACAGGGTGGGGCGGTGGGTGTGGTGTGAGCTGGGGCGGGCACAGGGAGGGGCGGTGGGTGTGGTGTGAGCTGGGGCTGGCACAGGAGGGGCGGGGTGGTTGTGGTGTGAGCTGGGGCTGGCACAGGCACAGGGAGGGGCGGTGGGTGTGGGTGTGAGCTGGGGCGGGCACAGGGAGGGGCGGTGGGTGTGGTGTGAGCTGGGGCTGGCACAGGGTGGGGCGGTGGGTGTGGTGTGAGCTGGGGCTGGCACAGGGAGGGGCGGTGGGTGTGGTGTGAGCTGGGGCTGGCACAGGCACAGGCAGGGGTGGTGGGTGTGGTGTGAGCTGGGGCTGGCACAGGCACAGGGAGGGGCGGTGGGTGTGGTGTGAGCTGGGGCTGGCACAGGCACAGGGAGGGGCGGTGGGTGTGGTGTGAGCTGGGGCTGTCCTGCTCCCGCAGAGCGAGCAGAGCCATGTGGAGGAGGTGCGGCTGCGGCCGGTGGTGGCCGGGGGGCGGCGGCAGCTGCCGGTGGCCGAGGGCATCGTGGAGGTGCGCTACAAGGACAGCTGGGCACAGATCTGCGACCAGGGCTGGCACAGCCACAACAGCCGCGTCGTCTGCGGCATGATGGGCTTCCCAGCAGAGAAGAAAGTCAACAGGAACTTCTACAAGTGAGTGAGGCCGGCAGGGAGCCCACAGGGTGTCCAAGCAGAGCCAGGGGATGGTGCCAGGGGTGTGGGGTAACGCTGGGGGGGACAGCAGAGGTTGTGAAGCCTGTCGGCTGTGGGGTGGTTGGGGGGTCGTGGTTATCCCCCTGCCACACACACAGTATAGCAAAGGCCACTCCAAGGGGAGCTCTCTTGCTCCCTGGCAGTGGTGTCCCCATCCCAAGGGGAGGTTTGCAGCCATCGGGGGATGCTGCAGCCACACTGTGTGTGCCTGGCACCGTGTGTGCCCCGGACAGGCAGCTCCGGTGTTGCTCCGCAGGCGGCTGAAGCGAGCAGCCAGGATGAAGGGCCACAGCCCGAGGCTGGGCAGCAGGTAAGGGGCCAGGGAGCCCCATCTGCTGAGCTGTGGCAGAGCTGGGCTGTCCCAGACCCCACAGTCTCTGCCGTCAGAATGGATCCAGGCACAAACGGATCCGGACGGAGCAGACTGAAGGCTTGGGCTGTGCTGGCCCAGGAGGGCAAACTCCACCCCAGGGCACCTGCCTGTGCATGCTGGGGTCCCCATTCCCCACGAGAGATGATCTCCCTCCAGGCAGAGCAGCCCTGTCCTGCACACCAGGCAGGAGTCCCTGCTGGGAGGGGAGCAGGAGGCCTCGGAGCAGAGCTGTCTCTCCTGGCAGATGGGGAGGAAGGGCTGTGGAAATGGGCTGTGGGGATGCTGGAAAGGCTGTGCACCTCTCCTTTCCCTGCAGGATGGGCTGGCATAGGCACCAAAGCCCGTGCTCAGCAGTGCTGATGGGCACAGTGTGGCAGGTCCTGCCCTGAGTGCCACATCTGCCTGGGCTCTCTTGCATCCCCTGCACACTCACTCTTGCTGCCTTTCTGCCAGGCCCAGGGATGGTCTGGCTGCCATTTCCCTCCATCCCTGAATCCTGCTGCTGGATTTGTTGATGGATACCATGAGTCAGAGCCCATCCTCTCTGAGCTCTTTCCTGAACTGCCACGATGCTCTGCCCCAGTCTCTCTACCTTCTCTGGTGCTGAATGTGCCCTCCACCCACTGTGAGCTCTTCACTGTGACACTCCCAGCTCTGTGTCCCCAGCAGTCATTCTTTGCCAGCTCCAGCAGCTGGTGATGGGAATTCAGGCAGGATCATCCCTTGGGTTTCCTCAACCCCCACCTGAAGGTCCTATTTGCTCCAGTGTGTTGTTTCCTGGCTGGTTTGGTGCTGACTGCCCCTTTCTCAGCAAGCAGGTCCTTCCCCTGCAGCACTGGGGGAAATGTTTTGTGTCTCCATGAGGCTGCAGTCCTGTCCCTCTGCCCCAAGCAGGAGCTGGCTCCTGAGAGCCACACTGTTCTGTAGGGGCTGATCAATCTGGGGCTGCACAGCCACTGTCATATGAAGGCACAGGCTAATCCAGGCTGGAAGGGACCTTTGGGAGTCCTGGTCCAGCTCCCTGTGTGGAGCAGAGCCAGTTGTGGGTTAAACCCAGGACTTCATCCAGCTGGCTTTTGAAACCTTCCAAGAATGGAAATTCTGCAGCCCTGTGGTCTCTGCTCCAGTGTGGAACAGCCCTCATGGGCAAAACATTTTCCTTATCCTGAGCCTGAACCTTTTGTTGTCAGTCATGCCTCTTTTCTTTTGTGCTCTTCCCTCCCTGCTGGAAGAGCCAGGATCCCCACAGCTCCCACTCAGCCCTGCCTGGAACAGTCCTACACCCCCCATCTCCTTCCACATCACTGTCTTGCTGCTCTCCCTGGGGTTTGCACCACATACATGACATCTTCTTATCCTGGGCACCCAGATGTGGTTTCCTGAGTGTGAATGGGCACTGATGCCCTCTGGCTGTCTGAATGCCAGCCTGTGCTGTGTCCTCACTGGCTGACACCAGCCTGTGCTGGCCTGAGGGGACAGTGGCCAGGCTTGGTTCTGCCTTGTCCCTGGGTCTGTCAGTCCCCTGCCCTCCTTTGGACCACTCTTGTTTTCTTTCCTGGTGGGCTCTGGGCTTTTGGCTCTGCTCAGCATCTTCCTCCCTGAGGGAAGCAAGCATTTGAGGATGTTGGGATTGCACCTACACCTTGTGTGTGCTGAGCTCCAGGCTCTTCCCCTCCTGGCTCAGCCTGTGTCAGGGCTGCTTCCCTTGGTGGCAGCAGGTCCTTGCCAGCCTGCAGCAAGTCCCACCATGCCCCATGGCCCCAGGGCAAGCACCCACCCTGGGGCTGCCTGTGCTGCTTGCTTGGTGCTGCCTTGCTGGGGTGTCCTGCACCTTGGGGACACAGTGGTGGCATGGTATCTAGATGAGGACACAGGCACTCCTCACCCACACCTGACTGATCAAATGGTGGCTGCTGATGTTTGATCTTTTGACTGTGACAAGGCAGAGCAGGATGTGGCTGCATCCAGCAGTTTCCTGGTGGGATGCATGCAGGAAGCTGCATCATTGCTGCAGAGTGTGGCTGTGTCACACTGCTGGCAGCAGATGATGCTGTTGCACCCCTGTGTGACACAAAGGGGATGCACATGAGTCTTCCTGGGGGCCAAGGTGCCCAGTTCAGCCTCCAGTGAATCCAGGCTGTGCTCCCTGTGTCATTGCTGTGGGCAGAGGTGACAGCCTGAGGCCCCGGGCTTCATGATGGTTGTTCTCTATTTTCCAGGCTGGCCTCCAAATCTCAGCCTAAACAAAAGAGCAGGGAGGACGTAGGGCTCAAGAAGAGGTAAATGGCTCCAGTGCAGAGCCAGAGACAGGAGCCTTGTGCAGTCCCACCAGATCTGTGCGTGTCCCCACGTGTCCCTCTGCTGCTGGGGGTGTGGGACAGGCAGTTGGCAAGGGGTGGGTGCCTGGCAGGCACCGTGTGTCACCCAGGTGACAGGCAGGGGGCACGGCCAGCATATGCAGCTGCAAGCAGGGTGGCTGGTGACACCTCTGCTGCCCCGGCCACGCTGGCCCTGGCTCAGGGCTCCTCTCCCTCCCAGGCTCTTCACAGAGCGGCAGCAGCTCAACTACCGCCTGCACTCGGTGTCCTGCACGGGGACAGAGGTGCACCTGTCCATGTGCTCCTTCGAGTTCTACCGGGGCAACTCCTCGGCCGCCTGCGGGGCCGGCATGCCCGCCGTGGTCAGCTGCGTGCCCGGGCCCCTCTTTGCCAATGCCCACAAGAAGAAACAGCGCCAGCAGCAGCAGCAGCAGGGCCAGGTGAGCCCTGCGGGCAGGGGGACGAGTCCTGTGGTGGCCAGAGCTGCGCAGTGCCAGGCTCTGTCCCCAGGGTTGCTGGGTGACCAGCTCCGGAGCAGGAGGTGGGGATGATGCTGTGGAAGCATGGCCAGCAGTGTGTTGTTGCCATTGCACACTGTCCCACGCCTGTCCCTGTCCCCCCAGCCCCGGATCCGGCTGAAGGGCGGCGCCAGGGTGGGCGAGGGCCGTGTTGAGGTGCTCAGGAGCAACGAGTGGGGCACCATCTGCGACGACCGCTGGGACCTGCAGTCGGCCAGCGTGGTGTGCCGCGAGCTGGGCTTTGGCAGCGCCAAGGAGGCGCTCACCGGGGCACGCATGGGCCAAGGTGAGGCTGCAGGGAGGGGAGGCACGGCATCCATCCCCTCCTGGAGCTGTGACTGAGGCACTGATCCAGGCTTTGCTGTGGGTACGGGGCTGCTGGATGCACATAGAGCATCCCAGTGGGATCACGGCCACTCAGCCGCACTGCAGGCAGCAGCTGTGGAGGTTGGAGTGTCCAACTCCCTCAACCTGCCAGAAAGAGAGGGCAGCCTTGGGGACCCTGGGCATGCCTGTGTCACAGGGCCCTGATTTCTGCTGTGCTGTGACAGGGACGGGCCCCATCCACCTGAACGAGGTGCAGTGCCGGGGCACCGAGAAGTCCCTCTGGAACTGCCCCTTCAGGAACATCACACAGGAGGACTGCAAGCACTCCGAGGATGCAGCTGTTCGCTGCAACATCCCCTACATGGGCTACGAGAACCTGGTGCGCACCACGGGGGCTCCATGGGGCTCCCAGCTGAGCCCCACTCAGAGTGGGGTGTTGGGAAAGCCCCACAAGATCCATGGGACCCTCATCTCTCCTCCTCTGCACCCCACACATTTCTCCCTTCTCTGGGGCAATGGTTGCCTTGGGAGCTCAGGGATTTTGTGGGTGGGATCCCCTTTGAGGAGGGGGTGGAGGGGAGGCTGTGGGTGCTGCTCTGTAAAGGGAAGTGTGGGGCAGATGCTCCCTGCTGCTTTTCCTGCTGCCAGCCTGTATCCACTCCCCTGCAGAAACATGAGAAAAAAAATCACTGTGGGCCAACCAAGAGAGATTTTTTTTTACCTATGATGAAACAAGCAAACAAAGCTGCTTGTTCCTGTTTGCCCTGGCCCATCGTTTCATCCATTTTGAGCCTTTAAAATGATCTTTAACTCCTTCCCACTTATCATTTCTGAAATGACACCATTTCAAAATGACCTGGTGAGACAATTCCCAAACTCACAAGCGATTTCTCGTCCCCAAACCCACCAGTTTGGGCGAGTTCCCTGCCGACTAAAGCTGTGCTTGGCTCTGCTCAGTTGCTGCCTTCCCCACCCCTGCAGCACAGGACAGGGGACAGTCCTGTGGTGCAGAGGGAGCATCACCTGTGACGGTGATGACGCTGCCACTGCTTTTCTCTGCAGATTCGGCTGAGCGGGGGCCGGAGCCGCTTCGAGGGGCGGGTCGAGGTGGCGGTGGGGGCTGGCGACGGGGAGCAGCCCCGCTGGGGGCTGGTGTGCGGAGAAGGCTGGGGTACGCTCGAGGCCATGGTGGCCTGTCGCCAGCTGGGTCTGGGATTCGCTAACCACGGCTTACAAGTAGGTGCCAGCACCAGCTTGGCCAGGGCAGCAGCAGCCACCACCACTGCTCAGGGCGCTGGGGGACAGGGAGGGATGGGGCAGGGGTGGCACACAGCGTGGGGCGGCCGCTGACGGCCCCAGGGCTTCCCCGCAGATCCGCCTGGCTGGCGGCAGGACGGAGTTTGAGGGCCGCGTGGAGGTGAAGCGAGGCAGTAAGTGGGGCACGGTCTGCAGCGATGGCTGGACCACCAAAGAGGCCATGGTGGCCTGTCGTCAGCTCGGCCTGGGCTACTCCCTGCACGCAGTGACGGTAGGTGCCAGAGGGGAGGGCCCCGGTGATGCCCTGGTGAGCACAGGCACATGGATGACCGTGGGGCTGCATGGGGACAGAGGGACACTCCTCTCACAGGACCTTGTGGGCAGCTAAGTGGTGGGGGCTTGGCTGCAGCCTGGGTGTAAGTGATCCTGGGCAATCCAGCCACCAGCGCTGCCACCCACCCTGCCTCACCCCCTCCTCAGGAGACGTGGTACTGGGACGCCAGCAACGTGACAGAGATGGTCATGAGCGGGGTGAAGTGTGCCGGCCACGAGATGTCCCTGAGCCACTGCCAGCACCACGGTGCCAGCCTGAGCTGCAGGAACACGGGCACGCGCTTCGCTGCGGGCGTCATCTGCTCCGAGAGTGAGCGGCCACGGGGGCTGCGGGCAGTGGGGGCTGTCTGGGGGGGGCTCTGCAGGGAGGGGGTCTGTGGGCAGTGGGGTCTGCAGGCATGGACTCTGAGCAGTAGTGTCTATGGGCAGTAGGGTCTGCAGGCAGTGGGGTCTGTGGGCAGCAGGATCTGTGGGCAGTGGCGTCCATGGGTAGTGGAGTCTGTGGACAGTGGGGTCTATGAGCAGTGGGCTTTGTGGGCAGTGGGTTCTATGGGCAGTGGGATGTGTGAGCAATGGGCTCTGCGGGCAGTGGGAACTGTGAGTGATGGGGTCTGCAGACAGTGTGGTCTGCGGGCAGTGGCTCTGTGGTCAATGGAATCTGTGGGCAGTGGGTTCTGTGGGTGATGGGGTCTGCAGACAGTGTGGTCTGTGGGCAGTGAGCTCTGTGGTCAATGGGATCCGTGGGCAGTGGGTTCTGTGGGTAGTGGGTTCTGTGGGTGATGGGGTCTGCAGACAGTGTGGTCTGTGTGCAGTGGGCTCTGTGAGCAGTGGGCTCTGCACATAACAACATTGTGGAGCCAAGGGCTGTGCTCAGTGGGGTTTGCAGGTGGAGATCGGGGTCAGCCAATGCCCCACCATTGGGGAGGACACAGTTCCCCCCTGGCTGGCTCAGCCCTGCCAGCCCTGGGCGCTGCCCCATCCCCTCCACTCGCCCCTCCCTGCCGAGAGCAGGGCCCGGCCCTGAGCAGCCACCTGTCCCCAGCTGCCTCTGACCTGCTGCTGCACGCGCCGCTGGTGCAGGAGACGGCGTACATCGAGGACCGGCCGCTGCACATGCTGTACTGCGCCGCCGAGGAGAACTGCCTGGCCAGCTCGGCCCGCCTGGCCAACTGGCCCTACGGCCACCGCCGCCTGCTGCGCTTCTCCTCCCAGATCCACAACCGCGGCCGCGCCGACTTCCGCCCCAAGGCCGGCCGCCACTCCTGGGTCTGGCACGAGTGCCACCGGTGCGTGGGGCAGGGGACAGGTGGGGCTGGGGGCAGGTGGGGAGAGGGTGTGCTGCAATGGGCTGGGTAGGGTGGGCACTGAAAGAGTGACGCTGCAGATATCACACTGAGTGAGGGTTACGCTAGATAAGAGTGGCCCTGGGTTAATGGTGATACTGGATAGCCCCAGTCTGCTGCCCAGGGTCCAGTTGGTTCATGGATGAGCAGTGTTGGGGCTGGGGTCTCCAGGAGGGCAGGGATGGGGCTGCAGGCTGTGCCCTGAGCTAGCTGGCTGGGGACAGCTGTGTCCCCTTCCAGGGCAGGACCCAGCTCTGCCCAACCTCACGGTGCTGCCACCTCAGAGCAGGGGCTGTGGGGACATTCCTGGTGGTAGGGGGCTGATGCAGGGCAGGACAGTCTGCAGCAGGTGCTGGCTCTCTCCCACAGGCACTACCACAGCATGGACATCTTCACCCACTACGACATCCTGACCCCCAATGGCACCAAGGTGGCCGAGGGACACAAGGCCAGCTTCTGCCTGGAGGACACTGAGTGTGAGGAAGGTGAGTGAGATAGGGCCCTGCAGCACCATCCATGCCTGTCCCTATCATGGGGGTCTCAGCAGAGACAAGCTGTGTCTCCTCCTGCCTGCAGATGTGGCCAAGAGGTACGAATGTGCCAACTTTGGGGAGCAGGGCATCACTGTGGGCTGCTGGGACCTGTACCGGCACGACATCGACTGCCAGTGGATTGATATCACTGATGTCAAGCCAGGAAACTACATCCTGCAGGTGCTGCACATGACCCTCCCGATCCCTGTCCTTGCACTTCAGCCCTCCACACACTTCAGCCACTCATCTCCATCTCTCACTGGAGCTCAGTGGGGCTGGTGGGTGTGCTGGCATGGGAAAGTCCCTGTCCTTGTGCCCATAGATGAGCAGGGCTGCTCAGACATGCTGCTACATGGGTTTTCCAACTCTGAGCAGCACTGCTCATGGGCACATGGTGCACAGGGACAGAACCACCCCACCACATCAGAAGCCACCAGCTCCTTGGAGCTCTCCAGCACACCCACCACAGCTGGGGAGACACACCCTGTGGGGCTGGGGCAGGGGTCTTACTGTCAGTGCCCCACAGGTCGTGATCAACCCCAACTTCGAGGTGGCAGAAAGTGACTTCACCAACAATGCCATGAAATGCAACTGCAAGTACGACGGGCACCGCATCTGGGTGCACAGCTGCCACATCGGTAACAGCCAGGGCACGGCACAGGCGTGAGGGAGGAGGGCAGAGACAGGGCTGCAGGAAGCCATGAGGATGAGGATGGGCTGGGATGGTGGTGCTGGGGGCAGCTACAGTGGAAGGTGCTGGCAGGGCAGGGGATGCACTGCACCAGAGCTGACAGCCCCTGCCCTCTGCCCACAGGAGATGCACTGAGTGAGGAGGCCAACAGGCGGTTTGAGCAGTACCCAGGTCAGCTCAACAACCAGATTTCATAGGACCCCGGGCCTGGGGAGACAGGCATCTCCCTCCCTCACCCCATAGGGGTGGGAGGAAGCTGCTGGGAGACCGGCAGGGAGGCCTGATGCCCAGTGCTGCTGCCACTGCGTCCTGCCGGGGACTGCCCAGGACTCACCACCGGCTGCCCTTCCCCACCTCGGGGGGGGCTGGTGCTGGAGGCACCTGCACCTCCCAGCCTGGGGCTGCCACCCCAACCACTGGCCAGAAGATGGTGGCCACATCCCCTGGGCTGTGGCAAACGGGTACGGTCCGGGAGGTCCTGCACCCCCCACCGCTCCATCCCTCCCATCCCACTCCCCTCTTCAGCCCTGGTTCCCTCACCCCACAGCTCAGCCCCTCGGCTGGCCCACACCCACACAGAGCCCCTGGTCCCCCAGGGATGGTGCAGGTGTCTCTGCCCACAGTGCTGCCCAGGGGTGGCTCCTACCCCATCTCTCAGTTGTAATTTTATTTCCTCTATAAAGTTGTAAGTTCTGTTTCCCGATGGCTGCTGGCACGTCTCTGGGTTGGGATGAGGAGCCTGGCAGGAGCAAGTGGGTGGTTCATGCTGCATCCGCTGAGCCCTGCAATGCCTCACCCACACAGCGCCAGCGCCCTCCTCAGCCAGGGCTGCTCCTCTGGGTGCAGGGCGAGAGGAAGGGACCCGCACGAGCCCACAGCACCGTGTCGGGGGGGAAATGACGAGCAGGGATGTGGTGAAGAGCTGGTTCCCCTTCACCAGACCCGGGGCGAATGTTATGGAGCAGAATTCCCGTCCTGGGGCTGTGACCCTGAGGTCTCACAGCAGAGCGGGGCTGCTTCGACTCGTGAGGGAGCAGGAACACTCGGATATGACCTGAGGCACAGCCCTGCTCTCACCCCTCAGCTGGGTGCTCTGACCCCACCATCCCCTTCCCCATTGCGGGGAGCACAGGCTGCGAGGAGGAGGAGGGAGGGGGGGAAGGCCTTGGCTCGGTGCTGGAACGCGCTGCGGTCAGCGCAGCCGGAGCAGCTATGCCAGACGCGCCGCCATTTCCCCCGAGCCGCGCCGCTGGCCGGGGCTGCGAATTCCTCCGGCGAGGCCGGGGCTGCTGAAAGGAGGCCTGTTCTCAGGGCAGAGCCGCCCCTCGCCACCGCAGCCCTGAGGAACTGCGCTTCTTTCACGGCCCAAAAGCAACAGGCCGGGAATGGGGAGCGCCGTCACGGGCAGGGGCCGGCCCTGCTGCCGCATTCCTCCGGGCTGCCCTCGCCGCTGCTCCCGCTCCAGCCGCTCTTCCAGGAAGGCGAGGAACAGCCGGAGCTGCTCCTTCCCCGCAGCTGTCCCCAGGGGCCGGGTGTGTGTGGGAGCAGAGATGGGGGCGGGACAGGCAGAGCCCGGCTGCGGCTCCCACCCTCAGCCCTGCTGGACATCAGGGCCAGGAGATGCTGCCCCGGCCATTACAATTCCAGCATTGGCACCAATTTCATCACTGTCTGTAAAGGGATGTAGAGACAGGGCTTGGAGCAGTCCCAGAACTGCCAGCAGAAGGGATGTGACCAGATGGCCATGGCACACCAGCACTGCTGGTCCCAGACCCACCCCACAGAGGGGCCACTCAATCCATGGCTCAACAGCTGTCTGCCAGATAGAGAGAGCAGCCAGCTCCCAGCCCAGGTGGGTACCAAGCAGGTGGCAGGACACCACGAACACTGATAAGATCTCTGGAGGCACAGCAAGCTGCTCCCCAGCTGCAGGGTCTCATGTGGGCACTGACAGAAGGAGCAGGGTCCCACACAGCCCAGCCTCCACCAGGCAACTGCTGCTGCCATGAGAAGGAGGCACCCCGGCCCCGGGGGCCGCTAGAAAAGTGCTTTATTGGAGTACAGAGGGGAACAGCCGCAGCACAAGTCACCCATGCCCCTCTCCTGGCCCCTTCCAGCCCTGCACGAGCTCCGTGTCTCTGCCCGGCCAGCACGGACACATCTCAGTCCTGCCCTCAGCTCTGGGGGGGCTCTGCTACTCGGTGACCTCGGGGACCACGCTGACCAGCAGGGTGTCGTAGCCACGCCGCACCAGCAGCGCCAGGCTCTGCTGCGTCCTCACGGCCTCGTACACGTCCTCAGCACGCCGTGACACCGCCCCGTTGATCTCCAGCACCACGTCCCCAGCCTTCAGCCCTGCCCTGCGGGGAGAACACCGATGGAGCACGCAGAGGGTGAGGCAGACACTCGGTGTCATCGTCCTGCAAGTTGTGGCACCAGGGGTTCTGCAGCCACAGCGGTACTTAGGCAGCCTGGGAAAAGGTCACCAGGTGGTTTCTGCTGCAAGGCTAAGCCCTGCAGCTCTGGATCCCCCAGGGGCTCCCACACACAGCCCTGAGGCACAGGGCAGCACTTACTGGTGTGCTGGGGAGCCGATGATCACCTTGTGGATCAGCACGCCGTAGGAGATGTCAGGAAAGGTGGGGTCACGCAGCTTCAGCTCTGCCAGGATGCTGCAGAGTGAATATCAGCATCAGGGATGGAGCTGGAGGCAGAGCAGGGCTCCCACCCCACACTCCCTGCAGCTGCACAGGCTTAGAGACCAGGCACAGAACCTCCCCTCCTGTGTCCCTGTACCCTGCTGAGCAGGAGCCACAGCTGCCAGCCCCAAACATTGCCATCCTCCTGCCAAAATGAGAGGAGGAGAATCGCCAGGGAGAGCTGGAAACCCGTGGAGCAGCTGGATCACAGCTGTGGTGATGCATATCCCCATGTCACATCAGCCTTCCCGGGGTCAGACCTGCCCCTCCCCTGCTGTGGTTTCACTTCTCTGCCTTAAGTGGGCAGGATACACAACACAGGCTGTGCCCCTCTTCCTGCCAGACGTGTCAGCAGAGCTCTCCTCCTGAGTCTAGAGACTAAACAATCACAGTTTCTCCAACTTTCCCACAGATCTGAGGATTTCTAAACCAAATTTAAACTCTGCATCTCTCACAACTCCTCTTTGGACTCTCCCCAACAGCTCCTCACCCATCTTGAATCAAATCCAGAAGTGGATGCAGCACTCCAGCTGGATCTCTCCAGTGACAGCATTCTTCCCTCAAACACTGCATCAGCTCCAGTCCCTGCAGACCCACACACTCAGTCTCTGCCCAGCTCTGCTCTTCTCAGGTCCCTGCTCAGCCAGTCAGGGCTCCCCACGTGTCTGTGATCTGTGCTGAACCCTACTGTGCTGTCCCACTGCCCAGTGCAAGCTGCCATCCCTTCCCAATTTCACACAGCAAAGGTGGGAAGAGGCCTCTCAAGTTCATCTTAGCAGGCTCAGTCAGGGCAGGCTGCTCTGAACTGTGTCCAGCTGGGTTTTGAGGATCCCCAGGCAACGTGTGCCAGGCTCTGAGCACCCTCCTCACAGTAAAAAAAGGGATTTCTTGTGGGCACACACATCTCTGTGCCCACTGCCTCTTATCTGGCCTGGACACCACAGACAGAACAACAGGGTCTGTGCCTGAGCCTGTGCCCAACACAGAGCTTCCCCTTCCTGTGCCAGGGAAAGGTTTCCAGATGGAAAGGTTCAGGGTGTTCAGGGCAGTCACCCGATTCCAAGGCGAGCAATCCCTTGTTGGGAGCTCTTCCTGCTGGGCACAAACAAGCCTGGCAGTCAGATGGTTTCTCTGGACTGGCTGGGGGCTGTGTGGAAGGAAGCTGGACCCACATCCCAGGAGCTGTGTCTGAGGAATTTCACGCTGCTTCCTGACAGAGCTGGTCCCTGCAAGCGTGGCCAGGGAAGCAGGAGGAGGCTGGGCTGGCCTCCCACATCCCTCGGGTTCTGCTGGGGACCAGCACCATCTGCTGGGCACTGGGGAACTCACCACACCTTGAGGAGGGCAGAGCACACTCCCAAAAGGCACAACACCAGCCCCACGAGCCAGCTGAAGGTACCTTAAATGTGGCTGCAAGAGCCAAAGAACCAGAGCAGGTGTTGTCCTTGAGAACTGCTCCCAGAGGTGAGAGCACAGGTCCTGCTTGCTGACATTGCACAGAATTGTTTGGGTTGGAAAAGACTTGTTAAGATCAAGTCCAAACACTCCCCCAGCTCTGCCAAGGCCACCACTGACCATGTTCCCAAGTGCCACATCCACACAGATGTTAAATCCCCCCCAAGGATGGGGACTCCACCATTGCCCTAGGCAGATGTGCCAGGGCTGGAGAGCCCTTTCCAAGAAGGAGTTTTCCCAGTATCCAACCTCAACCTCCCCTGGCATAACCTGAGGCAGTTTCCTCTAGTCCTGTCCCTTGTTCCCTGGAGCAGAGCCTGACCCCCACCTGGCTCCACCCTCCTGCCAGGGACAGCACTTTTTATCTGGTCACAGAGTCTGCTACCACTGTAGAAACTTGCAAGATTCCAATTCACCTCTGAGCCAGCTGGGAATCTAACCAGCAACACAAGCACAAAGAGATCTGAGAGTGAAAGCTTAAACTGTGGAGACAATCCTCCCAAAACCAGGCACCCTCAGTTAGTTGGGAAGATCCCATCATATCCCTGCTGGCCCCTGACCTCAGGGTACCTGGGAGTGAGGGTCAGCATCATCACCCCAATGTACCGGCGCTTTGTCTCTGCATTGCCAAACCAAGAGCCTGTGGAAGGAAAGGACATGGAATGTCATGGCTGGGAAAGAAAGATGTGCTCAGATCACTGCTGGGCTGAGCTCTCACAGCCCTCAGGGCAGGCAGCATCCAGAGCCATTCCAAAGCCCTGCAACAGCTCAGTCCAGTTCCCAGCACCTGCGAGACCATTCCAGTTGATGTGTTTTGCACTGTGATTGGTTTCCCTGGTTGCCAGACTTTTGACAGAGAATGTCCCTCCCCAGTGTCACAGGAGAACCAGACAGGGCAAGGCAGCAGCAGCACAGCTTTCCTGTGGCACCAGATGAGGCCCCAAAGTCTTCTCCTGCTCCCCTTGCCTTTCCAGAGCCCAGCTATGCCAGTTTCCCTCTCTCATCCTCCTCCCTCAAAACCCGAGCAGGGAGATCCCCACTCACTCTTGCGCTGCTCCTCCTTCTGCAGGAACTTCCGCAGCCGGTCAGAGGGGATGGCAAAGGAGATGCCTGATGTCACCTTCATGGTGTTCACACCAATCACCTCGCCATCCTGCAGGGAAAGGGCACTGGGATACCCAGCCTGGATCACTGTCCAGAGCAGGGACTACTGCACCAGCCTGGGGTCTGGCCTGTGGCTGGGCAGGACCCAGGGGCTGAGTCTATGGGACGAGTCTGTGCAGTCCCTGGCTCTGCCCTGCCAGACCTCATCAGCTCCAGCTGCCTCAGATACTGCACAGGGTTTGCATGCCAGCCTTAGCCCTCCTCTCCCTCCAGGAAGCCTCCCAACACCCACAAGCACTCCCACAGAGAGGCACAAAGCACACAGCACATCCCTGCCCCAGCCAGCAAGGGGACAAAGAGCAGGACTCACCAGGTTGACGAGGGGGCCCCCAGAGTTCCCGAACTGCGGCAGAGGAGAGAGAGAGTGTGAGCAGACCACAAGAGCCCCATCCTGAGGCCGATCCCAGGGTGACCAGCCAGAACCCCGTGCTCTGTGTGAGCCCCTCCTCCCTCCCTCCCAGTCCCAGGTCCCTCACATCGATGGCGGCGTCGGTCTGGATGTACTCCATGTCGGTGGCAGCCAGCCCCAGCTCGCGGCTGCCGCGCTGCGCCGAGCTGACGATGCCCGAGGTGATGGTGTTCTGCAGGGCAAAGGGGCTGCCCATGGCCACCACAAACTCGCCCTGCCTCACCTCGGCCGAGCGGCCCAGCGGCAGCGTGGGCAGCGGGTGCTGCGGGGAGAGGGGCAATCAGCAGGATGAAGCAGGACACGGGGAATGTCCCCACCTCCCGGTGTCCCCATGACAGGCACACGCACCTGGGCTTGATCTTGATGGTGGCAATGTCTGCCACCTGGTCCACGTCCTGCACCACGGCGTCGTACATCTCGCCGCTGGCCAGCTTGACCCGCACGCGCCGCCGGTTCGCCACCACGTGCGCGTTGGTGACGATCAGCCCGTCCGGGGACACCAGGAAACCTGAGCCATTGGAGATGGGCACCTCACGGCCCAGGAAGGGGTGTCTGCAAGGAGGCCGTGGGTCAGGAGGGGTGGCAGGGAGCAGGGAGGGTACACAGGCAATGGCACAATGGGGGAATCCTTCCCTGTCCCAAGTATGCACAAACAATCTGCATGAATGCAGGAGGAATACACAGCTCATGCACAGCCAGAATGGTATAATCCTGCCAGGAACAGAAGCACACAGGAGGGCCTGTGACCTGTGCAGAACACACAGAGCCCAGCCTTGAAGCAAATAACAAACACCTTAGAGGCCACAGGAACATTTCCTGATAGCAGGAGCAGACTCACAACTCTGGGTCCTGGTCAATCGCCACAAGTTCTGCTGGTAGTCAGGTGAAGTGAATGGAAAACAGGATGGACCAGCAAGGCCAAAGCCCAGCTGGTGGTGAATATTGCCAGAGCGGGTCAGGAACCCAGAGAAGGAGCAGCACCAGCTGTGAGCCACAGAAGGTGACACTGCACACAGGTGACACCAAGCTGGAAGCAAGCAGTCAACCAGCTGGAGGGAAGAGCTGCTGACACAGGCGCTCCGAGGGGCCGGAGGCATTGGATGGTGAGACCATTAACTACAGAGATAAAAAGGGAAATGCTATAGCGCTGCTCCCAGGCAGAGGTAACGAGGCAGCCTGAAAGCAACTTCACCAGACGGCGCCGGAGGACATGGAAGCGGCAGCGGACCGTGTGGCAAGCCACGTGTCGGTGCCTCCCGAGGCATTTGTGGGAGCGCTCCGAGAGGTGCCGGTGCCACACTGCGCAAAGACGAGCGAAATCCTTCCCCGGAGAGCTCCCGGTGCCGGTACCTGCCCACGATCTCACACGTAGACCAGCGCCGGGCGCCGTTTTCTCCACCACGTCGGCGATGAAGTTGAAGGCGGCGCGGGGGGAGTGGGCGGAGGGGCGGCCGGCGGGGCGGGCACGGCGGCGCTCAGCGGCGGCCGGCGGCGCTCCCCGGGCCCACAGCAGCACCAGCGCCGCCGCCCCGGCGCCCACCGCCGCCGCCAGAGACCGGCCCCGGGCTGAGCGGCGGTGGAGATGGGAAGGAGGAGGAGGAGGAGGGGGCGGCGGCCGGCCTCAAGCGGTGCCGGTCAGTGCTCGGCACCAGCCCTGTACCGCGGTGGCACCGGGATCCACCGGATCCGCACTCTCCGCGCCGCTGCCGCCATGCTGCCCCATGGAAGCCACGCCCCGCCGGGGGCAGGGCCAAGCCGCGGGGCACTAGGGGAGTTGTAGTCCTGAGCTGGACGCTGCCCGAAGCTGCCCTCCACCGCGGAGCACGCCGAGAGTTGTAGTTCCTGAGGCGGGGCCTGCCAGCAGCTGGTTACTGCCGTAGGGTGCGCCGGGAGTTGTAGTCCCAGCTGGGAGCTACGGTCCCGCCGTCAGTGAGATGTGCCGATAACTCGCCCGACAGCGGAGAGAACAGCCCCATTGTCAGAGCGGGCTCACCCGAGTCCGCCGGCGCCGCCGAGGGTCGCGGCCGGGGCGAGAGCGCTGCGGCGGCGCGGTGCGGGCCCGGAAGGCGGCGCGCTCCCAGCGTGCCCCGCGCGGACCGGGCGCGCGGCCGCGGGCAAGATGGCGGCGGGTGCGGGTGGCTGTGAGGCGCCGGCGCGGCGGGGATGGAGCCGCCCGCGGCCCCGAGCCCCGAGCGGCTCTTCGACTCGCACCGGTGAGCGCCCGCGCGGGGCCCGTGCGGCGGGGACTCCCGGGGCAGCCGCGCGAGAACTGCGGGAGCCATGGGCGGGGGTCGCGGGGCCAGCGGAAATCCCCGTGGGCAAGGTCGGGGTGATCCGTGAGGGGAGCGGGGAGGGTTCGGGGTGTGCCCGAATTGGTCTGGAGATCTGCTGGGGGGGAGTCCTGAGGATCGTCCCGGCCACGCTCCAGCGGCCCCGGCCGCTCTCTGCCCCCGCAGCTTCCCGACCGATGGGTTCCTGCTGCTGGCCCTGCTGCTCTACGCCCCCGTGGGGCTCTGCCTGCTCGTCCTGCGCGTCTTCATCGGCGTCCACGTGTTCCTGGTCAGCTGCGCCCTGCCGACAGCGTCGTGCGCCGGTGAGTGACCGGGGGGGCTCCGGCTGCTGCCCGGTGGGGTGGCAGGGCCGCCCTGGCCCCTGGGTGTGGTGACTTGGCTCAGGGAAGGATCGGCGGGTTGCTGTGCCTTCGGGGCTCCTTATCTTCAGGAGCCTTGGAGGTGCTTGCTCTGCCAAGCCGGGAGCTGGCAGCCACATCTGGAGGGTTCAGGGACTGGTCTGTAGCACGTGGATCAGCCTGGTGTGCTGCCTCAGGAGTTCTGTGGGTACTTGCTGCCCTCATTCCCAGTCCCAGCCCACACCAATTCTGCTCCAGATGTGTCGTTTTCCATTTGATCCCCGTGTTCCTTTGCCTGTTGGACGTGTCACCTAGCCAGTGGTTTTGGGCCTGCAGGACTTGAGGAAGATCCTTGTTCCCCCGGCAGGTTCATTGTCCGTGTGATGTGCTCCGTGCTGGGGCTGCTGGTGCGCCAGAGTGACCCTCGGCTGCGCGGGGCTGGCTCCAGGGTCTTCATTGCCAACCACGTCACCCCCTTCGACCACAATGTCGTCAGCCTGCTCACCTCCTGCACACGGTTGAGGGCACGGCGGGGCTCCTCCCCGAGGGCGGGCGCGGGCAGCTCGGCCCCATTTGGGGTTGCGGTGGTCACAGTGGAAGGCAGCTTAAAGCCCACCCCGTGCCACCCCAGGAACACCCTTCTACCAGCCCAAGTGGCCTCCAAGCCTCATCCAGCCTGGCCTTGGACACTTCCAGGGATCCAGGGGCAACCTCACCATTCTTACACTCAAAAATTTCTTCCTAATACCCAGCCTAAATTTTTTTTTCTTTCAGTTGTACCCATTAATCCTTGTCCCTGTTGCTCCAGTTTCTGACGCAGATTCCCTGTCCAGCTTCCCTCTAGGCTCTTTCAGATCCTGGAAGGTTTCATCTCCAGATCTGACTTATTTATTAACTCAATGTGTTAACCTTGAGGTGTTTTCTGTGGCTCAGTCTCACTCTGGGGCTCTGCATGAAAAAATGGAACAGGGTGAGGAGCAGCAGGAATTGTTACAGTGGGGGTTGATTTTGGTGGAAGAGTGGACAGATCTCATCAGCCACTTCCTTCTCTGTCCTTTTGCATAAGGGGGCAGGGCTGGTTGCAGGGTTCCCCCAGCAGTGGGTGGGCAGTTTTTTGGGGTGCATGCTGGGTATTGAGGGATCTGCATGCTGGTGGTGCTTGGGTAGTTCTGGGCTGTCCCTGCTCTCCTGTAAAACTCTTTGTGTGTGAGTTCCTGAGTCAGCAGGCTGTGGGTGGCTACTGTGTCCTGCACAGCCATTGATTTACCCCTGGCCTGGAGAGGGGGGAACTCCTGGAAGCAGTGTGTGTCCTGCCAAGTGTGTCAGGGACTGCTGGAGAGAACACTGAGACACAGGCAGCTGGGAGTGCTGTCTCTGGCAGGCAGGGCACAGTCTGAACTGATGATTTGGAATCCTTTTTCTGTGGAATTGGGGCTGGAGTTTGTGTTTCCTCCTCACTCCTGTTCTCCTGCAGCCTGCCCTGAGTGGTGCCCCAGGGTTCATCTGCTGGTCCCGGGGGTTCATGGAGCTGGGAGTGAGTGGCAGCCGTGCAGAGCTGGTGGATTCCCTGAAGGAATACTCTGCCCACCAGGGGAACCCCCCCCTGCTGCTGTTCCCAGAGGAGGCAGCCACCAACGGCAGGGCCGGGCTGCTCCGCTTCAGGTGAGGGACTGGGAGTTCCCACAGCAGGGGAGAGGGAATTCCTGCAGCAGGGGGGCTGGGAATGGTGACAGAATGGCTTGAGGTGGCTATGGGATCATTCACTTGCAGGATTCTTCCCTTCCCAGCTCCTGGCCCTTCTCCATCCTGGATGAGGTCCAGCCCGTTGCCCTGCAGGTCCGGAGGCCGTTGGTGGCTGTGGTGAGTGCTGGGCCACAGGGCCAGTGTGGGGTGGGTACAGCTTTTCTTTCTGCTCCTGCTTTGTGTTGTGGCCTCATGTCCTGCCCCCCTGGAACCAGCTGCTCAGGGCTAGCACTGTTCCCAGTGCCTTTCCCAGGAGCTTGGCCAGTCAGGACCCCCCTGGTACACTGGCCAGTGTGACAGATGTTGGTGGCCCAGCTGGCTGTCACTGTGCCTCTGGCTTCCATGGCCAGTGCAGTGAGTTCCCTGCTGTCAGTCCTTGTGCCAAAGGTCATGCAGGGCTCTGGAGGCTCCTGAGCTGGTGCCCCCAGGCACAGACACAGCACATGGTGCAGGAACAGCCCCACACAAGGGATTAAAGTTCACCAGGGCAATGGCCTCGCTGCTGAAGGCATTGCAGGGAAACTGCTCTCAGTGAGGCTTTGTTGAATTTGGTATTTTTGATATTGATTATTTATGATCTGATGACCACAGAGAGCTGCCAGTCATGGCTGTCACTCGTGGGTCTGGTGTTTCTGGGGGCACAGCAAAGGAACCCCTGGGAGGGTGAGGAGTCACTTGGATGTGTGCAGGGATGGCAACTGCAGGAATATTTGGCAGAGATTTGTTAACCCCTGCCAGGCCAGGGGTGCTGAGACAAAGTTGAGGCAGGCCACAAAGTGTTGGTGAAGATGCAGTTTTCTAGCAGTGAGGATGAGTTATGTTTTGAATGACTCCTCCAGAAAATTGAGGGAGTTTTTTTTTTTGTTGTGGACAGTTTATAAGGAATATCATATGCTTTTATGAGTTTGGTTCCTTTGAGAAATTCTGAGATGTGATCTGAGATGTGACAAGTTGTGTGTCTGTCTGTGCATCCCTTCCCTCATGCATGTCAGGGAGAGCAGCAGGTCTGTGTGGAGGTGCTGGTTACAGCAATTTCTTGGCTCAGATTTTACCTCCAGAGTCTGAGCAGGATTCTGTGCTTCCTGCACATTGGCTGAGTAAATCCTGGTGGATTTCTGGGGGGATTTTTAAACCATCAGAAACTGGAAGGACTGGAGATGTGGTTATTTTGAATGGTTCAATTGGTGCTTTATAGAAAGTTTCCTTATATAATTGAGTAATGTATATTAGGCACTGGGTTGGTCAAACACCAAATTTGGGGTTAAGAAGAATTTTCATCAGCTCCAGTTTGGAATATTGCAGGAGGATGTTGTTGGCACAGGCAGTGTAACTGAAATCTGGCTGTGGGCATCACTCCAGGCATTTGGGTTTAGGGTTCTGAGGTTTCTGTTTATCCAGAATGAGGCTTCTCTGTTCCCCTCATGTCTGGGCTTTTGGGGCTTTTCTCATGTTCAGCTCCTCTTCCAAGGCTGTGGGTAATCCAGGCATGAGCCCTGTCTGAGAATCACAGAATCATTTGGGTTGGGAAATCCCTCTCAGCCTGTGGAGGAATTTTCCCAATATCCAACCCCTTGCACAACCTGTGTCTGTTTCCTCTTGTCCTCTTCCCTGGGAGAGCTTACAGGAGTTGGGACATCAAAGAAATGCTGTTGCCACCAAAAAGAGGGAGGATTGTTTGTGGTTCTGAGGCAGCATTTGTAGGTTTTCAGGCGTTTTTGTGGCTTTCTGAAGGCACAGACTAGTAGGGAATGTGGGGATACTGAGGAAAAGTCTTGCTGCTGTCTTAATGGGAGGAAAGTTTGCACTGGGAGCAGTGGAAACTGGTGATGACTAATGAGGGTGAAGCTGCCCTGGGGCTTGCACTGGCTTTGCTGTTCCCACTTTCCCAATCCTCCAGCCACAGCTCAGGTGTGCTCTGCTCACCTCCCTCCCCAGCAGAACCTGAACCAGCTCCTGTTCCATGGCTGGGATCTCACTGTGCTCTCTTCCCCAGAGTGTGGCTGACTCCTCCTGGATCACAGAGCTGCTCTGGACCTTCTTTGTTCCCTTCACAGTTTATCAAGTAAGGTACTACGTCTCTCTCTTCCGTTTGGGGCAGGGTTGAGGGTGGGCAGGGCTGTGGTGTCACCCTGGCAGTGAGATCCTTCCCTGGGTGCCTCAGCAGGGCTGGGCTCAGCACCACCTGGGCATGGCCATGTCCAGCTTCTGATGTGGAGAGATCTCCTGCTTCTTGTTGGAGAAGGAGTCTCAGTCTCTCCAGGTGTTTAGTTCAGGTTTCCAGGTGTATTTTTGAAGCTGGTGTGCAGTGATTCTCTGCAGGGCTGCTCAGCCCAGCAGTGCTGGCCCCTGGTGTCTGTTCCTACAATCCCTTGGGAGTGGGGTGGTCCAGAGCCCTGCCCAGGGCCTGGCTGAGCCCAGGCTGGCTGAGTAGCTTTGCTGTAATGAGGGCAGTGGAAGGGACTGGGAATCAAATGTAGGGCTTGGTGTATTTTAGCAAAGGAAAGCCTTTCCCTGGTTCTGTCTGTCTAAATTCTGGGTGACCTGTTTCTACTCCCATGTAAATGACCAAGGATCCTCATTAAGGCCTTTCTGGGAACTGCACATCCCTTGTGTTACACTTGAGAGCTGACAGAGCTCCAGTGAGCCAGTTCTGCCTTCTGCCATGTCCTGGATTTGGGAGTTGGGGTTTGGTGAGCAGGGAGCATGGCTGCCCCTGGCAGGGTGTCCCCAGGGTCTGCTCTCTGCAGGGCTGGCTCCATGTGCTGTTGTCCCCTCTCAGGTGGAGCATGGCTGCCCCTGGCAGGGTGTCCCCAGGGCAGGGCTGGCTCCATGTGCTGTTGTCCCCTCTCAGGTGGATGCCGTCTGTCCCCAGACGAGCGGACGAGCGGGTTGAGGACTTTGCGCTCCGAGTTCAGGAGGTAGGAAGGTGGTGCAGGAGAGGGATGTGTAGGGCTGCTGCACACTGGGGTGGGCACAGAGCAGAGTGGGGTGCAGGCAGAGTTGCAGAGGGCATTTCTGGATGTGTTTGTTTGATGGGAGCTCTGGTACATATTTATTGCCACTTGCAAGAGCTCAGTTATTTCATGGCTTATTTGCCACCCCACATTGAGCCTTTCTGCAGTTGCCAGGGCTCTTCCTATGGAGTTCAATCCTTTCACCCCCTTTTTATAAAACCACAAATCAAACAAAGTAGTTTTTTCTCCACCCTACCCTTATGTGCTGGATACTTCACAGCTCCAGACATCTCATATCTCCTTGTCAGCCTGTTTTGGCAGGATGATATTGCAATTCCTGTTCCTTCTTATTCTCTCTGCAACGCCCTGGAGAAATCAGTTCCCACCCTCTTGCCCTCACCATGGCTCCATGTCCCCATGACATGCTCCCCAGCATGAGGGGCTGCCTGGGCTGTGTGTGCTGTGTGTGTTTTTATGTGTGATTCTTGCTTTCCACAGCTCTTGGCCATGGAGCTGGGTGTGGTATCCACACGGATCACCGCTGCCGACAGGACCGAGCACATGAAGAGGCTGAGGCACACAGCAAGGCTGCCCTTTGCCCCAGGTGGGGGTTCTGGGGGTGTCCTGGCTACAGAACCTCAGCCTGGGCTCTGCTTTTGGGGCACCTCTGCTCTCAGTGAGAGCAGTATTATCAGTATTTTAGCTTTTCCTTCAAATCAAATTGTAATACATTTCTAGTTTACATTTTTCAAATTATCAATTAAATTCTTCATAAATACAAATCTGGACCGTTTCTAAGACCATCATTTGAATTGTAAAATTTAATTCGAGCCAAAATTTCCTTTATAAATATAGTTAGAAACAGTATTTCTCTATCAGTTTGATTTTTAAAGCTCAAATTTAGTTTCTGTATTTAATTTCAAAACCATTGTATTAAGAGTATGAATTCTGTATTACAGAACGATTTTGATTTCTATTTTATTGTTTAACTTGAAATCTTTCAACATTCCAAGCAAATTTTTGAAAGCCTTGAATCAAATGTAGAGTGCCCACTTTTAGCCCCTCACCCTGTGCCCACTGTCCTTTCTCCTGCAGCCTTGAGCCAGCACCCAGCAGCCCAGCCCAGGGTGCCCCCCAGCCTGCCTGGGGCTGCCCCCGAGGACATGGGGGTCATGGCCATGGCACAGCAGGTCAAGGAGGTGCTGCCCCACGTGCCCTTGGAGGTCATCAGGACAGACCTGGGTGAGCAGGGACTGGGGTGGCAGTGGGAAGTGGTCTGAAAGCAGAAACCTTGTCCCCGCTGCACTGGAACACATTGGCAGCCAGGATGGAGTATCCTAATTTCTAACGGGTCTCTTTGTCCCCACAGTCCAAACCAACTGTGTGGACACCACCATTGCCAACTTGCTGGAGGGGAGAGTTCCCTTCTTCCCTGAGAGTGAAGAGGCTGGAGACCTGCCTGCCCCGTCTACCTCCCAGGCTGCAGCTGCTTCTGGCATCCAGGGCTCTGTGGCTGCACCTTCTTCCAAGGTACTTTGGGACTGTGTCTGCCTGCTCTGGTGTTCAGGGGCATGGAGCACCAGCCTGCCATGCCAGGTCCTCCCAGAGCCACCATGGAGGCTTCATCTGTCTCCTGTCTCTTCTAGCCGGCTACAAAGCAGTTTGCAAAGTCCCCAGTGGAGCGTCACATGTCCTTGCAGGAGAGGAAACGAGCCTTGTACGACTATGCCAGGAGGTGAGAGCCCCCCACAGCTTCCCATTTCAGAGCCACACAAAATCTGCCCCTGCCCAAGCCCCAGATCCCCAGCAGCACCCGAGGTGCCCCAGGCACTGGGCTCTCCAGTGTGACTCATGTCTGGCTGACAGGAGCCCCCGTGGGTTTCTCTGTGGTCACAGTGGCACCCTCAGTGTGGGCACTGTTAATCCTCCTAGGTGTGAGGGCACAGGGAGAGTTTGATTTCTGTACAGGATTTTCATGAGACAAATCCTGGGACAGTTCTGGTGTGTGGGTCTTGGTTTAGGAAGATGCAGAAAATTGAGGATGTGTCTGAAGGGAAGTTGAGTATTCCTGGGCTTGTTAGGGTGGTGCTGAGGGAACCATCCTGTTGGGAAACTGACTGGGAAACCTGGCTGGAACCTACTGGAGCACGGGGTGTTTCTGGAGGACCATGAGCTGCTGTGGGCAGCCCTGGCATCGGGATTGGCCCCAGCAGGGAGTGCAGCTCCAGAGCAGCTCCTGCTGCCATCACCCGTTTCCCTTGTAATGAAACGGGTCTGGCCAGAGCAGCGTGCAGCCAGGGAGGGCCCGGGTGCCGCTCCCTCGGAGCTGCTTCCTGGCCAGGCAGGCCACGGATCCCGGGCTGGGTTCGGGGGTGGCCCTGAGGGTGCTCCCAGCCCCGCGGTGTCTGAGGGCGCTCTCTCCCGCAGGCGGTTCGCTGAGAAACACGGCGCGGCAAGGGCCGGCGGCAGCCCCTGACCGGGTCGGACCGGGCCGGTGGCAACCCCCTGACCGGAGCCCCGAGCCGAACCGGGCCGGGCCGGTGGCACCGGGAGCGCGCGAGCCCCGCGCGGGCGGGACGGGACGGGCGGGGCGGGGGCGCCCCCTGGCGGCGGAAATAAACGGCGGCAGCGTCCGGCGCGGCTCGGGCTGTGCGGGCACCGGGGCGAGGGGCGGGGCCAGCGGGACAGATGGGCGGGGCCAGCGGGGGGAGGCGGGACCGGGCCGGCTCCGTGCGGGTCTGCACGCGCCGCAGCCGACGCCTGCTCGCGCGCCGCACGTAGGCGCCGCTTAAAGAGGCAACGCGGCGGGGCCGCCGCCCCCGCGGCCGGGCGAGCTGCGGCTCGCGGGCCCCAGCGGGCGGAGCCAGCGCCCCTTTAAGAGACCGGCGGCCGGTGCCGGTGGTTTTATTTACATGGGGGCTGGCGGGCGTCACGTGACTGTCAGCGGCGGGGGCTGCGCGCGGAGCACCCGCGGGGCCATGGCGGGAACCGGCGACGACGGTCCGGGGGGATCCGGGGCATCGGGGCGGGATCGGGGCACTGGGGTGCTTGGGTGGGCAAGGGAACCGGGGCGGGATCGGGGCACTGGGGTGCTTGGGTGGGCCGGGGAACCGGGGCGTCGGGACAATGGGAGACCCGGGCGGGCCAGGGCACCGCGGGGTTTGGGACAGTGCGGGGGTCAGGGGGTGACGTGCACACGTGCGGGTCTGGGTCAGCGGGAGTCCGGGGTGGTTGATGTGCACTGTGGATGGGGAGCGGGTCAGTGAGGAGCCCAGGCGGAGCTTCTGGGGAGCTGATGTGCGCCGGGGGCTGGGGAGTGCCGGGGTCCCGGGCAGGCTGGTGTGCACCAGGGTTGGGTCAGTGGCGGCATCGGGGGGTGATGAGCACTGCCGGGGTGGGGGCAGAGGCAGATGCCGGTCCCGGGTAGGACGCTGCACTCGGTGCTCCTGCGGTCTGCAGGCAGGGGTGTGGGCTGTGCTGGGGAGGGCTCCCAGCCGGGATGGGATGGGGTGCGGGGGTGGGCCTGGGGCAGCACAGGGGCTGACAGCCCCCGCAGGCTCCTGGGTGGAGCTGCGGTGTGGCCCAGGCTGCCCCGAGCCCGAGCTGGCACCCTCGCCATTCTCCTGCCACGCCGACGTGGAGCAGATGCTGCTGGAGGCCCAGCTGGAGACAGAGAGCAGTGACGGGTGAGTCCAGAGCCCTGCTGGGCTGTGGCTGGCGCTGAGGGCCACAGGCTGGGCTCAGTAACTGAGGGCTTCTGTTTGCAGGGCCCTGCTGGTGCTGGGCTCCCCAGCCTGGGATGATGACGGAGCCAGCCACGGGAGCGATCAGCCAGGGGAGAGCGAGGTGCTGCCTGCCCACAGCCAGCCCCCACCGGGCTGCCCTCACCCCCAGCAGGTGAGGCAGCTGCCCCTACCACACCCTGCTGTGCCCTCAGGCCCTGCTCTGACCTGCCCTCTGTCTCTTTCCAGTGGGGTGTGCCAGAGGAAGCCAAGTGGAGGCAGCGACGCCTGACAGCGTCCCTGGGCTGGGCCTGTACCCGCTGCCCTCGGTATCTGCCTCCAAAGTAAGTTCTGTGTCCCCCACCAGCACATGCTGCTGGCCCCCATCCTGCTGTCCCTGTGTCCCTGTTAACCATGAACTTTCCCCAGGGAATTTGCCTTTGTGTGCTCCCCCCAGCCAGTGCTGTGGAGCCTGCAGGAAGGTGCAGTGGGGAGGAAGAAGAGGCTTTTCAGTTCAGAGCTGCTGCTGCTCTTCATCCCCTCACTCCTGCTCAGCCATCTGCTGACTCTGGGGCTGGGGTGAGTGTCTGTGGGTCTCACCATGGGGCTGGGGGAGGAGAGAACACTCCTGCATTTGGGCTGCTCATCCTTGGGTGCTGTCACGCACCACTGCTCCCAGCAGCTCCCTTTGCTCCTGGTTTGCTGGGACCAGTGCCTCACAGTCACTCTCTCCATCCAGGATCTACATTGGGAAGCGCCTGGCAGCCTCCTCGGCCAACCCTCTGTGAGGAACTGTGCAGGCAGCACCTGCTGCTCCCTTGGGAATGCGGGGGGAGCCCGGCCCCAGCACAGCCTGACTGCCCCCAGGCCCCACAGCTGTGGCAAGAGGCGCCTTCTCCCCGTGTCTCCCCTCAGCCCTCACCTCGGGAGCTGATCCCACTCCCCCCGTAGATGGGAACCCACTGATGGCAGCTCCCAGCTGCAGGCAGCCCCTGCCCTCCCCAGCCCCTGGTTACGGGTCCAGATCCCCCTGTAACAGATTGTAAATACAACTGAGCCCACCTGAATAAAGAGCCCTTTGCCAGCTCAGGCCCTGAGCAGTGAGTCCCCTCCCTGTGTCTGGCCAGCACAGCCTGGCTTGGGAAGTGGCCATTGGGCTCCATGTGGCAGGAGGGTGAGTCCCTGTGCTTTGGGGTGATGCCAGCTGGGGATCCACCCCTGGGTGGGCTGTGGGCAGCAGGGGTGGGTGCTGGGGCTCACAACGGGTGTTCAGCCCCACACAGATGCCCAGCTGATGCATTTGCCCTTTATTAGCCATAGCTGCAGTGCAGAGGCAGGAGCTGAGCGTGGCATGGCCACTCAGGGCAGTGACACCTGCCTGGTGCAGGTGGCAGGTGTGGGCAGGAGAGGTGACATTGCAGAGTGTGAGGATGCCAGGGCCTGTGTGCACACCTGGCTGGCTCCTGTGCAGTTGGGCCTGGAGTGTGTCCTGGTGTTGCAGGATGGGATGGGCAGCCAAGGGATGGGAGCTGTCCTGTGGGTGGGGACAGGAATCATGCAGAAATGCCACTGGGGAAGTCACTGGCTCCCTGCCACTGGCACAGTCTGTGGACAGCTCAGGAGGACAGAGGGATGTCCTCATGGCTGGAAGGGGCTGCATGTGTGGGAGCTCAGCATGGCTCCAGTGGCATAGGAAGCATCCAGAGCCAGGTGGGTTCCAGCCTCAGGGGACACCTGGAGGGTGGCAATAGCCAGGGGTGGCAGTGCCTGGTACACACAGGGAGTACCATGGCCGTGTGGGCTGCTCTGGGTGACAGAGCTGCAAGAGATGCTCCAGCAGGTGAGAATCAAGCAGGGCTGTGGGTGCAGCAGCTGGCTGGGCACGGACACTGGGCAGGGGTGGCAGCTGCAGGTGGCATCAGAGCTGTGACAGTCGCTTGGATTTGGGTGGCGGCAGTGGCGGTGACTTGAGGCTTCTGCTCCCATCCACGGGTGGGGATGTGGCTGCCTGCAAGCAGAGAGGGAGGTGAGGGGTGCTGGGGCTGGGCCAGGGCCAGGCAGTGCCTCCCCTGCAGTACCTTCCCTGCAGCTGCAGCATTGCTCTGCTCCAGGAATGTCTCGTACACCGCGGCGCTGAACTTGCGGGGCAGCGGGGGGAGCTTGCTGGCGCTTTTCACACGGCCACCAAAGCCAGTGGGAGACAGAGATGAGCCTGTGCAGGCAGGAGAGGTGGGATGGAGGCTCAGCCAGCCTGGGGGTGCATAGAGCCCATCAGTGTGCCCAGGGCTCTGAATCCCCAGGGCTGTGAGCGCTCCTGCCTATGGGAGTGTGGCAGTGCAGGGCAGAGGGGACAGAGGTGCCATGGGATGTGAGCCCAGCCAGGAGCAGGGGGCTGCCTCCCACCAGAAACAGCTCTTGGCACAAAGACTCAGTGGCACAAGGCCCAGGATCAATGGCTGCAGCCCCACAGGGAGTGTTCAACAGGGGACGTGCCTGTGTTGCCACGCTGTGCCACCACAAGGGGGTGAGGGGACCTGTGCTGGGGGTGCTGTGGGAGGGCACAGCCCTGCTGGTGGGGCTGCAGGGACTGTCAGGAAGGTGGCCTGGCAGGTTGTACCTGCAGTGCTGGGCTGAGCACCGGCAGCAGCTCGGCTGGCCGGGGGCTGTTTCCCATCAGCGCTCAAGCTGCTCTCGCTCACGTTGCAGGAGAGTCTCCGCTTCTCATCCTGGGGCACAGAAGGAAGGCTCAGTACCTTGGAAGGCCAGGCTGGATGGCAGCTCCTGCAGCCCTGGGTCTCCAGCCTTGTGTCCCTCCAGCCCCTGCTCCTGCCCTCCCTAGAGCAGGAGCTGCCACCAGCCCCTTGAGCGATCCCATCCGTGCTGGGGGCTGGTGCTGCAGGCAGGGCCAGGGGCTCTGGGTGCAGCAGGACACCCAGGGGAGTGCGAGCAGAGCCCCAGGGAAGCACCAGGGCTGAGCTGGGCATCACCTTGGGCTCTGGCAGCTCTGAGATGGACTGGCGTGGTTCCTGCCGCCGGGGCCCGAAGATGGAGCTGGCGCGGTTCTCCCTGCGCTCACTCCTCTGATCCTCGCTCTCAGAGGGCCGGGGGGCAGGTTTTGGGGTCGGGGGTGCCTCTGTGCTGTGGGGTGACTGAGACAGGTGAGGGGCAGCAGGGGAAGGAGGAGCAGGGACCAGCTGGAGCAGCACTGGGAGCAGCTGCACTCAGCCAGGCACCATCTAGGGCACAGCTCAGCAGGGGAGGTTTGGGGGACAGGAGGGGATGGCTCAGGTGACAGCACTGTCCAGGTGGGCCTGGGGGCTGCACATGGGGTGCCTCTCCTCCATTCCCCCCATAGGGACAGGGCACTGTGGTGGCCTGGCAGGACAGACCCCTGAGATGCACTTGGCATAAAGGGAAGGTGGAAGGCAGAGGAGTGGGGAGGTGGGAGAAAAGCACGTGGGCAGAGTGAGGAATGCTCAGCAGGGAGGGCTGAGGGGATGACCAGCACTCCCCAGTGCAGCACTTGCCTGGCTCCAGCGTGGCTCAGCCTGTCCCAGTCAGGTACCCAGGCTATGGAGCGGGGTCGGCCGCTCCGCCGGTCCTCAAAGAACATCTGAGAGGCAGCCAGGAGGGATGAGAGAGCACAGCCCCCCCAGTCCTCCCCTGGGCTCTGCCAGGGCCATCAGTGCCCTCTCTGACCAGTCCTGCTTCTGTGCCACTGCTGTGCCCCCTCCTGGGGCAGGCAGAAACCCTGAGATCCCCCATGCCCAGTACTCCTCACCCTGTTCCTGCCCCAGCTGTGGCCTCAGCCAGCTGCTCCCTGCTGCTCCACACCTTTATTGGCCTGCCAGCTGTCACCCCAGCACCATGGCCAGCCCCGTGGCACTCACCATCTCCCGTGCCCCGTACTGACTCTCCACCTTGGCCCGCAGCTGCTCGAAGCACTGCTCCATGCGCTCGTGGAACGGCCGCAGGTCCTCCGTCACCTTCTGCCCATGGATCCGGATGCCCTCTGCCAGCAGCGGGATCTGGGGGACAACGGGGACACCTGGGGCTCCCTGGCATGGGGAGGGACAGCAGACACTGCCATAGGGATGCTGCTCCTGGTACCTGCCAGGCAATCAGGTCCTTCAGCTTCTCGATGTTCCCCGCATCCTCAGGGTGCTCCTGCATGTAGGGCTCCTGGAAAAAAGCCTGCAAGGACCTTCCTCAGTGCCACTGCTGGGCTGGCCCAGCCCCACACAGGCTGGGGAGGGTGGAGTGGTGCCAGTCCTGGCCCCCACTCAGCCCCTGTGTGTCCTCACCTTCTCATACTTGGCGAAGCCACCCATGACTGCAGGGTCCACGATGCCGTTGAGCAGCATGGAGAGAGGGTTGATGGGCAGGCTGGGGTCGTTCTGATGCCTGTTGATCTCACTCATGATTTTCTCATTAGTTTTCATCATGGTCTCAATGGCATTTTCCAGGGGAGAGATGATGATCTGTGCATGGGGAGGGGTCAGCACTTGCTGGTACAGCTACCTGCCCCTCCTTGTTAAGGCTGGCAGGATGGGCTCTCCCCAGCCCGGCAGGAGGGACCCCTGAGGCTGCACCTCTCACCCCGTGAGACCCCTCAGACCCTTCAGGTGCCTGGGGCTGAGTGAGAGCTCACAGGGCTGTGCTGGTCCCTGCTCCCAGCACAGGGTCAGTCCCATGGGCACGAGGCTGCAGTGAGGCTATAGGAGCCCTGGGGAGCCCCTGCTGTCACTTTGGGGGTGCAGCTGTGCTCAGAGGGGTGCACAGAGAGCCTGAGCACCAGGGCAGACACATTGCAGCACTCATGCAGCCACACATCCTGTGCCTGCAGCATCCTGTGACAGCCCAGCAGGGCACATCACATCTCCACTGCTGTGGCTCCTGAGCAGCAGTTGCTGAGACCCCCCCAGCACCTCTGCTGCTCCTCACAGCTGTCCCTGCTGCCCATGGAGCATGGCACAGGCAGGACACGCTCCCCCTGCCCCATCTTGAGCTCCTGGCAGGATCCTGGGAGGGCCCTGCTGCCCCCCAGCCCTCTCCTCACCGTTTCAGTGGAGGTGACAACAAACCAGCGCAGGATGCCAGGCAGGGGATAGGCTGTCCTGAAGGTTGTCCTCTCAATCCACATGTTCTGTGGGAAGAGCAACAGTCATTCCCCACCCTTCTCCCATCACCCTGGGTCAACCCATGGCATAGGGGGCTCCCACCTCCATGGGCACAGGACCACCACCTTCCCCATCCCAGGACCAGGAATCCACTGTCTCTGCTCTGGACCCTTTGCTCTCCTGTCCCTCCCAGCTGAGGGTCCTGGCACCTCCTCCCAGCACTCACTGCAAATTCATTGTCGGGATCGTTGGGGCCCCTCTTGAAAGGCCGTGAGTAGCTGAACCGCTGGACGTGGTTGGATTTGTAGAAGCTGTGGGGAGGGAAAAGGCAGAGACGGGAGAGGACCCCCACTGTGTCCCACCCACCCACAAGGAGCAGAGCAGAGCAGGGGCTCCCTGTGCTGGACACTCACTTGGTGATCTGCTCTGGGATGCTCCGGCCCCTGAGCCGGACCCTGGCCTCCTCTGCTGGCTGCACAGTGAAGCACTGGATGTCTGTGGGAGTGAAGGAGCCACAGGCACACTGCAGCACAGGGCTGCTAGGGACAGGGGCTTCAGAGCCCTGAGGAGTGAACCCAGGGGTACAGACAGGCATCTCCACGTGGAGATTGATGGACAGAGACCAAGCCACCCTCCCATCCCTGTGCACAGAGGATACACTGCCCTGGGGAGTCGGTGATGTCCTGGCCAGGGGGAGATGTGCTCTTCAGCTTCTCAGCATTGGGGAAGGGGCTCAGCAGCCGCATCTCAAAGTCCTCACGCCTCTCATACTCCTTGCCCCGGTAGATGAAGACCTTGTTCTGCAGGGTAGGAAGGTGACAGCTCATCCCTGTGCCAGAGCAGGGCCAGCAAGCCCCAGAGCACTGGGGTGCTCATGCTGAAAAGGCTGCCAAGCAGAAGAAACCACCCTCTTAAAAAAAAAATATCTCCCCAAACCTAGGAACTAGAGGGAAAAGGAAGAAGGCACACAGAGAATCAGGATTGGTGCCAGCCAAGCAATGTCACTAAGGACAAATCCTGCCTGACAAATTTGGCTTCCACAAGGCTGTGGCAGCACGGCTGGATGGGGGAGAGTGACTGGACTTGTTCAAACCATCTGACCTTGGCCCAATCTCCAGGACAGACATGGATGCTGGGTAAGGAATGGTCCACAGCCCCACATCCAGGTGAGGAGTGGCTTCCCTTGGGTATGGAGGTGGCAGCTGGGGAGCTGCTCCTGGCTCTGCTTACCCGCAGGAAGGTGGGGAAGCCCTGCCCATAGTACCCCACGGCAAAATAGTCCGGGCTGGGCCGCAGCACCTTCAGGATCTTCTCATAGAACTTGGCTTCTCGTTGCTGCAGAGGACAGGGCCAGGATGAGGACAGGATGGGGCCCTGCAGACCCTCCACTCCCCCCAGCTCATCCCCACCATTCTGCCCTGCCAGCAGCACCCACCAGGATGTCACTCAGCATTTCGTAGTCGAACAAGTGGCTCTCGTACTGCTTCCGCCAGCTCCTTGCAGATGTGGATGGCTTCCTCCACATCTGGAGAAGAGAGGGGGCAAGACAGTGGCCCCCCAGTGCAGGCTGAGCTGGGGAAGGGGCACCAAGGACTTCCAGCAGAGACCACCCTGCCTGTGGGGGCACCTGCACCCCTGCCCCTGTGAGGAGGTGGAAAGGGCTCTCCCTATGGGGACTGGACTTCCCCCACCTCCAGCCCACCCCATCAAGATTTTGTCCTGAGATGTCCATACTGCTGGCCCCTGGCAGTACAAGACTGTGCTGGGATGTGAGGGGACAAGATGGAACAGGGATGGGCTGAAGAACAGTGGCGTGGGGGTGAACCATCCAGCCCAGGCTCACTGCAGGGCAGCTCCAGCCCTTCTGCAGCAGTGGGGAGTGAGGGCTGTGCTGAGAATGGGGTCTGGCAGCTAGAACAGGGAGCATTGGTGGGCAAGGGGGCCAGGCTTGCCCTAAGCCAGCCCAGCCCCCTCCAGTTGCGAGGTTTCAGAGGCTGCAGGTCTGAAGGGCACACACTCACCTTGCCCTGGTCGAAGTACTCGATGATCTGGTTGTACAGAGCCTCCTTCAGCTGGCGCTGCGTGTGCAAGCTGGAGGCTGTGTGGGCCCGGCACAGGGGCTGCATTCGACTCCCTCTGACCACTGCAGAAGGGAGACAGGGACCTGTCACACCCAGCCCAGGGGGCTGCCCACTCCTCCCAGCCCCCCCAGTGCCCCCTGCCCACCGTCAGCAGCCGGGCATGCAGCAGCAGTGTGTAGGCTCCCTCCGTGTAGTTCTCGTAGCTGATGTGCAGGTCCTTCAGCTTGTACAGGTACCTGGAGTGGCAGAGCCGTGTGTGGGGCACAACAGCTGGCATTGTTTGGACACAGAGCAGCACCACCCTGCCCCTCAGGCCGTTCTGCCAGCCCCATCCCACTGGGAATGCTCGGGACCCCCCACCCCATGTGCTGCCAGTGTTCCCAGGGCTGTGCTCACCTGATGTACATGGCCTGGCGGTCAATCTCCTTGTAGAAATTCTGTGGAAAGGCAGATTAGGCTGTTTGAGTGGCCCCAGGGGTGGCACATGCCACACACTGCCACCCTCTGGGTCATGGTGCTGCCAGGAGGGTCCCCACACAGGGATGGGGTTGGGGAGCTGCAGGGTGACTCACAAGAGATGCCAGCTGTGGCACCAACTGTACCCTCTCTCTGCTGTGCCAGGGGCACTGTGGGGACCTGGGCAGGCATGGGAACAAGCCCTGGCTGCCCCAGGGAGCTGGGGATGAGCCCTGCCAGCCTCAGGGAGCTGGAGCAGGGCACAAGTGCTCACCAGGAGGTTGACAGTGCAGCTCATGCTGTAGGTCTTGTTCTCGTCATTCATGACAGCCCTGTAGTCCAGGAGCCGCTCCAGGAGCTCGCTCACCAGCCTCACAAAGTCCTCTCCAGGCTTGGCCAGCTCAGGGTGGCTCTGGCAGCAGCTCAGCAGGCTGGGGAAGAGAGGGGGGCCACGGGTCCCACTGCACAGCCAGCTCTGCACTGCTCCCACCACTGTCCTGCTCAGCACCAAAAGGCAGGGACAAAGCCTAGGCAGAGCAGGGGCATCACCCAGGGAGGGTAATTCCTGGGGCAGGGATAACACCTGGGGCAGTGCCATGACCTGAGACAGGAGTAATTCCTGGGCAGAAGGCATCACCAGGGCAGGGGTCTCATTTAAGGCACAGGGTAATTCCTGGAGCAGGACAAGGGGAATTCCTAAGGCAGGGGTGTCAGGGAGCATCGCCTGGGGCAGGCAGGGGCAAGGAGCACACGATGGTACTCAGGCACCAGCCTCCTCCTCCTCCTTTTCCCTGCGGCACATTCCGGGCAGAACACAGGTGAGGAGGAGTGGGATGGCGGGGAATGGTGACAGCAAAGGGCCGTGTCCTGGGGGGAAGGTGGCAGGGATGTCGCTGCACTCTCACATGCTCTTGAACAGCTGCATGTACTGCTCGTCCCCGCGGCCGCCCTCCACCTCGCTGTCCAGCCTGCGCAGGATCTCATCCTCAAACTGTGCACAGGGAATAAAGATGGGCTGAGCTCAGAGACATCCTAAAGAGACGGTTCTCAATCCCACTCCCTGGCCGTGCCACTCCCCTGCCGTGGGTGGTTCCCACACCATCCCACCCCATCCTGCTCGCCCAGGAGCTGCCGGGCCCTCACCCGGCTGAAGCTCCCGGTGAGCCGGTGCTCGCACAGCATCATGTCGAAGAAGATGGGGATGGTGGATTTGCGCAGCTCCAGCTCCGGCACCAGCGTCATCTCCAGGATGGGACCCACCATGCCCGGGATAAACTCGATCTTGCGCTGGCCTGGGAGGACAGCGAGAGCTGGTAGGGGCAGATCCACAGCCTTGCAGGCTCCCACTCCAAAACCCCCGCTCCCACTCCCAATCTGGGACGCTGCTGATGGACATCAGACCACACAGACCCCAAAATCCCCCATCACTGCACAGCGTGGCTCACCGAGGCTGTACCACATGTCCCGGATGGACGCTCCGATCGTGGCTCTCATGTCCCCATACCTGCCGGGACAGGGGTCTGTCAGCGTCGCTCTGCACCCCCCGTGTGCACAGCTTATCCCAAAATCCCTGACCTCGTGGCGCGGTGGCAGCCCGGAGCAGGGACCCCGGGCGGGGTGGGGACTCACTTGGCCAGAATACTGTTGCGTTTGGCCGGGGAAAAATTCTCCAGTTGCAGGGAGTCCTGGGTGAGGAAAGCCACGGCCAGGTGGAAATAGTTGTTCCAAAGCTGCAGCGGAAGCACAGGGATGGATGAGTGCCAGGCTCACCTGGCCCGAAGCAGGACTGAGGCAGCACCCACCCACCTGCAGCTCGAAGTCGCTGTTGTGCAGGAACATCTCGGTTAATGTGGTGGCAAAGTGGTTGATGGCACGCAGGAACTCCCTGGGACGAGCGAGCACGGCACGGGGTGAGGGCAGTGCCCACTGCCCAGCCCGCTGTGCCCATCATCACACAGTGGGAGAGCTCCTTTGTGCCCACTTCAGTGCCCCCAACACTGTCCAGCACACCCAGAGCCATGCTCCAGTGCCCACCTGTCCCGAGGCATCCCAGGTGCTCACACACACCCTGCGGGTCCCTCCCCACCCTGCAGAATCCCTCACCGATTCTGCACCATGTTCATCACCATCCAGTCACCGGGATACACTGTCTTCCCAATCAGGTCCTTGAAAAGGATAAAAGTCTCCATGAGGAAGTCCTGCAAGGGAGGGAGAGATGTCAGGAGCTGTGCTGGGCTGCAGTGCCCTCGGGGGATGCTGTGAGGGAGGTGCTGGTGCCAGAGGCGTTGCCGTGGGGCAGCACTCACCATCAGCTCGGGCCGGGAGGGGAATGCCTGGAGGTAGGTGCTGTAGTGGTCTTTGTCCATCTGGCTCAGGATGGCGGCCATGCAGGCCACGTAGTGGCTCTGGGAGAGAGGAGCTGGTCAGGCCCTGCTGGGTCCTGCAGCTGCACCATGGAACAGGACACTGCCCTTGTTCCTCCAGTTCGTAACCCAGAGTTCCAACTGCCTTGGGGTCTGTTCACCCCCCCTTGCCTGGTCCCTCCACCTTCCCCAGATCCCCAGTCCTCTCCTCCTGGCCCATTCATGTCCAGTTCCCAGACTGTGCATCCCACTCCTGCACCCACCATGATGCCAAGGGGATGCAGGTAAAATTATCGAGTGGTGCTAAAGCACCTCTGACATTTTTCAGATAATTTAAGGCCATCTCTGGATATAAGGGCATTTTGAAAATGGCAAGCAGGTTCCTTCTGCAGTGCCTCCAGTGAAGGGTTCCAAACTGAGCCCTCAGCTCCACTCCAGCTTTGTAGCAACACAAGTGGAGTGTGCATGAGTGGGTGCTGCCCAGCAGGCTGTCCCAGAGACACACCCAAGGCTGGAAACTACGGGAAAGGGCAGCTGTTTCTGGGATAAGAGCATCGTCTGGCATGCTCAAGAGGAGTGATGGCCCTGCCGTGCCTCGGTGTCATTGATGGAACTTTGTGGGTGGCTTCAGATGCCAACCCATCCCCAGAGACTGCCGTGCCGTGAGCCCTGTGAGCCCATCCCGGCACCTTCCAGCCCTGGCACTGCCGGAGCTTCCTCTTGGATTCCGGCGGGGACAGAGCCCCATTGCCAACCACAGGCAGACCAGAGCGGGCTGTTCGGGGAGGGATGTGATGCTGCTGGTGGCCAAGGGCTCCAGCATCGCACCACCAGCCCCTGGGCAGCCCCGGGAGCTCCTCGGGATGGGCGCGGCAGCGGGGAAGCAACGTGCGCCCACGGGCAGCCCTGGGCTACGAGCGGTTTGCAGGGAATTCTCTTGTGGATCACACGATCAAACCGCACCAGCTCCCGCTCCTTCGGGACTCCATGCGGTGCTACAGCCCCGCCGAGCGCTGCCCCGCGCAGCAGCACCGGCACACCGGGGCCCCGCGGGACCGGGGCGCGCAGCCACCGCACCGCTCCCGGTGCCGGTACGGGGACCGCGGCTCCTCCGGGGCTCCGGGCGCGCTCCCCACGGCGGGGCTCCGCCCCCCGCCCCGCTCCGCCCCCGCCGGCTCCGCCCCGGTACCGGCGAGCGCGCGCCGCCCCTCCCCGCCCCGCCGAGCCCCGCGCCCGCCGCTGCCGGAGCCGCGCCGCCGCCGCCGAGCAGCAGGTACCGGGCGGGATGGGGAGGAGCTCCGGGGGGAGCGGGCGGCGGCCGCACCGGGTGCTGCGGGCATCGGCCCTGCGGCGCCCGCCGGTACCGGGACCCCGGGCTGTGCCGCGGCCGGGCGTGGGAACCCCGGGGCTGGGAGCGGCGACACTGTGCGGGGAGCCCCGAAACCGGGACTGCGCGGCGGTGCGGGACCCCGGGGGTGCGGGAGCGGTGCGAGTGCCGCCGGCCCGCGGGATGCGGGGCTGGGGCGAGAGCCGAGCTGGGCTGGCGAGGGGGATCCTCGGTGTCCCCCGATCCCCGGAGGTCGCGGCATCTCCCTGCCCTCCCCTCCTTTGCTCCCGGAGAACTGCTGGAGGCACGGGGACGGTGGCACCGCGCACCGAGCATCCTCCGGCGGGCACCCTGCGCCGAGCACCGGGCACCGAGGGTGCACCGAGCCCCCCACGCTGGGCACCCCGTTCCCCGTGGCCGTCCGCTGCCGTGGCGGGGGTCTCTGGGGACACAGCCGTGCTGGAACGGTGGCTCGGTGTATATCATATGGAGGTGCATCTGCGTGGGAGCTGCTGCGTTCGAGGGGCCGAAGACCCCCACGTCGTGCCGCGGTGCCGCAGCCTCGCCCTGTCCGCCCCGGCCGCTCGCTGGGTCGCTGCGTGCCTGGAGCCGCTCTGGGGAGCAGCCAGGCGGGCTCATCTCCGCTCCCCCTCGTTAGGAACGCGTCCGTCAGCCGGGCTGTGCCGGGTGACACACACGCACACAGATCCATCCAAGGATGTCACTTTCGGTACCCCGCGCCCGTGACGCCGGCCGGGGCTGGAGGGATTCAGCCCACGTTGCTCCCGGCAGCTCCCGGCGCCCAAGGCCTTGTGTCCGCCGGAGAGGCGGGATGCGGAGCGAGCCCCGGCAAGTCCCGCGAAACGGGGGTGTGTGCCGGTCCCTCACGGGTGCCCCCGGTCCCGATCCTCCCCGCGGGGAACAGCACACAAACCCCGCCGGAGCTGCGGCTGCCGGTAGCGGTGCGGGAGAGGGGCCGAGATCTCCGCGGAGCCGCTTTCGTGTTGGGAGCACGAGGTGGACACGTATGAAGTAACCACCGGGCGCGGCTGTGCCAGCACGGGGACATACGGGGAACCGGGTGTCAGCTGCTCGCTCCGAGGGGCACAGCGCGCTCGGTGCCAGCAGCAGCTCCCAGCGATCTCCACACTCGGCCCCTCCCGGGGCTACGGGAACGAGCCCCTGGGCACAGCCGGGACGCGGGGACCGCCGGCTGCGCTCCCTCCTCGGGCAGAGCCGGGCTGGGGGTGGCACCTCCGGCCCTTCCCTGTGTCCCCCTCTCCGCAGGGAGCGTTCGTCCTTCCGGCGCGTCTCGGAGGAGCTGGTGTATTTCGTCGCAGAAGCTCCTTTGGACTGAGGTTGTCTTCCTTACAAATGATAATTATTGTAATTACTTATAGCATGGTGGCATGCAGAGGCCACAGATAATTAGTGGGTCTATTCCTGTCCCTGCTAACAACACTACTCCAGTCCTAACCAGTGCCGTGGGCAAGCCTGCCTCGCGTGCTCTGTATGGGTCTGGACTGTTCGGTGGTGGGGAAACTGAGGCACGAGGCGAATTACACTTTGTAATTCCCTTGGTAGCCAGCGTTGTCTAAAGCGCACGGAGATAAAGGGGGGCAGGCTGCTCGATGGCATTGGGAATGCACTTAAAGGCAGGAATTTGTATTCTGGAAGGACGTTCTCAGTGCTGGGAGCTGCAGCTGCAGAGGCTGTGCCGCTGGCTGCCGGCGCCGTGGCCGGTGGGACCCGGTGGGACGGGGGCTGCCCCAGGGGGTCCCTGCTGCCCCCGGGACCGAGCCCCCCCGAGTCTGCACCGGTGTGTTCAGGAACTGCTGAGCAGTGAAGCCTTTGCAGCTTTTTCCAGAAGTGTGCTCTGGGGACAGTTGGTGGCTTTCTGATGGCATTTCTGGCCTGTGAGGGAGCACACAGAGCCCTTGTTGCCCGGGTTGCTCTGGCTCAGGCGGCTGCTTTGCACGCTGGGGCAGGTGGGCTCCAGATGGGTGCCCAACTCCTTCTCCAGAGCTGGGACATCCTCCCTGGAGAGCGCAGGGCTGCGGGGGTCTGCAGATGAGCTGGGTCTCCTGTGGCCAAAAGTCTCGGGGCTGTGTCCCACTTCCCTTGTCCTGTCACTGCTGCAGGATCAGCACATGCTGAGATGCCAGCAGAGCCCTGGATTTTGGTGCTGGACACCAGCCGAGCTCTCTGGGCTGAATCTCCATCACAAGCATCTTCCCAGGTCCGTGTAGCTACACAGGGCATCTCCAGGGTTTGGAGGAGGATGACATTGCCCATATCCCATTCAGTGGGAAGGAAGCAGCAGTGCAGGGTGTTCTTCCTCCCAGGGTGGTCTCCTGCAGCCCCGGGGGTGGCACTGAACCACAGCGCAGGCAGCAGCTCCAGGGATGCTCGCCTGCTCCTCCACGGATGTGGCCAAGGGAAGCCTTGGGACACGGAACAAACTCCTCCTGAGCTGCTGCTGCTCCGCACGCTCCGTCTGCCCCGCTCTGCCCGCGCTCCCCGCGGCAGGTCGCTCCACCTCTTCATGTCTCATTAAAACAGCCATACCGATGCTCCTCTGCCTGGCAGAGAGGTGGGAACGCCAGCAGGTAGCACAGGGAACAGAGACACCACTGCCATGACAGCCGTATTAGCATCCACGGGAGACAGAGGAATCATTTGGTTTCTGCAGCTTCTGAAGGCTCGTGCAGAGGCTTTGTACTCCCGTCTTCCTGACCGTGTGCAGCCTCCATCTGCAGCACCGGCACATCCGCAGGAGGGGAGCCACGGAAGCGGAGCTGGTGACCTGTGCTTGCCAGGAGGATGTCACTGCTCCTTCCCTGGCCGATGGCATCCCCTCCAGGGGCATGAGCCACAGGGCACGTGTGGCCAGGCCAGCTGGGAGCCTCAGTGGCCACAGAGAGGAGCCTGCGGGGTGGCCGTGGGTGCTGGCACCGTGGGGAGGTGGGTGGCGAGGGCTCCCTGTGCCAGAGCTTCTCCAGGGCCCCGTGGCTGGGAGAGTGACTAATGTTCCCTCAGAGCACTTCAGCCAGTGACCTACATAGGGATGAGTGTGGATCCCCAGGCTCGTGGAGCCGCCGCTTGCAGCGGGACCCGCGTGCCGGTGCCACTCCCGGAGCCCCTGGGCCATGCTGGATGCCAGGCTGGGGGCACTGCAGGGCACAGGCACCCCAGGCACGGCCCTGATGGCAGGGACAGCGCCTGTGTCCTCGGCCAGGCCAGCCCAGGGGTCCTGAGGGTGCCACAGTGGTGTTGGAGCAGAGCCTTGAGCACTGCCGAGAGGGAGGGGATCAGGCACTGCCGAGAGGGAGGGGATCAGGCACTGCCAGGCCCATCAGGGACACGGGGAGCTGGCCTTGGGGACAGGAGTCAAGCTAGGAATGGGGCTGGAGAAGGGGCAGCTCCTTGCTGGGCACTGCGAGGGCTGAGCACTGAGAAGAGCTGCTCGAGCAGAAGCACTCCATTGGCACGAGTACAGTGGGATATAAACGGGCTGAGATTAACTGCCTGCAGGAAATGAGGAGGTCTGTGAGGCTCCCAGCAGCCAGGTTCTGGAAGAGCCTCCAAGAGAAGCATGAGGGCAGAGCATGAGCTGGCTTCATGGTGGAGCTGCCTCAGCGAGGAACCAGATTTTGGGTGTGCAAGCTGCCTGAGGAGCTGCTCCAAGTCCTCCATCCTCAAGTCCCACACATGCTCTGATCTGAGAACAAACACCTTGAGTCCTCCTGAGCCAAGGGGGGATTAGGTTCTGCTGTGGAGTGATGTGTCATGAGCCTGGTTCCTGCCCCTCCTCCAGTGCTGCCCTGCTCCACTGCCAGCAGCACCTCTCTCCCCTCTGGAGATCAGGAAAATCCAATGTGTTGTCCCACAAAGGCACTACCTCACAAGCAGAGCCGGGTCATTCACTTCTCTCCTCTGCAGCTCCAGGAGAACCTGACTTCCTCTCTCATAAATCTCATCTCCTGGCTTCCTGTGTCCTGAAGAGAAGATTTATGTGTCTGCTCCATTTTTCCCTCTTCCACAGCATTGCTGGCAAGGGTGAGGGAGAGGATAGGTGGAGAAAGGGCTGAAGCTGGCAGGTAACTTCCCACACAGGGCAGTGTGAAGCAGGGCTCTGACCTCTAAGGTCAGCCCTGCACTATCAGAGATGTGTTCCATGATGCAAACCCAGCAGGTTTAGCACCTCTTACTCACAAAATTCACCACCCATCAGGGCTGGCCAGAAAAAACTCAGTGCTGAGGCTCTCTAAGGGGTGTTCATGAGAAGAGATTCCTGATTTCTTCAGCTCTTGGAGTCACTCAGTGGAGGAGAGACCATTCCCAGCTGTGCAAGTATCCAGCAGAACCCACTGCAGAGCTCATGGCATCCACTGTGTCACAGTGGCGTCACCTGAATTCACCTGTATGTCACCGATGTGACCTCCTGTCTCACCTTATCCATAGCCTGGAATTCCCATAGAAACCAGAGGGGAAAAACACTCAGACCTTAAGAAATTGCAAAGATGGAGGGTCCACCACTGTGCAAAACCTTTCCAAACTGTTCCTATGCCAGCTGGCCTCGCTTTTTAAGGAAGTTTCTTTTCCGACCTGCCAACCTGCATTTCCAGTTGCTGTGAGTGAAGCTTGGAGCTGTCACACAGAGCCCCATCCTGCACAGCCTCTGCTCCATGCCCCTTGTCTGCCTCTGTACTGACCTTTTTCCTTCCTTGCTCTTCATTTTCTCCCCTTTCCTCAGTTTCCCTCTGTGGTAAGGGCTGTGGGATGGTTATGAGCAGAGACGTGCTGGTCAGCTGGTTTTAATCCACTTAACGTGTGCCACTTTGCTTTGGGATCATCCTGCTTTCTTCGTTGAAATGTCAAATGCCTCACAGAAATCTGAGTGTGCTCTGTTGAGGCTTTTACCTCCACTGGCCAAACTTGGAACCTCATCAAGCCTGGCAGCACATGGGTTTGATGAGCTGTGCTCTCCCAGCCCCACGCTGACAGGCGTGCCTGGTTCATGCTGCCGTCCTTCAGAGGGGAATAGTCAAGCACCAAACCCACTCCCTTGGTGGTTCCAGCCCACCTGCATCCCCCAGACCACCATGCCAGGGCTCTGTGGCTCTCTGTCCCACCCACTGGGCTCCCCTGAAGTCACTGTTCAATGACCCCAGTGTCCAGCAGGGCACATCAGAGTGGAGCATCAGGGCTCCTGCTTTGGCCTTGGGAGGTTGTGCAGGTCTCTTCTACAGGGAGGAGTGACCACAGCCCTGAGGTCCTGTTGAAGGAGACCCTGGAAGGGGCTGTGGTGGGCTCAGGACCTTGGAGAGGCTCCAGGAGCCCCAGGACGGAGGCACTGGGTGCCATTTCCCAGTAAATGTGCTTGAAGAGTGGCTGGGAAGTGCTGGTGCAGCTGGGTGCCAGGTGCATCGGAGATGTCCTTTGGAGCCATCAGCAGAGTGGGTTCCTCAGGTTCAGGGACAGTCCAGGAGAGTCCATCAGCCCCTAGGCTGCAGCATCCTGATTCCACAACGGGACTCATTATCCATGCTGGGAGATGCCAGCGTGCTGCAAACAGTGCCCGAGCACGGCACTAAATCCAACCAACTAAATCCAATCCCAGAGAAAACGCAGCGATGCGTGGGAGGGTCCTGGCGTGGGTGTTTGACATCCTCAGAACTGTTCCCAAACCAAGTTGCTCCATGTATAATTTATAGGCTTCCCTTTGTCCTTGTGGCTCGTCTCTGATCTCCCGGCGGTTCGGGGAGGCCGAGGGAGCTCCGGCGAGGCGCCGCTGAGTGACAGCGCCGCGTTTGCTGCGTCGGCAGGGGAACAGCCCCGTCCCACGCTGCGCCAGCCAGGCTCGGGAGCGCCCCGTCCTGCCCTTGGACCGTGCCAGCAGCGCTCCTGCCCCGTGCCCAGCCCTTGGAGCTGATCCCAGCACCCTCTGCCCCATTAAGGATCCCTCCGGAGCACGCTGGCCACACATAGGCTCCTCTGAAGTGCTCGGCTCCAGCACGGAGGTGTGGCCAGCGTCCCTCTGTCCTCGGTGTATTGCCCTCCCTGGCACGGCCACAGCCGAGGATGCTGCCGGGGGCACCAAGCTCTGGGCATCAGGAGAGAGGTGACCCCACATCTGTGATATCAGGGGGCCTCAGGGATGGCTTATCCACCTCAGCGCGGGTGCCCGTGCCCCGGGCCAGGAGGGATGTGGCGATGCAGGAAGCGAGGACGGGCGCCTCTGGCTCCAGCCCCAGCCAGCTCCCTCCTCCGCCTGTTGCTGTCCATACTAACGAGGAGCCCCATCCCATCCCTCGTCTCGTCCTGCCTCGCAGACATCTCCGGGTGTCTGGGCACGGCTCCAAGCTCGGGAAGGGAAGCGCCGGGCGGCTGGCCGGAGCGTGGAGCAGCATCCCGACGAACACGGAGCAGCGTGTGCGGAAGAGCCGGGGCGTGCGGGCCCGGGGTGGGCGCAGGGAGGGCTGCGAGAGCTCCCTGCTCCGCTGGGTCAGTGCTCACCGCCGGCGTGGGCAGGCACGGGGCACCGGCACGCAGCGCTTGGAAGTTTGGCTGTGCCGGCACTGGGGACTCCGGGCTGCTGCGCTGAGTCAGCGCTTCGTGCCAGCAGGAGCAAGGCAAGACAGGGAGGGGGCCGGGGCTGTCTGAGCCGTGTGTCCGTCCGCAGGGAGGGCAGGGGGGCTGCGGAGTCAGCGAGGCGGAGAGGGTGCGGGGGCGCTGCGGGTGCACCGGGCTGGGGGATATGGGACACGGGACGTGGTGTGGTGCGACAAAGCTGAGCCACTGCTCGCTGCGGCTGGAATCTCTGCCTTTGGCTGCGTCCCAAAAGGAGCCGACGGCCTCCCCTGCACCCCGGGACGTCCCAGCAGGGCCCCCGGTGTGCCCCGTGCTCCCGGTGCCCGGGCAGTGCGATGGGCCGGGGCAGGGGCCGGCGGCTCAGAGGGCAGAGCCCGGTGGGCACGGGGGTGGGTGCTGGGGGTACGTCTAGGACAGGGCTGCGGAGCGGCTCGCCTTGCAGGTGTGGGGAGGAGGAGCCCTGCAGAGCTGTGCGGGAACAATAGCAAGGACGGGGATAACGGCAGGGATGGGGATATAGCTAGGTGCAATTCCCCTGTGACCCCCGAGTCCTGCCCCAGTGCCGCCTGTGAAGCGCTGCTCTGTCAGTGACATCCCCCGGCCTTACTGAAGGTTCTCCCTCCTGCTGGTTCTCTGAAGCGGCTCCGTGTCCCCAAGCCACTGTCTCACCACCGTTCACAGAGCTGGTCCCCCGTGCCTGCAGCCCAACCAGCAACTCTGGTGCCCAGTCCGGTCACAACCACACATGACACGTCCCCCGCGCCCATCTGGCCATGCCTCACTCGTGATGGGTCCCCTGTGTCACTCTGGCGGGACGGATCCCAGGCCCTGTCCCCACGCCTCGTCCATCCCCCGGGCAGGGCTGGTTCCCGTGAACGGCGGGTGTCCCACAGGGGGTGCCCCGTGTCCGTCTGTCCCCCACGGGAGCCCCTCGCCCTGGCCCTTGCCCTGCCCTCCCGCTGCCCGCGCCCCGCGCACGAGGCACCAGCCCCGGCCAGGCAGAGTTATTTTTAACAGCCGCTTCTGCTTGATTTGAGCTGTGAACTCGGAACGTGTTTATGCTAAAGGGCTTTCTTTTCCTTTCTCCCTTTGTGCTGAGGAGGCAGCGCCGCAGATCAAAGCCTGTCTCTTCGCGTTTGGTGATGGTGGGCTGGGAGGGAGCCGAGGCGGGAGAGACCGGCAGTTCCACGGGGACACTCGTGTCCTCGGGGGGGCCGCGATGGCTCGGCCGGGTCTGACGCACCTCTCTTTGTCCCCGCAGGTCCGGGAGCCATGGGCGGGCACGGCCGGCACCGGGCGGCCCGCAGCGGGCGGCTCTGAGCCCGGGCGGCCGCGGCGGGACGATGGGCTGCGGGCAGCGGCGGGGAGCCGCGGTGCCGGGCAGGGCTGTCGGGGCGGCGAGCCGGGGGCTGTAGGGCCGGGCGGCGGGCAGCATGCCCGACAGCCCCTCGCCCACCTTCCGCCCAGCATCCCCTGTCCGTGGCGGCGCGGGATGAGGCTGCCCGCCGCCCCAGCAGCTCCGGGGACGGCTGCAGCCCAGGGCTCCCCGCCGCAGCACCCCGCGGGCCTGAGCCATGGTCAGCCGTGAGCCCGTGCCCGGCCCGGCCCCCGCCGGCGAGGGCAGCCAGGAGAAAGCCATGACGGTGCGCTCGGTGCTGCTCAACCGCGACTCGCCCGACATCGAGAGCCGCCTCAAGCGCCGCCGCAACCGCACGCAGCAGGTCCGCTTCAAGGACCTGGTGGAGGCCGGCGCGGGGCGGGCGGGCAGCCCCCCGCCCGGGCCCGCGGCCAGCCCTGGCCACAACACCCCACGTGCCTCGCCGCCCCCCAGGGACCCCCCTGAGCCGGCGGCTCTCCGTGCCTCGCGGCGCAGCTGGCCCCAGGCGCAGCCGGGCTCGCTGACGCTGCCCATGCCCAGGAAGGCGTGCATGAGCACCGCCATCCAGACCTCCCCCAGCCTCCAAAAGCCCTTCCCGGCCCCCCAGCCCCGCAGCAAGAGCGTCTGCGATGTCGCGGGTGATGCGCTACCGCCGGCCGTGGCGAGCGCCCGGTGCCAAGGAGCGGCCGTGCCCACCGTGGCCAGCTGGGCCGCGCCCCCGCGGGCCCCCGGCAACCTCCCCACGCACGACCAAACCGCGGTCCTCGCCCAGCACGCCAAGGCGCGCCGCACACCACCACCGCCACCACCCAGGGACCCCCCTCCCCCTTACCAGGGCACGGCCCGCTGCGCCCCTCCGGTGCAAAGCTGCACCCCCGAGCCCTGCCCGCCACCCCCAGCCTGTGCCCAGCTCCGCGGGAGCCCCCAGGGCAGCCACGGGCTCACCCCACGGCCGGCCTCCGTGCCCTGCGGCCAGCCCCGGCCGCCCTGCGAGCAGCGGGGGTTCGGCCGGAGCGACTCGGAGCGGAGCCTGCCCTGCGGCCGCCCCACGCCCCCGTGCCCGCCCTCGCCGCACCGCCGGCAGCCCGTCCCCGCCACGGACACCCACGGCCTCCGCCGGCCACCTCAGGGCAACCCCCCGCGGGACCCCCCGGCCCCCCAGCACCAGCTCTGCGCCACCATCTGGGGGGGGGCCCTGCTGCGCCTCGCCAGCCCCCATCCCACCAGCGCCGGGCTGGCACAGCTCGGCCGCCGCCACGCCGGACCAGACACCAGCTGCTCTCGGCACCTGCAGCCGGCTCCGCGCCGCCGAGCCCGGCCGTGGCTGGGCAGGACCCGAGGGGCCCAGGGAGCCGCTGGGCACGGCCCCACAGGGCCCCAGCGTGGGGGCACAAGCGGAGACCCCCCGGCACGGACAGCCCTGCCTCGCCGCTGAACAGCCGGACAAGCTGCACCACGTCCAGGACCTTCTGCAGCTGGTGGTGGTGGCCAAGGGGCCGGTGGGACCACCAGTGAGGGACGAGGACGCCCGGACATCTCAGGGAGAGAGCCCCCGGGGGCCCGGGGAGCAGGGGGACCTGCATTCCCAGCTGCAGTCCCTGGAAGGGGTGCTGGAAACCAGCCAACAAACCATCCGGGTGCTGCTGGATGTCATCCAGGACCTGGAGAAGAAGGAGGCGCAGCGGGATGGGTGAGTAGGAGGGGACAGAGTGGGGGGCTGTGGGGACAATGTCCTCAGGGGCTGGGGATGTTGGATGGGAAACCCTGACAGAGATTTGGGTGCTGCTGCCTCCTGAAGGTGTTTCCCTCTTAAAACTCAGAGCTGCTGTCCATGTGCACATGGCTCCATGTCTTGATGAGAGGCCTCACATGCCCACAGTGCCTTCCCCTTGCCCAGGGATGGGTGCAGGGGTGCAGGTCTGGGGGATAAGGGGGTGCTGGGCCCCTGTTCCGTCTCTGGTGCAGCTGATTTGTCCATTGGTCACTGGGAACAGGGATCTAGAATGTCACATCCTAATGGCAGCCTTAGCCAGGCATGGGGGTTCCTTTGGCACAAATCCAGTGGCTGGTGCCTCTGTGATGGGTGTGACTGCATCCCAGGAAGGTGCCCAGCACCTCCATCCTGCCCTGCCCAGTACCTGATCCAACATTCTTTGGCCTCCCAGGCAGATTTCCCAAAGGGAGCAAGGTGCTCTAGGTCAGCCCACAATGACCTGAAGCTGAAATGCTCCAAACTCATCTCACACAAAGGCAACAAACAAACCCCCAAGAGGTGCTGGCCCTGGAAACCTCCTGTAAAATCTCTGGGGTTGTTCCTGATCCCCAATATTGTCGTGATCTATCCATTAAAATCAGATTTTGACTGTGAGTGAAACATGGGGAGCATTGCCCCCGTGCCACCCCTGGAGCACTGTCAGATCCTTGGGGGCCCTGGACACCTTAATTAAGACTTCAACTCCATTTTTCTATTACAGTCAAACAAACAAGATGCCCAAAGGTAGGAAATCCAGGGATGGGAACTCACATAAAACATTATCCTGGTGTCCTCATGCTGCAGAGCAGCACAGCCTCGTTTACCACAGGTCACATCCCAGGTGCCCACTGTGCAGCAGAGCAGCCCTGAGACATCCTGGCACCGACCACCAGCAACATCCCACAAAAATTTATATAAATAAAACATGAAAGACTATCCCAGGATGAGCTCTCCCAGCAGAGGGGGGCTTTGTACAATGCCAGAGCCGCAGGCACACACACATATACGTACCCCACATACACACACACACACACACACACATATATATATATATATATATATAAAGGGCCTCATGATCTAATTCAGGTGCTGGCAGAAGAAATCCCCATTGCAATGTGTAATTTTGGTGCATTAACAGACCCAGTTTCTGAGGACTGAGAACAACCCCGGTCAAGGTCGATGATTTCAATGGGGAAATGTGATGTGTATGTGGGACATGTTTTTTCAGCTGTGCCCCCAAAATCCACAGCCCTGAAGGGGCAATGGAGACATGGAGAAGGGATCTCAAAGGGACCAACAGCATTCACATACCTTTTGTAAAGAGCAGAATGAGCAGGGACCAGCAGGGAGCACCTGCCAGCACTGCTGGGGTGCAGGAGGACCCCATTGGGTTCAGGGTGTCTCAGAGTTGGGGGCTGGAACCAGCAGCAAAGTGGGCTGAAAATCCCTTCAGTAGGGAGAGAGGAAGATGCAGCAGCATGAGATGAGCCTGGGCAGGAATCAGCTCAATCCAAGTCCTGTGCACCTTCCCGGAGGAAGAGAATGATGCTCTGGTACAAAAGCATCAAAAAGATAAATTCTGAGTCTGGCGTAGGCTGGAGATTAGTCTGGAGCTTCTCCTGGTGCCCATCTGCCAGGGCACTGCTGTGCCAGGCACTGCCATGTGCCTTGTGCTCCCTCCATGGCACCATGAGTGGGGAGATGTGTGGTGACCTGGGGGCTGCAAGAGGGGGACCCTTGGGATGGGGATTGGGATGGAAGGACACAGTGGGAAGGGTTTGGAGATGCCACTGTGCTAGCACTGGTTTGCTCCCATCAGAGAAATCTGCAAAGCTGAGAAGCACCTGGCTTGGTATCAATTGGGATCACATGGGAGGAGAGGGGCTGGGATCCCAGAGAGGAAAGGAGGTGGGATCCAGGGAGGAGAGGAGATGGATCCCAGAGAGGAAGAGGAACTGGGATTCAGGAGGAGAAAGGCTGAAATGCAGAAAGGAGAGAATCTGGGTCCCAGGGGGAAAAGGAGCTGGGACCCAGGGGGGAGAGTCCTGGCTGCTGGGGAGGGAGCAGAGAGGCACAGGAGGGAGCAGGGGCAGCAGAGGACACAGGCAGAGCCAGACTGGGTCTCCAAGCTCACGGCAATCTCTGTCACAGGCGACACTCGTACCGCACCGGGCAGGACATCGCCAACTGCGGGACCTGCCGGGACTGTGCCTGCATCATCTACAGGTGAGGGCCAGCCCTGCTTCCAGGCATCCCATGGTTCTGCCTCCCTGCACTCCCAGACTGCTCCTCTGGCTGTGAGGCAGGAGGGAGGGGGACAGTCAAGCCTTCACCTCCTGTCCCCACACACAGACCATTCTTGGGTGTCTGGGCTGTCACTTGGGCTGGGTCTGTCCCTTCCTGCTCCCAGGATCAGCCAGGGTGATCTCCATGGAGGAGCAGCATCTGGAAGGGGGCTGCTCTGGCACAATGGCAGAGCATTGATCTCCTGGAACAGCAATCTGTCGGGGAAGCCTCACTAGCGGCTGCTGCGTGGGCTCGCTCCAAATCCAGGCTGTATCCTGTTGTCCCTGTGCCAGCTCCACACAGATGCTGCAGATGGGCTCCTGGCCCTCACTGTGGTTTGGGAACACAGGGTCTGGGCTCTGCTTCCCAGTGTTGGCTTTGGGCCAGGGTGTGGAAGCCCCTTCCTCTGCTGTGCTGTCTCCTCAGATCCCGTTTGGTGTGTGGGAAAAGGCATCTCATGCCCTTTCAGCATTGTCTTTGGGGCAATTTGGGGAGGGTTGCAGTTTTGCTAAAGCTTTCTGCCCTTCCAGGCACCCCTGGGTGTCCTTCTGTCCCTCTGGTCATCCCCTCTGCAGTGCAGGTGGCTGGCCAGGTGTGCTCCCATTTTGTTGTTAATTAGGCTGATGCAGTTAGCACTGGGATGTGTAGGACATGGTGAGCTGGTCCCAAGCCATGCCCTGTGGTGGCTGATCACCATGGTGCATGTGTGCCACCACCCTGCCATGCTCTGTGAGCACTGTGCCCTGTCCTTAGGGCACCTCAGGCTGGGGATGCCCTGCTGGGGTCCCCTCATGTCCCCTCAGTGCTCCTGCTCCCCACGCACACTTGCTCCACACCCCCCCTTTAGCTCCTGGGGGACTTCAGGCTAATTAGGCCTGACGAGCCTGTCTCCACACAGCATGGCAGTGGCACAGATGTCACATCTGGGGAAGGTGGCTCCCCAGAAGGGCCAGGCTCCTGCTGGGGACTCACCGTGGGTTTCACTGCCGCGCGTGGGATGAGAAGAGGCTCTGGGAGGACACAGGGTGAGGGAGCAGGGACAGCACCCCCAGCACCAGACCCCCATAGAAGGGATCAGACCTGCCTGCCCCTGTCCCCACAGCAGTGCCAACCCCTCCCTGTGTCACTGTGGGGGAGTTGAGGTCCCTCCCTGCGCTGCTCCCCCTGCACCCCTCACCCTTTTTTCTAGAAATGGCTGGGACACTCCTTGTCCTCGCGAGGGGGGGTGACAGGAGGTGACAGGAGGTGTCAGCGTGCCGGGGGGCTCCTGGGGCTGTCCCCGTGTGCGGGGTGGCCGCGCCACGTGTGTGTTCCCGGGCACACTCAGTGGCACCTCGCTGATGCAATGGGACATGGCTGGTGTGAGGAGATTGACGTGTTTTCCGTGTGAGGGAACATCGCAGCACGTGGCTGCCAGCAGCCAGCCCGCACACAGGGTGCTGCGGGGACACCGGGGGCTGCGGGGACACCGGGGGCTGCGGGGACACAGGGAGCTGCGGGGACATCGGGGTCTGGGGGGACACCGGGGGCTGCGGGGACACCGGGGGCTGCGGGGACACTGAGGGCTATGGGGACACCGGGGATTGCAGGGACACTGAGGGCACAGCAAGGGCTGGAGGGGACAGCAACAGCTGCAGGGACCTGGACCTGAGGGGACACTGAGAGCTTCAGCAGTGGCAGGAAACCCTAGAGCTGCGGTGGAGGGCACAATCCCCCTCACCTACCCAGACCAGGGACACACTAATTCCATTCCTAATTCTGTGAGCAACAGAGCCTTGCATGCTCTCGCCATTCCTGATGCTGCTGCTGTCCTCAGCCATCCCCTGGGACACACAACCCCTCTGCGGGGGGCTCATTGCTCACAGGGGTCCCACAGAGCCCCGGCTAGCCCCCCCATCTCAGCACTGGTCCCCATCCAGGCCAGTTCCACGCACAAAGCATTGGCAGTGGGGCTGGATAGAGATGATGGAGCAAAAGGATGGGGCAGGGGAGGAAGCTGAGAAGGATCCACCCCAAAAGACCCCAAACCACCAGGTCAGGCTGGCACTGGTTTGTCCCTCCAGCAAAGAGAGGCTGGGACGCTCCAGTGGGATGGGGTGGATGTCTGGGAGGGATCCAGCCCTGGCATCCCCTCACAGCCCACAGGGGGTGGGCAGGGGCTGTCTGAAGGCACACGCAGCGGGATGTCCCCTCACGGGGGTGTGCAGTGACCCCAGGAAATCTGGCCATGTCCCTGTGCCACCTTGGGAGTGCAGCAGGGCTCAGCTTTGGGGGACGTGCCCTGGATGGATGAGCTCCCTGGGGGCTTGTTTAGGAATCTGAGCTCCCCGAGGGCTGTGCTGGGGACACGGGGCCGTGTTGGGGACACTGAGCTCCCCGAGGGCTGTGCTGGGGACACGGGGCCGTGTTGGGGACACTGAGCTCCCCGAGGGCTGTGCTGGGGACATGGAGCTGTGCTGGGGACACTGAGCTCCCCGAGGGCTGTGCTGGGGACAGGGGGCTGTGCTGGGGACACTGAGCTCCCCGAGGGCTGTGTTTGGGGTGCCAGGGGCGGTGGCACATGGGGGGCTGTGACAAGGGGATGCCATGCTGCCCTCTGACGCGGTCCCCTCGCCCCGGTGCCGCAGCGTGGAGCACGATTTCCGACAGCAGGAAGGTCGCTTCCAGCGGGTGCTGAGCCACATCGAGGGCGACGCGGGGCCGAGCTCCCCCCCGACGGCGCTGGGGGCGGCGGGGGTGGCGCTGGGGGCGGCGGGGACCCCATCACCGCCCAGACAGGAGCTGTCGCCCGTGTCGAGGCTGCCGGCAAAGCTGGACGTGAAGAAATCGCGGCGCAAATGCTTCTGGTTCCTGTGAGCCCGGAGCAGAGGCACCGTCCCAGCACTGACCCCCTGCCCACCTCTCCTCCCTCCCTCCCACGGTAGGGTTTGGGTAGCACCAGCTTTTCTATTTTTAACCATTCCGTTGAAAGCGGGGAGCTCGGGTGTGGGAAACGGCGAGGGGAGCAGCGGCTGTATTTAAGGAGAATTCAATAAATTCCACGGAGACGCTATTTTTGTTACATCCTCTCCCGCCTGTGCGCTTCTGTTCTGGAGGAGGATGAGAATGAGGAGAGGGCTGTTTCCCTGGATTTCCCTCTGTTCGGGGTTCCCGAGCTCGAATCAGCCCCCATCCCTGCTCACCCATCCCTCCCATCGCTTCCTGCGGGTTAATTGGGAACACCGAGGATTTCCACTGGTCAGAGACAGTGGGAAATGGTCTCTGTGAAACTCTGCCCTGGAGAGAGGAGATCTGTCCCCAAAATCCCCGGTTGGAAGGGCGGGGTGGGGGAAGATGCACTGGCTGATGATAGGGAGACAGGAATGAGGAGCTCACATATCCCAGCCTCTGTGGGGCTGCCATGAGAGGGAAAACCGGCACGGGGGTTCCAGGGGTCTGCACACAGTGTCAAACCCATCCCGTGTGCCAGAGACACTCCGGGGCTGCAGCTCAGGGACACAACTCCCTTCTCGCCCAGCAGCAGCAGGATGGATGGAGGAACTGTCCTGTTGCGGGCACAGCTGGTTTTGGTCCTCTCAGCCCTTCCCAGCTGCTGAAGCTGCTGGGGCAGCCTGGGCTGAGGGTCTGGGACCCCCAGGAACCACGGGCGGTGCTGGGGGAGCTGCCGGACGGCCCCTGCGGAGCCACGGGCGAGCAGCAGGAGCGCGGCACAGCCACGGATCCCTCCCTGCTGCCGTGGGCTGCTCTGCATCATCCTCATCCCCCCTCCCCTGCATCGCTGCCCGGCGCTTTTCGGCTGCCCTGAGTCACAGAGCTTGGGAAGGAGGACGGAAAGCAGGATGGAGCCCAGTGCGACCCCGCATGCATCTCCTGCCTGAGTCACGGCTGAATCACAGCAGAGATCGCGGCACGGCCCCGGCGGCAGAGCTGCCCGCAGCTCCCCGGGCACGGCAATTCCCTGCTCCGAGCTTCCAGAGCACACACCAACACAGCTCATCGCCCACCCCAGGACACAGTGCAGCTCCTGGGTTTGCCAGCACGGCCCCAGAGAAGATCCCGAGCCCCCGCTGGCCCCGGCTCTGTCCCCTCCCATCGCCGCTCCATGCGGAGCTCTGATCCACCTCCCTTCCCGTGTGTCCAGCATGCTCCTCACACGTTCTTGGCGTGTAAAACTGCGACGGGTCATTGTGTTCAGCTGTTTGTTTTCCAGATAATGGAGCCCAAACCCTTCACTGCTCCCAAAACGGCTTTTCCTGCACCTCTCCCCCCTGTTCCAGCCCCGCTCCCAGCACAGCTCCTGCTTTCCCCTGGGCACATCCCTGGCATCCATTCCCGTCCTGCTGGGTCCTGGCAGCAGAGCCAGCAAGGAGCAGAGCCAGTCACACACAGCCAGACCCAAAACTCAGGGACAGACACCTCGTGCCCCTCCCGCGTGCCCCAAGGGCAGCGGCGCAGTGGGACTCACCCTCAGCGGGTTCTCCCGCTCCAGGACGATCACCCTGCAGTTGACCGTGTGGAGCAGCTGCTCCAGGATCACCTGGATGTGCTTCTTCACCCGTGCCTGCAAGGTAGGAGGGGTCAGAGCCATGGCAGTGCACCTTCATGGTTCATTCGAGGGTTGGTGGCATCGGGGTGGTGAGATGGGAATGGAGCCTGATCCAGAGTCAGAGCAAGGCAATGTGCTCCAGCATAAATATGGGATTTGGGATCTCTGTAGAGCTCAGCACTGTACACCTCTGTGGCAAAGTGGCCACCTGGCTGGGGACAGTGGGGACAGCCCAGGATGGCTGAGGGTGATGGGGGTGGCTGCACTGGTGCTGGGCAGGCAAAAGTGGGTTCAACTTTCAAGGGGTTGAAGCAAGAGCAGAATCCTCCCCCAAGAGCTTCCCACCAAAAGGCTATTGCAGGTTTAAAAGTTAAGCCCAAAATGAGACATTTCACCACAATTTCTGAGCTTTCCATCCCATTCCTGGTGCTGTGGGGATTAAAGAACCACCTCACTCTGCCAGGACACAGTGTCCAACTCAGCTCCCACAGCACCAGTCACTGCACTGCAGGTGTGACACCTGAACTTCCAAAGGGTGCCCAAAAGGAACCCCAGAGCAGCCAGGAAGGGCAGGAACAGAGCAAGGCTCCTGAAAAACCAGAGCACAGAGCCCTGTGCATTCCCAAAACACAGTGTTGCTGCAGGGACACTCACCAGCTCCACGTCCCCACGGTCCTTGTGCCGTGCTCGCAGATTCTCTGCACTCTGCAATCACCACAAACAGGGCTGAGACCCCCAGGAACGGCCCCAGCCCACCCCAGACAGGCCACATTTGGGTGAGTGTGTGCCCACCATGTCTCTGCCTCACGTTTGGGGCCATCACTCTTCATTTTGGAGTGTGGTACTGCCCAGGGGCTGACTGACAATTGCTGACCAGCTGTCTTCTTCTCTGTCTTCACCTTCCTCCCCAAACTGCAGAGCTGGTGACATCCCCACCACCCTCAGGTCAGTGTCATCAGGGGCCTGGAAGCCCCTTCCCCACTCATGTTTCCACCAGAAACTCACTGAGGTGCAAAGCACAAGGTTTTTGCCCCCACCCTGGGCACATTTCTGCTGGGATGGTGACACCCACAGTCCCCTGGCTGACTCTAGTGAACAGCAAATATATCCTGGCCAGGAATCGATGCTTAACTCCACTCAGAGGGGTTTGGCCAGGTCACTGTCCAGATGATTCCTGATTTACCTTCTGGGCCTGGTACAGCACTTCCAGGATGCTGCTGAGCAGCTCGATGCAGGCGTCCTCCTCCTCACCTGCCTGGATCAGCTCCTGCAGGATGGGCAGGACCACCTGCAGCACCAGCTCCCGACACTCTGGGGGGGACAAGGGGGCACAGGCATGAGGGAATTGTCCCCATCTGTGGAGCCACCACGGGCATGAGGCAGAGGAGGGGTCCCTGCTCAGGGATCCATCCCCATCCTGTGCCACAGCTCTGGGTGAGCTCAGCAAGGGCCAGGACCACGGGGCCACCAAGGGACCACCAGGACCCCTCTCACCGTGGGACTGGAAGGCTTTGCTGCTGGCAATGTGGGTCAGGGACTGCAGCTTCTGCTTCAGCAGGCGCTGGGGCAGCAGGTTCCCCACAAAATCCCGCAGCACAGCCCTGCCAGCAGGAAAAGGGTTAAACCAGCAGCTCCAGGTTCTGGTTAGGATGGGGCTGCTGGGTGGGGGGAGCTCCTCAATGGGGCAGGAGGGTTCCACAGGGCAGCTGTGCCCACCACAGGCACCCAGCAGACAAACCCTGCATTCCCCAAATGAACCCAGCTGGGCTGGGCAATGCTAAGGCTGAGCAGAACTCTCTTGGTTTTGCTCTGGGAATGGGATCAGGAGGTGATCCCCTCTGCCTGTCCTCTCCCTCAGCTCTGTGCTGGATGTGGGGACAGAGGTGGCTGTGGCAGATGCTGAGCATGACCTGGGGGTGCTGGGGGAGCAGGGACCCTACCCCAGAGCAGAGCAGTCAAAGATCCCAAACACGTCCTCGAGGATGAAGGGCAGATACTTCAGGGCTGCTCCCTGCAGAGACCAGAGAGCTGCCTTTAAACAGGGCTGCCAGCAGCACCCTCTGGAGCCTCCCTCCATCTGGGATGGAGGTGCAGAGTGCAACCCCATCCCAGTCCCATCCAGCCTGCACCAGCTCTGCTCCCCTCAGCCCCCTGTGCTGGGTGCAGGGAATGAGGCCAGGCCACACCCAGGATGGTGACAATCCCCAGGAACCCTTCCCGGATTTTTCCTCTACAGATTCCAGCACACAGGTGGCCAGGACAGTGTCTGCCTAGTTCAGAGCTGCTGACCCCATTCCACACCACAGCCCCAGTGCACTGAGGGGTTTGGGGTCTCAGGGTGCACAAGGGGAGACCCTGGGGACAGTGCATGGGGTGGCAGCTCCTTCTGACACCATGGGAGGTCTGCACAGGATGGACAGTGTCACCCTAAAAATGAACAGAGTGTCACCTTGGCATGGGGACAGCCAGTGCCTGGCCTGGGCACCCTCCCTCCCACTCCACCCGAGAGCTGAGCCCTCCCAGCCCCTCCTACCTGGGAGAGCAGTGTGGGACCCTCCAAGGGGGACCCCATCAGCTGGTTCAGGGCGAGGAAGAACCTCTGCAGGGAGCGCTGGAACTCGGCCACCTCCTTCCCTTCATAGAGCCTGCAAAGGCCAGAGCCACTGTGCTGCCACCATGCTGTCACCATGCTGTCCCTGTGCTGCCACCATGCCACACACCCCTCCTGGCACTGCCAGCCTCTGCTCAAGGGTCACCTGCCATCCCTGTGGTGGCATCATCATCATCATCACATCACCACATCATCCTGGATCCCAGAAACTTGGGTTTTTCAGCTTTCTGTGCTTTCTGGCACTGACCCCCATGAGAACACTGCTTTTGACCTGAGGTCTTGCAGAAGGATTCCAAATTTGAGTGATGGAGTTAAAAATCACGGGTGTGTAATTAAATAGAAGTGTGTGGTTTCACATGGTGAAAGGTTTTAAATTTGAGGTTTTATAATACAGTGATAGGTATGGGACAAGATGGAGGATTTGGGGTGGTGTCTCAGTGTTCTTCCTTCCTCTTCATGATTTCAGGCAGTGTTTTCTGGTTGGACAGTCACTGCTGCACTGAGGGTCACAAGAATTTGGTTATTGGGTCAAATGTATAAATAATACAGGTATTAGTTCTTTATTGGACTATTTAGCTTTAAGAGACCTTGTAGCAGCTGGATTCATCTTCATTTTGCTCACTTTTAGCTGATAGCTAGAGAAGTTGATCAACTTTCTGTACTTTTGATAAGATTTAATAAACAAGCAAGCCCAAACATGAGAAAATTAATTTCCTTCATGTGTTTGGATCCATGGATCTAGTGGTGAGCCCTGGCACTACCACACTCCTGGCACAGCCACTGCTCCATCAGATACACTCAAAAAAACTCTTATTTTCTTTTTAAAAAACCCTCTTTTCCATAATTCTGCAGCCCAAAACCCTCTAAAAGCAGCGCCATTCTGATTGAGCAGGAACCTCCAGCCTCACCAGCTGGACCAGAGTGAACTGAATGAGGGAATTTTATCCATGGGATGTGCAAAGCTGCAGGAAAAGTGCAAAGCTGAGGTGTGATTACAGGAATCAAGTCACTGCAATGCTGTTTGAGGTAATTCCCCCATCACTGACACCAAGCAGTGGTAGGAAAAATTATCCAGCCACCAGCTACGTAATGTTAACAGAAAAAAAAAAAAAAAAAAGTCTACTGGAATTATGGACTGGTTTGGGCTGGGAGAGCCCTTGAAGCCCATCCATGGGTTACTCCAAGCCCTGTCCAACTTGGCCTCAAAATCCAGGGGGACAATGAGCACTGGCAGGGAAAGTTGTGCTGCCCTCAATGATGGCTAAAAAGCAGAAGCAGCCAGAGGAAGCAGCGAGGAGGAAGCAGCAAGGGAGAGACATCACCACAGTGCCATGGGGGCCCCTGAGGGGACACAGGGAGGTGTCCCAAGGTGGAGGACAAGGTCCTGGGCTCCTCACAGGAACTGCAGGCGCTGCTCCAGCAGCAGCACCGGCGATCCCAGACCCGGCAATCTGCAGCAACTGACTCTAATTACAACCCAATTCCTGTCGATTACAGCCTGTACAAATTGCAGCACGTTCAGAGCACTTAGAGGATCTGAGGAGCCCGTGTTATTGCACGTGGAGATTGCTGAGATAAAGGGAAGCTCTATAAAATCGCTAAATGCCCTCGGGGATGTCTCTGTTCCAGGCAAACTCATTCACGGGGCTGTTTGCAAACGAGCTGTGTAATTAATTTCTCCTGCCAGGAGCACTCTGAGCTGGGAATCTGCTCTGTGTCCTCATGCAGGAGGGAGAGGCAGGTGCTGGGTGTGATGTCCATGGGTGGGACACAAGGGGAGAGGACATACAGGGCTCAAATCACACAAATTAATAATACAGAGTGGGGCAAAGTGAGGGGTGTGACAGTCCCTGGGGCACAGGGACGCCTGCACAGCTCCTCACTGCTGGTCTGAGCATCCACAGGGACCCCAAACACCCTGGGCTTGGGGTGGAGGAGGCAAAGCCCTGATTCCACCCCAAAAACAGCCCCCTGCTGAACCACAGCACCTGGGAATGGGGTGATCCCACTGCTTTTGGTGCCAGTCCCCCGTGCAGGGGGCCCTTGCCACATGTGTGTGTGGGGTCCCTCACTGCCCACCTCGCTGCCTGTTGTTCCCTCAGGACAGTTCAGCTTTCAGTGGAATGAAAGAGGAACATCACCAGTTTTTCTAGCAATGGTGGTGCTCTGATTTCCTCCTCTCCCACGCTGGCCCAGGGGAGGGGGGTTTATCCCATCACCCAGGCTGGGATGTGAACCCCATGGTGTGAAACCAGGCACTCTGGAGGTGCCTGGGGGTACCCTGACCTTTGAGCCATGGAGGAGCCCAGCCCACTCCTCATCACAGCATCACAGCAGGGTTTGGCTTGGAAGGCACTCACAGACCCTCCTGCTCCCTCCCACTGACCCCATCTGGGCTCCAGGAAACCTTCCCAGCACAGTACCAGCCCTGCAGGGGCACAGACTGCCCAGGACATTCTGCCATTTCCACTGTGGGAGGATTTCAAGAGCTCATTGGAAATCCCCATCGGGGGTGGCTGGGGCAGAGGTCACCGTGGTGCAGGGTCACTGTGGGTCATTGCTGGGCATTTGGGGTGGCCAGAGAGCTCTCCCACCTTGAGGTGGACAGCACTGCCCACCCCCAAAGTGGACCAGCATTGCCCAGCAGCATCTAGAGGATGGCTAGAAGCTGCAAACTGCCAGAATCCTCAAGGAGAGGATTCACAGTGATGGAGGAACCAGCCAACACAGCAGCATGGCCAGGAGTGAGCCCACCAGGCGGGCTGAGCTGCCATTGCCACAACCCTGGGAGTGACACCGCTCCCACAGCACAGGGACCCTCACAGCACCTCCCTCCCCCAGACCCACAGCCAGCAGGGCGCTGGCACTGGGCACAGCGTGGCACTGGGAGCACTGGGAGCCACTGCCAGCACTTACTGGGCAAAGAGGTGCCGAGAGCGGACGATGAATTTGAAGATGTACTCCAGGGCCTTGAAGGTGCGAGGGAGGGACTCACAGGGCTCCCCCCTCCCTGCCTGCTCCACGTACTGTGTCAGCACTGACAGCAGCTTCCTGCAGGGTGGGAGAGCTGTGGGTATTCCAGCCCTGTCCCTCTGTACCCACTATCTCAGCCCCATCCTGGCTGTCCCAGCCCTGTCCCCCCATTCCAGCTGTCCCAGCCCCATTCCAGCTGTCCCAGCTGTCCCAGCCCTGTTCCCACCCATTCCAGCTGTCCCAGCCCTGTCCCCCCACCATTCCAGCTGTCCCAGCCTTTTTCCCACCCATTCCAGCTGTCCCAGCCCTGTCCCCACCCATTTCAGCTGTCCCTGCCCATCCCATATCCCACAGAACACACTTGTAGGCGAGCGTGGCACTGAAGTGCTGGCGGATATAAGCCTCCAGGACCGTGTTGAAATGCTGGAACTTTCTGTCAGCCACCAGCCCCACAATGAAAACCTGAGGGCAGCAGGCAGGGGCATGGCTTGGTGTGGGCAGAGGGGTGTCTGGGCAAAACAACAGCCACCCCAACCCCACCCTGCCCTGGTGCCATCACTGGGATTATTCTTGGTGTGGGAGAAACACCTTTGTATCCTGCTGGGATTGTCCCCCTCAGGATGCAGCCCTGACCTGTGCTGGGTCACTCAGACCAGCAGATCCCATTGCCCCAGCCCAACCAGTGCCCACCCTGCACTGGGGGGCTCAGACCCATGCAGGTTCTGCTCACCAGGGCGTCAAACACAAGGGTGTCATAGACATCTGTCTCTGAGTGCTCCATCATGATGGAGAACAGGGCATCCAGTGTGTCCTGCAGGAACTGGGGGGACATGAGGGCTGTGAGGGTTTGAGTGCTGACCCCAGCACTGCCCAAGACCCAGCTTCTGGGCATGGGGGTGCAGGAACCAGGGAGGGAGGTGGGGGAGCAAATCCTGGCTGTACCTTGATGACCTCCCCTCCATCCACGTTCATCAGCTTCTGGAGGTTCCCACTGAGCAGGCTGGGCTTGGAGCGCCACTTGAGCAGCCCCAGCAGGTTCACTGGGCAGCAGGAATGGGGCAGTGAGCACTGACCACTCACTGCCACACCCCAGTGTTACTGTGCTGGGTTGGTGTGTCCAGCAATGTGTGTTCTGTCCCCATCTGCTGACCCGGCTGGGGCAGTGCCCCTGATCTCCTGGCACACATTCTCTGCTAATGGGCCATCTTTAAACCAGCTGGGCAATCATCTTTATCTTTCCACAGACCATCCTCCCTCCAGCAGATATCTCCTGTTACTGGGTCAGGTGTTAAAAACCAGCTGGGGCAGTCATCTTTACCTTTCCATGACCCACCCTTCACCCAGCAGGTATCACCTGTTAATGGGCCATTGTTAAAAACTGGGTGTGGCAGTGAATCTTATCCCTGTGGGAGATATCTCCTGTTAATGGGCCATTGTTAAAAACTGGGTGTGGCAGTGACTCTTATCCCTGTGGGAGATATCTCCTGTTAATGGGCCATTGTTAAAAACCAGCTGGGCAATCATCTTTATCTTCCCACAGCCCATCCTCCCTCCAGGAGATATCTCCTGTTCATGGCCACTGAGTCCCAGGGCATGGCTGATAAAATTCCATCATCCCACTGGGAGATGCTCCAGCCAGGGCAGGAGCCAAGCCTTTCCTACCCAGAGAAAAACTGACATTTGGAACACCAGAGCAGCCTTTCCACTGGATTCCAGAGGAAAGCCAGACCCTTCCACATCATCCCTGCACCTTCAGAGGAAACTGCACCTTCTCCAGGAGCACTGCTCCAGCTGAGCCACATCTGCCCCTGCAGGAGGATGCAGCACCATGGAATGGGACTGTGCCACCACCCTGACTGACTGACTGTGCCAGCTTGGATTCTGACTCTGGCAGGGTTGGGATTGCTCTTTGTAATACTGCATTTCTATTTTAATTTTCCTAGTAAAGAACTGTTATTCCTAATTCCCCTATCTTTGTCTGAGAGCCCCTTCATTTCAAATTTATAATAACTTGGAGGAAGGGGGTTTACATTGTCCATTTCAAAGAGAAGCTTCTGCCTTTATTGGCAGACACCTGTCCTTCAAACCAGGACAGTTACCAACCCCCAGCTCCCCCATCCCATCCTCGCTGCCCAGGGACAGCCAGAACCCCCTCACACAACCACTGCTCAGTGCTGAAATCCCCTGATGCCAGGACCATAAAGCACAAACTTTAAATAGGTCGTGGCTGTGGGAGACAAAATTGTGCTGCAGGAAGGGAATTAATGGAGCAGCCTCATCCCTGACCCCTCCACACTGACCCACAGTGCCCTGCAGCCACGTGTCACCACGTGTCACATCCCCACACCACCAGGCCATGTCCCCTGAGCCCCCAGAGCAGGATGAGCCATTCTCATCTCCCAGCCTTGCAGCAGGTGGGAGGAGAGCCCAGCAGTCCCCCCTGGCCTAGGGGGTGTGTCAGGGCCAAGGGGGAACAAATCTTCAGAGATGTCCTGAGCTGTGTAGAGCAGCCCATGGCTGAAAACTCCCCTGAGCTAACCCAGGGATGGGGGTTGAACCACAAAACTCCAATTCCCACCTCAGTTTCGAAGGAAGGACAAGGAGCCACATTGAAGTGGGAATTCCACTCACTGATGCTCCTCTCCAGAGGCTGGAGCCCCCCAAAACACCCAGATCGAGCTGATGTCTCCAAGAACAGTCTTGGGTACTTTGACCACGGCCAAACACTCAGTGAGCACTCACTGCTCCCACTGTTTTCACCTCAAACATCACACGTGTGACCCGGCGGGTGGGAACAGCACGGGGGAGGGGACACAGCCCAACTCCCCCAGCATGGGGAGCCAGGACTCACCATTCTGGGTCAGCTTGGTGGAGCAGACCAGTGTGGAGATTTGGAAGCTGTCCCGGGTGGACATGGCTAAACCGGGCGTGGCGCCGCTCACACGGAAGGAGGAGCCAGAGAGGAGCTTTGGCTCCGGCGCGTTCCGCTCCGAGGGCAGCGACAGGTACGTGCTGGCATCCTCCAGCTTCTTGCTGTCACCCTGCAGGGCACAACGCAGGTCACAGTTCTGACCCCACGGTACCCCCTGTCTCCCCCACACTGACCCCACAAAGCTGCTCTCTGAAGAGCAGGGACACCCTGCTCAGCTGGGACAATCAGGTGGAGGTGACACCAAAACCCAGCCTGTGTCACACAGCGGGGACAGGACAACAGACAGGAGGAACAGAGTGACAAAGAGGAGTCTGAGGCTGGAAATGGAACACACCTGGGCAGTGCAGTGGGACACTGACATGGAGCAGGACACTTACAGGTGTCCAGGACAGCCAATCTTACAACATCACTGTCACCCTACATCCCCCACCTTTATGGACACACCAGGGCATCACAGCCACACACCAGCCTATTTCTGTGTCCCTACTCTAAGCTGACAATGTTCCATCAGGAAACTCACTGGGGTGACTCTGAATGACCTTCCCTGCTCCTTGGCCACCCTGGGACAAAGAGTTTTCCTGGAGTAGTGTTGGACAGACATATGGTATTTAAACTTAATACATTAACTGAAGTTACTTAAACACTTACTTTAAGTTGGCTAATTGAGAAATCTGTACTACTAAAAGCAAGCAAAGCAAAAGGGTAACATATAATTGAACTTCATATTTTCCTTTAACTATTATCTAACAAAAAAATCTACAATACTGCTGTTTTCTCCACTTTTTTTCTTTTTTAAATAAGACAAACTTGAAGTTCACAATTTTCTGCAAGTAAAACACAATACAACAATCGATAATACTTTAAATAATAGACATACATCTATAAAATTAAATAATCATCAATCTTTAAAAAACTGTGTCATCACTTCAGGGTGTGCAAACAGCTGACAAGCCTTGATTCAATGAGGAATTAGATATTCATCTTTAGAAAATGAGGGGTGTGGGGGATGACCAGATCCAGCCAGGCTGCAGCTCACAGCCATCCATCCTGCCCTCTGCCTGCAGCCTCACAGGGTGAAACCCCTCCAGCTGAAGGGCAGATGGAGGTGACAGAGCTGTTTGCTGTTGGTTTTTCCCCTCCAGGACACCTGCTATTAGCAGCCAACACACAGGAGCCTTGTGCTCCTTCCCAGGGAAAACTGGCTGGAGCTCAGACCAGCTGGACATCAAGAGGTCTGAGCAGCAAAAGCCCTTCACTCACATTCCCCTGGCAAGAAGAGATAAAAAGATGAAATAGCTTCTGACTCCCAGAATCCAGCCCCTGGTGTCTGCTGGGAAGAGCCAGAGTCAGACAGGGAGAGATGGAGCAGCTCAGGACGTGGTGGCTCAGCAGGGCAGGGACAGCTCTCTGGGGGGAATGGGCACCCAGGAGGGAGGTGGGGGGGATTTGTTCTCCCATCAGGGAGGTGTGGGAGGTTTGATCTCAGTGCCACAGCCAGCACTGGCACATCCCAAAGGTGCCCAATGCTGCTGCTGTGGAGGGGACAGTCCCCAGAGAGGCAGGGACCAGAGCCAGCGCCGAGGGTGATGGCAGCAGTTAAAGAATTTGGGTCTTTTGCCCAAAAATAAAGCAGGGAGGAGGGACATCATAATGATTTCAAATGTGCAGGAGCCTCAGGGAGGAACAGAGTGGTCTGTCCCTGTCCTGTGCTGCCACAGCAGGCTGGACTGGTTGGCTCATCCAAAAAAAAAAGGGAAGACTCAGGGAGGAACGTGGCTCTGCCTGGAGAAACTGTGGTCACGTTGCCAAAATCAGAGAACACTGCCATGCAGCAGCCCAGGGGTGGGGGAGCAGGTGACCCCCAGGGATTCTGGAGCTCCATGGCCAGGCAGGGACCCTGGAAGGTGCCAACACACAGGGAAGAGCCCTGAGCTCACCCTGGCAGCAGGACCAGCTTTGCCTCCTCTCCTCTGGCCACAGTCTGGGGAGGGGACACCAGGTAAGGAGGCAGCACCTTCAGGGGCTTCACATTGGAGCTGACTGTGTTTTCCCCAAAATGAACAGCGATTTTCCCTCCCCTCCACTCTCCCACAGCAAACCCGAGCAGAGGCAGGGCTGGTGAAATCAGGTGAAGCGCAGCCACACCACGGGGACGTTCCCTCCCCGTCACCAACGCTTAAATCACCTTTTCCCAAACCAAACTTGTCATTGCAAAGGAGCAGCGCAGGGATTGGAGGCGCTGTGTGCAGGGAGCCCTGTCACCAAGGACAGCGACGGGGGCAGGGAGGCACTGCAAACCCTCAGGGATTTGGGTACGTGCCACCAGCACGGTGGCTCAGGCAGGGATAGGGACCCTGGGCCCTGCTGTCCCACATTCCCCACACTTCTGGGGGCTCTGTGATCCCCCCCATACCTTGTAGAGCACCAGGTCGTGCTCCCCATCCCGCAGCGTGGTGCCATCGGGGCGCATCAGCCTCACAAAGGCCATGGAGAAAATCCGCTCGCTGCGGTCCTTGGCTGGGGGGGACACACAGGGTGAGGGGAGGGGGACTCAGAGGGGACCAGGGGCACACCTGCAGGCAGGGAGAGGCAGTGCTGGGAGGAAGGCTGGGAGCAAGGGATGCTCACAGTCGCTGGAGGAGCGGTGGCGGAAGGTGAACCTCAGGTGGGTCCTGTGGACGTCCTCGATGGGAACAGCAATCTGGGTGATGTGTGCCAAGGTGAGGGCAGGGCTGAGCCCCCACCTGGGCAATGTCCCTCTGTGCCACCCATCCACTGCTGCAAACCAACCCCACATCCTTCCCAGTCAACGAGCGAAGCTGAATTGGGGGCACTGGGATGGGGACAGGGGTGTCCATCCAGGGCTCATGCTCTGACCCTGGCAGCACCTCCAAGCTGGGACCAAGAACTGCTCCCCAAAACACTTGCCATGAAGGGGACCCTCTGCAGCAGCAGGGTGCTGTGACACAGGAGTGAGTGCCCCAGCCTGGAGGGGCTGCAGCCCTGTCCCACCCCACCCCCCATGCCCCTGGGCTCCCCAGACCTTCAGGGTCTCCATCCAGCGCTGGTGCCGCTGCTGGTAGTAGACAACAGAGCGGTAGTGGCTGGTGGGGCTGTCCCCTGCCCCTGCCTGGATCACGTTCTGCCAGGAGGAGATGGCTCAGGATCAGCCCAAATGATCTCATAAGGAGGGAGAATTCCCATCCCTGCCAGCCCCCAAACCCCCTGCCCACACCCTCCTAAAATCCATCCCCTCCACCAGGCCTGGTGCCACCTCTGAAGGGACACATGGCCCTCCCAGGGCACATAAGGGGTTGGCCCTGTGGATAGAGATGCAGGATGCATCCCTGGACTGGCCCAGCTGGGCCCTCAGCAATTCCAGCCCATTCCTCAGGAGCCAGAACTGGTGTAAGAGCACCTGGAGAGAGGCAAGAGCCAGCCTGGGGAGGTGGCACTCAGTTCTGAGCCCCCCTGCCCTCCTGCCTGCCCCCAGCTCCTTCCCCCCTGCCTGTCCTGGGGGCACTGGGAGTGGCCCTGTCCCCAAGGGAGGACAATTTTCTCTCTACCCCTTCACAGCACTTTCCCATATCTTTATTCTCTTCCTAGATCTCTATTCCAGGCAGCTCCAAGAGGCTCCTCCAGCCGGTTTTGCTACTGGAGCTGCTGGCTCTACAAGGTGAGGTGACATAGAGGACACCTGCCACACCCAGGGTGAGGTGACACAGGGGACACCTGCCATACCTGCATCACATTTCCTGCCTCATCACAGACACACACGGTCACCTCCACGTTCTTCTGCGTCTTCTTGTTGCCCTTGTCAAACTCTCCCTGCACCAGTGTCAGGTAGATGTCGTTCCTGACATCCCCTGGGGGGGACATCCCTGTCAGCCACATCCTGGCACCATGCTGGCATCCCCAGAGACCCCCAGGCTCGTCCCCCCCACACCTGCCTGGCATGATGACCTCTGGGTAGCCCAGCTTGCGAGCCACTGCCGTGCTGCGGTCCACCAGGTGTGGGTGGTCCTTCCTCACCTGGCTCAGGTCCCCCCATAGCATCTTCAGGGACACCCAGAGCCCTGTAAGGACCACAGTGATTTTTTTAAGGGGTGACAGCAAGAGTTGGGACAGCCAGGACCACCAGGGGCCACAGCAGGGAGTGCCTTGTGAGACAAGCAGATGGCACAGGAAGAGTTTCATGGCACAGTTTGGGGACAGGGGACACAGGGTCCCTACCTTGTCCCTTGTGGTTGATGTCCTTCCCCTCCACCACCTTGCGGATCATATTGTGAAGGAAATCACCATCAGCAGCCACCCTGCAAAAGCCACAATTAGGGGGAAAAACCTTTTCTCTTTGATCCTTGCACCTCTTGTCCCCATGCCAGCCAGGCCCTGGAGTGCTGCTCCCTGCCCCCCCCAGCACTCCCCACACCCATGGGGCTCACAGGTGGACAGGGATGAAGTGCTGCTTGTCCTCGTCGCTGTCACACGTCCCCTTGGTGATGTCGGTGATGTCCATCACTGCAGTGACACAGAGGTGGCACCGTGGTCCAGGACAGGATCATGGGGGGAGGTGAAGGCAGGGGATCTCCCCAGGGCTGCTCTGGGGACACCTCAGCAGCGCTGTGCTGGGGTTCCCCTGTGCCAGGACAGGGCTGTGTTATGTCCCTTGGGCAGGGGGGGACAGTGTGGGGGCAGCCATGGAGAGGGTTGGGGTCTGCAGGCAGGGATAGGCGAGGGAGAAGCCCAGGGACATCCCAGAGCCTGCTGGGGTGGGTGGGGCCGTGCCAGGGTTGTGGCACGCGAGTCCCTGGGGGTCTCCATGGAGCGCCCCCCGCCCACCTGAGATGCCGAAGGGCCGGCGCAGACCCGTGCTGAGCTTGCGGCTGTGGCTGTCCCGCAGGTCCATGCGCCCCACCCGGATGATCTGGCACACCAGGAACAGCCGCTCTCGCTTCAGGTCCGTGCTGCCCAGGTCCTGGGGGACAGCGGCCGCGTCACTCTGGGGACCACGGGGTGCCCAGGACTGCGCACGGGGAACCAGCGGACACAGAAGGGTCCCTGCTGCCTGCACTGTGGGGACGGTGGGCACACAGCCCCGCTGCCCTGGAGGCTTCTGTGCACCCCAGGAGTGCTAAATCCCAGGGGACAATGCCACGACCGATGTTTCCAACAGGCCACCCTAGCCCAGGCAGTTTGGCAAGTGGGGGGCAACCTGGCACGGTGTATGGATGTCAGGGTGGCCCTGTACCCCAGCTCAGGAGACACCGGGGAGGGAATCGCGTCCCTCGGGTGCTGCCCCCGAGCCAAAACCTTCCAGCCGCGCTAAGGAGAAGGGATAGGGACACGCCACAACATCAGCAGAAGGCAGAGATGGGCAGGAGCCCATGGGCAGCGGAGCCGAAGTGCTGATGCTGCTCATTAACATCGATTTTCCCGGCTCATTTGCATATCGATGGCTCCGCGGCGTCCCGGGGGTCAGCGCTGCGCTGCAGCCAAAGCGCTGAGTCAGCGAGTGCAGAGGGAGGGGGACGAGCGGGGACGGGGCACCCCGAGACCCCCAGCACCGGGAGGGGACCCCGAGGGGCAGCGCCACGCCCCGATGCCAGGGCAGGGGTCTGCGGAGGGGCCGGGGGGACACGAGCAGGGGGTTTGGTGGGGGTTCGGCTTCTCGCGGAGGGACACGGAGCACCCCAAATGCTGCAGATGGGCAGGAGGGGCCGGCGGGAGGCAGCAGTGCAGCCTCTCCAGGGTCTGCGCTCACCGTGAACACGACCTTGAGGTTGTTGAGCAGCTCGATGTCCTGGGGGACCCCGGTGCTGGCCCAGCGGATCACGTAGTTCTCGCTGCGGGGCGGGTGATGGTTTTGGTGGATATCAGGATGGCAGAGCCCCCGGCAGCTCCCACCGCACACACCCCTCAGCCCACCTGCGTCCCCAGTCGTGCCACAGGCACTGGCCCAGACTGGCTGACCCCAATCACCGCCGTGGCCACCTCACCAGTGCCTGGGGCAGAACTGTTGGAGTCAGTGAGTCAGGGGTCTCTCTGAATTCTTCAGAGAGAAATCAGAGTGCAGGGATTGAATTAAAGCCTTTGGATGGATTGAAGCATAATAAGCGTCTCACACATAAAGTAGACATTTAAGTAGAAGTAAGTCAGTAATTTTAGAGTGAGTTCTAATGCTTTTAGTAAGTGACTGACTTCAGTAAGTCACTGACTCCAACACAGGAGGAGCCACGGGCTGTCCCGCGGGATGTGGCTGCATGGCCATGACGAGCCCTCCTGCTCTGGAGAAGCCCTTTGGGAAGGGACGTGCCCCTTCCCCCCGTGACACCCGCTGGGTCCTTCTGGTCTGGGCAGGATGAGCAGCCTGAGGGGAATGCTACAGGGAGCAGCAGGACAAGCACCCAGCAGAGCACGGCCACTGTCCTGTGCCCCGAGACCCCACCTGATGATGCGCTGCTCGCCGGGGTCGTACAGCGCCATGAAGAGCTGCGCTTCCTCCCCGATGTGGCAGACGAAATTGCGGACGCAGAGGTAGAGGTTGTGGGAGGGCGAAGCAGCCCCGTGGGTGCCATGGCCCGGTGCTGTCTGCTGCGGGCTCTGGGGGGCACGAGGTGGGGGGCACAAGGTGGCTCAGCCCCTGTCACATCCCCTGGCACAGGGGACATCAGGCTCTAGCCAGCAGCGCCCTCACCGTCTCCTCCTGGATGCGCTGGGTGAGGGTCTGTGCCGCCCTCCTGTGCGCCTGGAAGAGGCTGATGACGCTGGTCCTGTCGGGGTCCAGGATGTTCTCGTCCTCATCCCGCACCACCAGATCCAGCGCGAGGATCCTGCAGGATGGGTGAGGCAGATCTGGGGGCACACGGGTCCGTGTGTCCCACCAGGACCCACTTGTCCTTGCACAGGGTCTGAGGGGGCAGCACAGATCCGGCTGGCAAAGGGGACAGGAGCTGACAGCACCAGGAACATTCCTGTCCCGGCCATAATCCTTAGCCAGGTGGCATCAGCAGCTGGTGGCACACTTATTGTCCCCAACCATCACGGGACAGCCAGCTGGGATGATGGGGACACAGTGACAGCCAGGGAGCGCACCTGGGCACGGCACAGCCTGTGCCAGAAGCAGATTTGAGGTGCCCCGTCCCCGCCCTCACTTGTTGCCGTAGTCCATCTTGCCGGTCACCTCCTTCCTGAGCCGCAGCAGCTGGTCCTTGGGCAGCGTCCCCGAGAGCAGCTGCGAGCGCTGCTCCATCAGCTCCTGCATCATCTGCTTCACCTGCCCGTACCGCTCCGTCTGCCCGGCCTGCGGCAGCACCACGGGGTCACCGGGGGTCCCAGACCCTGCTCCTACATCCCCCCCAAAACCCAGACCCTCACCACATAGAGCTGCTTCCAGATGGTGGCCCACTCCCGCAGCGTGGTGGTGATCTCCTGCACCATGGAGCTGCTCTCCTCCACGCTCTCCTCCACCCTGGAGGAGGCACAGGGACCCCTGGAGCGCCCCAGCACCGCAGGGACCCCGCACGGGGCAGAAGGTGAAGCCCACCGTCCCTGCCCCTGCCCCTGCCCTGCACCTACCCCCGCTGCTCCACCGCGGCGCCCTTCAGCCGGATCAGCGAGGCCGGGAAAATGCCCTGAAGGAGCCAGAGCCGTCGGCACCCCCGGGATGGGAGATGTCCCTCAGCTGGGTGCCCCCAATGCCACAGGGTGCCCAGCCTGCCGTGCCCTCTGCTCCCCTCGAACCCCCAACATCCCCCTGAGGACACGGCAAGCTGCTGTCCACGCTCTGCCCCCACAGACACCCAGCAGGGACAGAGAAAGCCAACAGCTGTCCCCCTGCCGCCTCCAAAACCCCAGCACGCCCTCACCTACCCGTGCAGCCCTGTTCCGGAGCGAGTACCCGCAGTACCAGCCTGCGAGGGGAGGGGACATGGTCAGCCAGGCTGGGGGTCCTGGCCCCTGTCACAGGGAGGGTGCAGGAACCCACTCGGGGGTGCACCCGGGGGTCCCCCCTACCCTCGGAGGCCTGCAGGATGTGCACCATCTCCCCGATCTGCAGCGGCAGGTGATGCTCCTTGGTGCGGGGGAAGTTCCACACGGCTGTGGGAAGAGGGGCTGGGAGTTGGGATCCCTGCCTGGAGCCCCTCACCAGCCCCCAGGCCCTGTGCACCTGCACCCCATGGGCTAAGTGCCCCCTAAAGCACCCCAGCGGGCCCCATTCAGCCCTGAGAGATGGGGCAGAGCCTCAACACTACAAACAGTGTGAGACCCCCCAACACCACACCCCAGGAGAGCCATAGCACAGCTAGCACAGCGCTGGGCAGAGCAGAAACCCCCAGACCCCTTTTGGCACTCAGGGGTCCCTTATGGGACCCTCCCTGCCTGCCACCCACACCCTGGTGAGTCCTGCTCCTGCCACAAGGGAGGCAAGTGCCAGCTGAGCCCCTGCCCAGGTGGCTCAGGGACACCAGGGTGTTTGGGGACAGCAGAGCTGGTGGCAGGGGAGGGGGGTGGTGGGGACAGGAGCTCTCCAGTGGCCAGCCACTTCCTGCCTGGCTGTGCTGTGGTTGTCCCTGTCGCTATTTCTGGCCCCAGGGACAGCTCTGGGGCAGGCAGCCCTGGTTTGGCCCCCAGGGGGGACAGTCCCTGCACCCTAGGACCATGTCTGTGCCCAAACCAAGTCCCAGCCATGGCCAGCTCATACTGCAGCACCCCCAGACCCACCTGGCTCGTTGGGACCCCTCAGGCTGACCCTCACACCCTGGGGCACCGGGAGCCCCAAGGTCCCACAGGACCCCTCCCATCGCTCTGAACTCCCCACGAAGACCCTGAGCCAGCTGGGACCAGCAGCAGCTGAGCCCTCACTCAGGTGCCGCCCAGGACCCTGCAGCAGCTCAGCCCTCGCTCCAGCACTGCAGAAAGTGCAAGGGAAAGGGTGCAGGAAACCCACAAGAAACGGGAAGAAGCACAGGGCTGCCAGAGGCAGCAGAAGCTGGGGGTGCTGCAGGGAGTGGGGGAGCCCAGGGCTGGTGCAGGGGGCCCAAGCTGGGGGTGCTGCAAGGAAAGGTGGTGCCCAGAGCTTTGCAATCACCAACACTGAGGCAGCTGCAAAGCCCCAGCTGAAACCTGAGGAAAATTATTGGGGTGTCTCAAGGCCCCCCAAAAGCCCCAGCAGCTGGGCTGAGCCCAGACCCACAGCCTGGAGAGACTGGAACCACCCCAGTGCTTCCCACCCCCACCAGCAGCAGCTCTGCAGCCTCCTGGTGCGTGGGTCCTGCTGGCACCTGTCCTGCTTGGCCCCCTTCCCTGAGCCTTCTGTCACCAGCCCTGCAGCCCCCACTACCCCTGTTTGTTCCTGCAGACAGCACCAGCACTGCAGGGACCCCTCCTCACATCACCTCACAACAGCACCAGCTCGGTGCCATCACCCAGCTGCCACCACCACATCCAGGGGGTACCACGGATGTCACCTCACCCTGAGCACCCCATTCCACCAGCCCCGTGGAAACCCCCCAGAGGGCTCAGCCCCCACAGCCCCCACTCACCCACGCCATACTTCTCCTTGGTGGGCAGCCAGGGCGCCATGGCCACCGGGCCACCGGGGCCGTGCCGTGGGGACCGGGGCGCTGCAGGGCCACTGGTGGTTCCTCCTGTCACACTCCCCGTGTCACGTGTACCCCCAGCTTGTGAAACCTCTGCTTCCTCAGTCCCACCCCACCATCCTGCCCCTGCCACGTGTGGGGGTGATGGAGCCCCCAAGACACCCACACCACCCACCCGAGGGTGGGTGTGGGAGTCTTGATGGGGGTGGACGGTGGTCAGGGCAAACTCAGGAGCTCTCTGTGTTCTGCTCTTGAAGTTTGCAGTTTATTGCATTGGGTGTGGGTGTAAAGGGCTCAGCTGGGAGCTGCCAGCTACAGCTCGGAGCAGGGCAGAGAGTGGGGGGACAGGAGTTCTAAGAGATAAGAGAGGAAGTAAGAGAACAAAGTGGGAGAGGGAAGTAAGAGAGGTAAGAGAGATATTTTCCCGTTTACAACACAATAAATCTTCTATGTTGAATATTCTCATTTCCACTAACCAATCTAATACAAGATACAAATTCTCTAATATTTACATACAACCTATAGGAATTGTTACATTACCATATTTTACTGCTTTCTTAGCTCTAAACCTTATCTCAAACCCTTCCTGTCATGCCTGGAGAGGGTCTGTGCTGCCATTATCTTAACAAAGGGAGATCTTCAAGCATCCACATTGCTATTCTCCAGCCACTTAGTTGAAAACTGCCATTATCAATCTCGCTTATGGTTTCCATATTCTCAAAATCTTTTGCTAGGCAATCACATTTATAAGGTTTTCCTGATTCATCCTTCCCAACAGGTGTGGGTCAGGGGTCACTGCCACGGTGGTTCTGGTCACTGGGGTGGTCATGGGGTGGCACGGTGACCCCTTAGGGTGAGCACCATGGTATGGGGCTGGAGTTGGGAGCATGGAATTCTCCAGCCACCCCATGGAGGAGTCACTTGGAGCCGTGGGTAGAACCAGCACTGCTGGGACAAGGTTTCTGCCATCGTGGCTGGGTCTGGCTTGCCCACATTTCCATCCCATCCCTGGGAGCACCAGGCCCAGCTGCGCCAGCGCTGGCTCTGTGCCCTGTCCAGCTCCTGCAGCACCAGGAGAGCGTGTGGAGCAACAGCTCAGCACCAGCCACTTCCTTCCTCCTGCTGGCCCTGTCCGACCCTGGTGGCTCCACAGGCTCCAGGCTCTCACTCCCCCATGGCCACGCTGCCCTGGGACCCTCTGAGCCCCCCAAATCCTGCTGCTGCTGCTCCCACAGATTGACACGTGTCTCTCCAGCAGCCCCTCGGAGCCAGCACTCGCCTCCTTCCCTGCATCCCCATGTCCCCAAATCCCCCTGCAACCCGAGCCTGCTCTGGGGTCACCCCCAGCCCCAGGACAGACCCCCCTGACCAAAAACCGGCCTTGAGGAAAGGCAGAGGGCAAGGAGAGCCCCGCGGGAGAGGGAGATGGGGTGGGTGTGCGATCAGCCAAAACCGCCATAACGTGACTCCGGTGCCACCGCCCGGGCCGAGGTGCGAGGGCGGGACCGGCAGAGCAGCCGCCGGAGCCGCCACCCCGCACGGCAAAGCCCGGGATGTGCCCCAGATCCCCGCCGCTGCACGGCAAAGCCCGCTGGTCCCGGGGCTGGCAGCGCCTGGGGGGAGCAGAAGGAAATGTGCCACGGGCACCGGCGTGCGGGGGCTCCCGGAGAGCGGGAGCCGCAGCCTCCGAGGTTCCCGGTTCCCGATTTCCAGCAGGCACCGCTCGGTGCCCACCCGGCGCTGCCCGGTGCGCGGTCCCTGCCCGGTGCGCGGCTCTGCCCCGCGGCCCCGGCGGCAGCTCGGACCGGCCGGGCCGTTCGCCGGTCAGGGAGCTCCACCTGCCGGTACCGCCGGGAGCCGCCGCGGCGGAGGGAGCTGCTTCGCCGGTACGGGATGTCCGGCATCGGGATACTCAGCCCCAACACACCCAGTGCTGGTACGGGATGCCCCGCTCCGGCAGCAGGATGCCCAGCACCAGTATGACCAGTACCACTACGGGATGCTCCGGTACGGAAGGACCGACACCGGTACGGGATGCCCGGCTCCGGTGCACCCGACAGCAGTACAGGATGTCCCGAATGGGGATGCCCGGCATTGCTACGGGATGCGCCGGTACAAGATGCCCGACTCCGGTACGCCCGGTTCCGCATATCCAGTACGGGATGCCCAGCACCAGCACCGAGATGTCCGGTACCGGGAAGCCCGATCCGAATAGGGGCTGCGGGCGGGCTGGGGCTGCAGCTGCGCACCGGAGCTGGCAGCGGAGGGCACCGAGTCGGGCGGAGCCGCGGCCGGACGCGGCAGCGCTGCCGGGATACCGGAGCTCCCGTCCGGTCCCGTCCGGTCCGGTCCCGCCGCCACATCCGGGCCCCGCCCGGCGCGGGCGCTGATTGGCTGCCACTGGTGGAACACGTGACGACGCGTGGGTCACGTGGCCTTGTCCCCAGGCAGGGCCCGCGGTGGCGCGCGCAGGTGAGCGGCGGACCGGAACCGGAACCGGGGCCGGAACCGGGGCCGCGGCCCGAGGGGATGCGGGTGACCCGCCCCTGACCCGCCCCCGCCCCGCCCCCGACCTGCCCGCCTGCTCCGCTCCGCTGAGCTCCGGCCCGGTGCCGCTGCTCAGGTGCCCGGTCCGGACCGTCCCGTACAGGTGCTCTGCCGATCCGGTCGGCCCGTGCCGTTCGGGACCGACCCTCCCAAGGTGTCCGCCGTGTCCCGCAGCCCCTGTGCCCTGCCTCGGTCCCCACGCACAGCCCCGCCGGGTCTCCGCATCCTGCTCCATCCCGCGGGGCTCTCCCGGTGCCCCGTCCCCTTTCCCCGGTTCCCTGCCCCTTCTCCCGGTTCTGTCCGGGTCTCCCCGGCCGTGTCACCCCTCCGCACCTGTCGGTGCCCCTGTGCCCGCATCCCCCGCCCGTCCCCGGTACCCGCGGGTCCCCCCTCCCCGCGGGACGGGACGTGGCACTGGGCTGCACCGGGCTCCTTCCCGGTTCGTAGGCGAGGGTGGGTCAGCGCCGGTCCCGCTCCACCCCCGCCCGCCCTCGCAGCTCCGGTGTCCCCGCCATGGCCGGCTCCGGGGCCCCGGCTCCCCTGCCCGGGCCGAGCGGCCCCGGCTCCGCGCTGGACGAGGAGGAGGAGGATGAAGACGCGTCCCTGGGCTGCGACGGCGACCTGGAGGTGAATCCCTACGATGGGCTGCCCTTCTCCTCCCGTTACTACGAGCTGCTGCGGCAGCGCCGGGAGCTGCCGGTCTGGACCACCAAGTACAGCTTCATGGAACACCTGGAGGGCAACAGCGGCATCGTGCTGGTGTCCGGACCTCCCGGTACCGGCAAGAGCACACAGGTGAGGGGCAAGAGCTGCCGGAGTGCCCGGGAGCTGCGTGTGGATCTTCCCAGACCCGTGGGACACACCGAGAGGCTGCCGGGCCCCCGGGAATGCCGCACTGAGCCCCGCGGGGTGGGCGGGCACCGGGACCGGCACTGGGCTCCGGGCAAACCCGCAGTGCCTGGCACGGGAGGTGGCAGCGGGAGCGGGGAACGGCCCCTCCCGGAGCTGGAGGCAGGGGCAGCAGCAGGGCTGCGCTGCCAAATCCCTCCCGGCTGCCCCAGGGAGCCGGTCCCAGCTGTTGGTGACACGGGGACAGCCCCTGGCAGACTTTGACCGGGGGAAGGATTGCAGGGAGCGGCGCTGCAGCTGTGGGGCCGGAATGGGCTGGGTCGCCGCAGGCTATCGGGGTGTTTGCCCTGGGCTCGAGGTGTTCAGCCAAATCACCTCCTTGGGTGTGACCCGCTGAGTTGCTGGGTTGGGCTGGCACTGCCAGATTTGGGGAACAAAGCCCCTGTGCGGGCCCCAGGGCCGGTGTTTTTGGGTGCAGCACCCTTCGTGCAGTCCCTGCAGGGCCCTGGGGACACTGAGGCACAGGCACTGCTCTTGGGGGCTCAGAGGTGACAGGAGGAAGCAGGACTCAGGCCCCTGGTGCCAAAGGGACATCCACGTGGCCTTGGCACTGTCTCACACCATCAGGCCAGGCACTTAGCCAGCAGCTGTTCCCTGACGATCCCTGCCCCTCTCTGTGGGGTTTCCCAGGCCATTGTCCCATGTCCCTAATGTCAAAGCAGGGTCATGGTGTCCCACACTGGGGCAGGAAGCTGCAGGTGTGGGGCCATGGTGCTGCTGGTACAGACTGTGAGGAGGGAAAATCCTGCCTGAGCTATGAGTGCCCATGGAGATCCTGCAGCCAGATCCATGGGGAGGGTCCCTGTGCCCTTTGGAGGGTCACAGCAGGGAGGGGACAGTCCTGGAGCCACGCTGTCCCCACAGATCCCTCAGTGGTGCGCCGAGTACGCCCTGTCCCTGCGCTTCGCCCACGGGCTGGTGGCCTGCACCCAACCCCACAGCCTGGCCGCCCTCAGCCTCTCGCTGCGCGTGGCCGACGAGATGGACCTGAACCTGGGCCACGAGGTGGGCTACTGCGTGCCCCACGAGGACTGCTGCACCGCCGACACCATCCTCAGGTACGGCGGGGCCCGCGCTGGGAGCGCGGAGCGCTAATCCCGCTGAGCTCCACCTAATCCCTTAATCCAGCCTGGCCTCGGCCCGGGCTGCTGTGGGGAGGGGGGGAAGGCTGGAGGGAAGGGGCTGACGGGGTGTGGGCACGGCAGGTTCTGCTCGGACGAGATGCTGCTGCGGGAGATGACGTCGGAGCCGCTGCTGCGGCAGTACGGGGTGGTGGTGCTGGACGAGGCGCAGGAGCGCACGGTGCCCACGGACGCGCTGCTGGGGCTGCTCAAGGACGTGCTGCAGCAGCGCCCGGCCCTGCGCCTGGTGGTCATCACCTCGCCCGCCCTGGAGCCGCGGCTGCGCGCTTTCTGCGGGGATCCCCCCGTGGTGCGGGTGCCGGGGCACAGCTCCCTGCCGCAGCTGCTCTACCGGGAGCCGCCGGCCCACGGCAGCGTGGCCGCTGCCTGCCAGGCCGTGCTGGACATCCACCGGCGCCAGGAGCCCGGCCACGTGCTCGTCTTCCTGGCCAGTGAGCAGGTGGGCTGATGGGGGAACAGGGCAGGGGAGGTTTGGGGTGTCCCTCTCGATGGGGAGCCCGAAGGATGGCTGGGGTTAAAATGGGGGAGCTTTGCAGTGGGAGGTGGGTGCAGGGCATGTGTGGCCATTACAAGCCCAGGGAGAATCTTAAAGGATTTTTCCAGTTTGGCTTTTTCAGGCTCAGGGTTTTTTCTTTCTCCAAACACAAGAGAAAGAATTATAACAAAGATAAACACACCTGCTGGATCCATAAGAAAGCCTGGGACAAGAAGTGTCTCCTTCTCTGACCAATGAACTGTCTAGTTTGTTATGCACAAAGTGTCTTATTTAAGGCAACGGCTTCCTTCAGTGAATTGCTCTTTCTTGTTCTTTCTTACACCATGCAAGAGAGTGCCACGTTACTGTGTCCTCCATAACCCCGTACACAGTAACAGGCACGGTGCAGCACCCTGACCTGGGGCTGGGGACGCTGCAGGTGTCAGCAGGTGTCACCCGTGTCCCCTTGTCCTCACCCAGGAGATCTCCGAGTGCTGCAGTGCCATCCAGACGGAGGCCGTGGCGCTGAGCCCGGCGCTGGGGCCGCTGCTGGTGCTGCCGCTGCACCCGGGCGTGGGCCGGGCGGCGCAGAGACTCTACGAGGCGCCCGAGGAGAGCCGCGAGCGGCGCGTCATCGTCACCCACTGGCTCGGGGACTCGTCCTTCTCGCTGGGCGCCGTGCGCTTTGTCATCGACTCGGGGCTGGAGCTGCGCAGCGTCAGTGGGGCAGGGGATGGGGGGCGGTCTGGGGAGCAGTGGGCTGTGGGATTCTCCCTGCTGTGATTTCCCAGGCTGGGAGGAGGTGGCCCTGCACTGGCAGGGGAGGGGCCCTGGGGGATGGCAGGGGTGCCACTCACAGCTTCCTGCAGGTGTACAACCCCCGCATCCGCGCCGAGTCGCAGGTGCTGCGGCCCATCAGCCGGAGCCAGGCCGAGTCGCGCATGCAGCGAGCAGCTGGCAGCCCCCCAGGTGAGACCCCTGCTCCAGTGCTCCCCCCAGGACTGCCAGCAGCCCCTGGCCCAGCACTGTCCCCACTGCCCTGTCCCTGTCCTCCCTCTGTCCTGCAGGCACCTGCCTGCGCCTGTACTCGGAGGCCTTTGAGCAGCGCCTGCCCCCCAGCCCTGCGCCCCACGTCAGCGAGACCAGCCTGAGCCGCCTCGTGCTGCTGCTGAAGCGCCTGGACATCGCTGACATGGGCCAGTGTGACTTCCTTGACCGCCCAGGTAGAGCCCACGGGGCCAGGCATGGCGTGGGGGGCTGGAGCAGATGGGGCAGCCATGGCTGTGGCCATCACTGTGGCTTGGGTTGTCTCTGGAGAGGGACTGGGGGCCTGGCAAATGAAGGACTGCCTGATGTCCCACCCCAGCCCCTGAGTCACTGATGCAAGCACTGGAGAGGACCTGGACTACCTGGCAGCCCTGGATGATGACGGGAATCTGTCAGAGGTGGGGATCATCATGTCAGAGTTCCCACTGGACCCGCAGCTGGCCAAGGCCCTCATTGCCTCCTGCGAGTTCGACTGCGTGGAGGAGATGGTCAGCCTGGCTGCCATGCTCACAGGTACTGTGTGGGGGGCCCTCAGGAGCCAGCACTGCTGGGGAGGTGCTGGGCACACACAGTGACCCCCCTGCCCACCCCCAGCATCCCCCTGCTTCGTGCCCCTGTCCACGCACCTGGAGGAGGCCGTGGCCCTGCGCCGGCGGGCGCTGCTGCACCCCAACGGGGATCACTTCACCCTCATCAACATCTTCAATGCCTTCCAGCAGCGTGAGTGTGGGCAGGGGCTGGGGGCTTGCACCTCTGTGGGCATCCCACAGACCCCTTTGTGACCCCTGTATCCTCTGCTCCTCCTGGTGACCTACACCCCGTCATATGTCACCTGTCCTGGAGCTGCATTGCTGACCCCATCCCAGTGCACAGCCTGCCTGAGGGAGGATCTGGGGGGTCCCAGCTCTAGTCTGGGGGCTGTGCTCTCTGCTCAATCCCTGTCACCAGTGTGTGAAGGGGTCACAGACAGGGGGAGCAGCAGTGCTTCTGTGGTCTCCAAGCCCCCAGCCCAGCAGGCTCTCTGCTCCCATCTTCATCCCCATAGCACCACTGTCCTGTCCCACATCACGGTCCCCATTGTGCCTCACCTGTCCCCACATCACTGCCCCCACTATCCCATCCCTGTCCTGTCCTGTTGCTGATTCCACTATCCCATCCCTGTCCCCATATCACTGACCCCACTATCCCATCCCTGTCCCCACATCACTGTCCCTACTGTCCCATCCCTGTCCCCACATCACTACCCCCACTGTCCCATCCCTGTCCCCACATCACTGCCCCCACTGTCCCATCCCCGTGCCCACAGCCCTGTCCCTGTGGCTCCTGCAGATGCAGGGGAGGAGGGCTGGTGCCGGAAGCAGGGGCTGAGTGCCGAGGCGCTGCGCCTGGCGGGCACCGTGCGCGCCGAGCTGCTCGAGGTCATGCGCCGCATCGAGCTGCCGGTCTCACCACCCGCCTTTGGCTCCGACGCCAACGCCCTCAACATCCAGCGGGCCCTCATCTCCGGCTACTTCCTCAAGGTGGGCCCAGGGGGCTGTGGGGAGTCATGGGGCAGTTGTGGAGCAGTGCTGGATGCCTCAATCTCTCCTGGTCCCTCCCAGGTCGCCCGAGACATCGATGGCTCCGGCAATTACGTGATGCTGACGCACAAGCACGTCGCCCACCTGGCCCCCGCCTGTGGGTACCTGCTGCGGCCACCCCCGCGCCGCCTGCCCCCCTGGGTGCTCTACCACGAGTTCACCATCTCTCAGGACAACTGCCTGCGCGTGGTCTCGGAGATCCAGCCCCAAATGTGAGGGGACGGGGAGGGACAGGTCCTTACGGGGATCCCTGCAGTTATCTGACCCCACTCTGTCCTCACAGGCTGGTGGAGTTGGCCCCTCAGTACTACCTGAGCAACCTGCCCCCCAGCGAGGGCCGGGACCTGCTGATGGAGCTGCGGGAGAAGGTGGTGGCAGCAGAGGAGGCACCGGCAGAGCCGGCAGAGCTGGCAGAGGCGGCCGGACACCAGCACGGGCAGGGGGACGTCTGCGTCCTGCAGTGAGCCGCAGCAGCGGAGCCCCGCGGTGGGGCTGCCTGGGCTTGGCCATGACCCTGGGGACAGGGGAGCCCCGGGGAGGCCCCAGGGGGGCTGTGTGGCTGCAGGGGCTGTCCCGAGTCCCAGGGAGGCGTGGGCACTGCCTCAGCGCTGCGCCGCAGTCGGTCGAGGGCCGCGGCCGTGGGACAGCCCCGGCACCTCAGAGCGTGATTGGGGAGCGCTGGCCCCGGCCAGGGGAGTCGTGTGGGCTCTCCCCACTGGGCTCCTTCCTTCACCCCATCTTTCCCGGGGGTCTGTGGGGCTGGAGACATCGCCTGTCCCGCTCCCCCTGCGCCCGGCACCGAGGGGCCACACACGGGTCCCTCCTGTATAAAGTTTTGTGACCTTTGCTCCTGGCTTCGTGTCCATGACTGCAGCGAGGCATCCAGCCTGGGTGGGGTCCGTCCTGCCGAGGGACATCACAACAGAGGGGTCTGGCTGGGGTGGGTTCTGTCCCTGCTCTTCCCATCTGCCGAGGGTGGTTTCTGTCTGGGAGCCCTCACTCCCCTTCCCGGGGATGGTTTCTGTCTGGGAGCCCTCACTCCCCTTCCCGGGGATGGTTTCTGTCTGGGAGCCCTCACTCCCCTTCCCGGGGATGGTTTCTGTCTGGGAGCCCTCACTCCCCTTCCCGGGGATGGTTTCTGTCTGTGAGGGTTCACTCCCCTTCCCGGGGATGGTTTCTGCCTGGGAGCCTTCGCTCCCCTCCCACCCTTGTTTCGGGTGCCAGGCTGGGGTCCCAGCTGTGCTGAGGCACTGAGGGCATCCCTGGCCTTTGCACCAGGACTTCCCCTCTGTGGTTGTGGTTCTTCTGCAGAAGCCAAGGGGAAGCTGCGGTTGGCGAGGTGGGGGCGAACCTGCCGCCAGTGCCTGCTTCCCGCAGACAGGGCAGGGCTTGGTGCACCCCCGGGCAAGGCAGCGCGTCCCTCCCTCGCCTCGGGGTCCCCTACAGTGCTACAGCCACGGGCTGAGCTGCTGCATGGGCGCCTGGGGGGTCCCAGCTTCCCCTCCCTGCCCTGCCACCCACACACAGGGGCTTGGCTCTGCTCAGGGAGGGGCCCGGATATCCCATTGCCCTGTCCTGGCCACAGTGCCTCAAAAGGTGAGAGCTGGGCTCCCCCAGCCTCCCACAGCCCCCACTTCCCCTTTACTTTCTAGGAACTCCAGAAAGTACGTGAAAGGGTGCAGCGCTCCCCTCCCCAGGGTGGGGTCTGCTACATGCCCTCCTCGCGGGCTGGCATCAGTGGGGTGGCAAAGGGGCACCTGGTGACAATGATGATCTCTGTCCCTACATCCTCATCTCTGCACAGCATCCCATGGGAGACAGTGGCCCGAGGAGGGGAGGGAAGGGGTGAGACAATCTGTGCCATGCTGTGGGCATCACCCTGAGCCTCTGTGGAAACCCTTCCCTCTCCTCGAGGACTCAGAAGGACCCAGCCCTGAGCTATCCCTCTCCAGATCCCCAGCACAGATGCTGATAGACCTCACTGGTCCCCTGGCCCCTGAGTTCTGCTCAGTACACAGTGATGTGCAGACCCTCAGATGGTGCAGGGGCTCAGGACCCCTCTGGGAGAGCTTGGGAGCATCCAGAACCCCACCATTCCAGGTGCCCAGCACTGCCCCTTGCCCAGCTGTTCCCGGGGGGACCATCCTCTGGCATTCAGGGGCAGGGCAGGGGGTGTGCAGTGCCCCCTGCCCTGGGAAGTACCAGCGGTGAGTCCCGAGGCCGGGTGGGTGGGAGGCAGGGGGCTGAGCGTGGGTCCCATTCTCCAGTTCTAAGAACTGTGATGCTGCTGTGACTGCACCTTGGGGCAGCCCCATGGAGTCCAGCCCACTATAAGACTGCAGCCCCCAGCCCTGCTGAGCCCACCAGAGAGACACGCAGAGGTAAGCACAGACAGGGAGGGTTGGGGGGTCTAGGGGGATCCTGCTTTGGGGATGCTACTCCCAGGGCTGGGGGCTCTGCCCTGCCTGGCCCCACTGGGTGTGTCCCTCTCCTGGGTTATGTCCAGCTGGGGTTGCCCTTCCCCTCCCTTTCCCTTCCCAGATGCTGGTGCTGGTGGGACTGGTGCTGTTCCTTGTGCCTGCAGAACCCCTGACTGCCTTCCCCCCAAAGTGTGAGTGCTGCTCTCAGGGCACAGGGGAGGCCTTGGAGGGGGGACCTTCTGGTTGGGGCAGCTGCAGGGACTGCAGAGGAAGAAGAAGGAGTGGGGGGCATCCTGAACCCACATCACTCTGATAGGAGTTGGGACAGCTCTGCTGGGAGATTAGAGGATGAGGGTGATGTGGGCTGAGTATGGGGTGAGGGAGTGGGGGGATGGATATGGAGTGCAGGAGCAGGGTGAGGACTGTGGGACAGGGTGGTTTTAAGGCCAAGGGGCACCCAGCCCCTTAAATTATCCCTTTGGGGGAACAATCTGCCCCCACCACAGCCCATTTCTGACCATAGGCTCTGCCTCTCCAGTCCAGGTGGGGAAGCTCAACCAGGACGTGGTGGTGCAATGTGACACTTCAGAGCAGCACATCTACTGGACACTGAACGGGGAGGAGGAGCCCATGGCTGAACTGGTGCCTGAGGGTCACAACCTCACCATCCTCGGCTTGGACCTGCCAGCCACTGGCAACTACAGCTGCTGGGCTGGCCCCATCCTGCTGGACAGCACCTACGTGGTGCTCAGCAGCACCCGTACGGAGGGGCACGGCTGGGGCAGCTGGGGGTGGTGGGGAGGACCAGGAGATTCTCTGGGCATGGATGTGGGGTGAGGGAGAGCCCCACCAGTGCCATGCAGGGACAGGGGGCACTTCTGGCCTCATGCAGCCCCTGACCAGTCACCCCTTGGTCCTCTCAGGTGAGGAGGAGATCAACGTGTCCTGCCAGGCTGAGTCCTACAACGGCTCCTTCCACTGCTCCTGGCCCGGGCCCTCCTCTGCCATCTTCCGTGCCCGCCTCACACGCAGGTGGGTGCCCTGAGACCCCCCAAACCCACACCAGCACCATGGCCACCTAGCCCTAAGACCTGCTGACCCCTCCCTCCCCGCAGCAATGGCTCCGTGGGGCCGTGGGTGCCGGTGGCCAGTGACCATGGCTGGTTCAACACCAGTCTGGTGGATCCCTCGTTCTGCCTCTTTGGAGAGGAGCTGCACCCGCTCCAGCTGCACCTGGAGGGGCTCTCGGACACCTCCTACCTCAACCTCTCCTGGCACTTCTTTGTCCGTGACATTGGTGAGCTCAGGGCAGGAGCAGCAGGGTGGGGGTGTCCAAGAGGTACTGGAGGCTCCAGGGGGGTCTCAGCCCCTGTTCTGAGCCCCCTCTGTCCACAGTGCGTCCTGATCCACCCCAGGATCTGATCCTGCAGCAGCGGGGGGAGCAGCTCCACCTGGCCTGGGCCCCCCCAGCCTCCTGGCCGCTCCCCAAGTCCTACTTTGCATTGCTCTACCATCTACAGTATGAGCTCCACAACGGCACCCAGGTAACAGGGTGTGCCCACCCTGCCCCACCCCGACTCTTTCCTGTTGCCTGGCTCAGCCACGTGCCACTCCTCACTCTGCTGCTTCCCTTCTTGGGGTATGAATGTCACCCTTGGCCGTCAGCCCTGCTCCCCCAGCGCTGCTGGAGGTCAGGAGGTGCTGGTGCCCCCCTCCCCGAGCCCTGCCCCCTTTGCAGGTTGAGCAGTTCGTGGAGGGTGTGGAGGAGACGCCGGTGCAGGCGTGGGGCGTGGCGGTGCGCATCAGCTGCCGGGACCCTACAACCCCCCAGCCTGGAGCCCCTGGAGCGCCTGGATGGGCCTCGATGCCCCTGATAACCGTGGCTTTGAGGGTGCTGAGCCCACAAACGGGCACCTCCTTTCCTCATAACCCCCCATCCATTTACAGCTCGGAAAAGGATTTTTTCTCCCTATTAAAACTCTGGGATTTGGCTTTGCCGCCACAAACGCTGGTTGGTGTCTGTGTGGGAAGGGAGGTTGCTGGGCCCCCCGAGGGGCTTCCCGGCTGGCACAAGCCTCAGCCCTGGGGTCCATTGGATGGCTGGGGACAGCTCCACCCGTGCTCCAAACCAGCTCGGGGACACGGCGGGATAGAGAGTCCCTACAGCAACTGCCCAGCTATACACAGGTTCCCCGAACTCCTCCACTCCTCAAAAACCCCTCCCAGTTCTTCCTCCTTTGTGAGGACCGCGGTGGAACAATGACCCCAGACAGAGGGGCAACACCCCATGCCCACATCCCGGGAAGCAGGATCCCATCCTACCCCCAAAGTGCCGGTGATAGTGGGGGGGTCAGGAACCACCCATCACCACTGGGGGGGCTGTTTCGCCTGAAGCTGGGACCCCACAATGAGATGTAGCCCTCTCAGTGTCCCTGTGCAGTCCCCATCACCCCTCCACGAGCCCAATTCCCACGGAGCCCCGGCCTCACCACAGACCCCTGGAGCACAGTCGGGGCTGCTGCCCACCCCCCTCCAGACGGGGCGGCTCCGGGTGATGCCACGGGGCTTTATTGAGGTGCTTCCACACGGGTCTGGGCCGGGACCCCCACCCCGGAGAGGCTGGTGACTGTGTGTCCCCCACGGGCGCTTGCCCTCCCGGGGGTCCCGGGGCAAGCGGGGGGCACGCAGAAGTCCGGGGGACCCGTGGAACGGGGTGGGTGCAGAAGGACCGGGGCTCCGTGAGTCCAGAGAGGTCCAGAGGTCCCAAGGAACCGTGGGGGGGTTTAGGGTCCGGCGGAGGAACCGGGGTCCGGTAGTGGGGCAGAGGATACGGTCCCGGGACCTGGAGGTCCAGTGGTACGGCAGGACCGGGATCCGGTGGTGGGACGGGGCTCCGGGGTCCGGTCACGGCGGGGCCAAGCCGCCCAGGCGCAGCTCCTCGGCTCTCCAGCATCTCCCTAGGAAAAGAAGGGCCGGGCTAAGCCCCTCGCCCCCCGTTGCCCCCCGCGCCCCCCTCGCGTACCGGTACGCGGCGATCTCCGCCTCCAGCGCCCATCCGCAGGCCGCAGCAGCGCCGGGTACTCCCGCAGGCACCGGGCCATCTCCGCCTCCGCCGCCCCGATCTCCCCGCTCCAGCTCGCGCCACCCGCTCCTGAGCCGGGCCGTCAGCAGCGCCGGGGCGACCCCCGGGATCCCCCGCACACACTGACCCCTATCCCGAGAGGGATTCCCACCCGGACACCTTCTCCATCCCCAGACCCCCGACCCGACCCCGATCCGCACAAATCCCCGCCCCAAATCCCATCTACACGGACTCCCGGCTCCTCCGGCCCGACCCCCGCCCGCACGGAGCCCTGGAACTCCGCACCGCCCCCCACCCCGCAGGGATCCCAGGGTACACCCCCTCCCTATACGCATTCCTAAGGCCCCACCCCACATGGACCCACAGGATCCCCAACACCCACCCACAGCACAGCCCGACCCCACAAACCCCACTTCCCAGTCCCACCTGAACACCGTCCCATCCCACCGCCGCTCCCGTTGCCTCCCGGGCCCCCTAACCCCATCCGTACCCCTGACCCCCGCCCCTCCCCATCCCCATCCCCCCCACTCCTCCTCATCCCTCCGGCATCCAGCTCCAGCACCGCCCCCCCAAAAAACATCCACCCCCCTCCTCACATCCCAGCCCCCATCCCCGCTCCCTCCCAACCCCCCAGGCGCCCCCCGGCCCCCCCCCGATCCCGCACCTGGTACTTGGCCACTCCCCGCTCCGCCGTCCCGCAGCCCCTCCAGCTGTCGGTGTAAACGCGCCCACCGCCCCCGCAACGCCTCCACCGCGGCGGCTCGGGCTCGCAGCAGCCTCCGGTAACCGGCGGCCTCGGCACGGGCACGGAGCACCGCCTCGCCGCCGCTGCCGCCGCCCCACCGGCACCGGGGGCCGGCCCTCGGCCGCGCTCATCCCGGTTGGTATGCGGTTCCACCCCTCCGCGTCACGGAACCGCAGCCAATCCAGCCGGTACCGGGGTCCGGCTCCTCCCGGTAGCAAGGAGAGGGGGAGCCGGCAGAAGCCTGTCCCCCAAAAGTGGGGTGAGGGGCTGCAGCATCGTGGATAGCGGCGGGGTGGGGGCAAGGTCGAGTTCAGGGGTCAAGGTCACCACTCTCAACCCCCCCACACCCTTCATTGCCTCCTCATCATCATCATCAGAGGCTGGAGTTGAGCTGGATGGTCCTGGCGGGGGAAACCCCCACTGAAGGGGTCACTGGGGAGGGGGTGCAGAGGTTTGCCAGAAGAAGGGGGATTCAGCCCTCTGCGCCCTACGATGTGCCCTGTGGGTCACACCAAGGCTCAGTCTGGGGGGAGGTGACAGCAGCCCCGGGGGGACTCAGGGACTGGTGCAATCCATCAGCATGGGGGGCACCCGAGTCCATGGTGGGGGGCTGCAAGGGCGTGTGCAGGCACAGGGAGCTGACAGACCACTGCGTGGGGGGCCAGGGGCCCAGACCATCAGTCTGTCCCACCACGGGGTGGGGCCGGGGTGGCCAAGTCCTTCGTCCAGCCCGGAGGGCACAGAGAGAAGCCGGAGGTGGCAAACTCCGACCGGGATAAGGCAAGGTGGTGCAGGTGGGGCAGACCCTGCTGTCAGGGTGGGGGGTTTCCAGCACCAGGATGGGAGGTCCACGCCCTGCCCTGCTCCAGGTGGGCTGGAGGCTGTGGGGCCCAAAGGGAGCCAGCGTGACCCACGGAGCTGCTGGTGGGGGGAGCTGCAGAAACCCTGCCAGGTGTTGGGTCCCATCCCCTGGTCTCCAGGGATCCGGGCAGGAGCTGCAGGTGTCCATGGGGGTGCAGTGGCCCAGCCCTTGGCTCCCATGGGTCTGAGCAGGCAGCTACAGACATCCGTGGGGTGGAGGGGCCAGCCCTGGGCTCCTGGGGGTCCAGACAGGGGGCTGCCCACAGCAGAGCTCCAGGTGGGGTTGGTGAAGCTTTGAGTCCATCCACAGAGGCACGGCCTCCCTTCCTGGGTGGTCTGGGGGGCTCCTCCATGGCGGGGAGGGGGCTGCCAGTGGGGGGCTCTCAGGAAGCTGCAGCCCCTTCCCTGCCACGGCCAGGCTCAGAGCCACCGGGCTCCCACCGCCTCCTCCTGGCACATCAGCAGCACCCTCACACCACAGAGGCCACCCCCGAGACCGACGTTCACCTTGTTGTCCTCGGCCAGGGCTGGAGGTTCTGCAGGGCGTAGAGCGAGGAGTTGTGCATGCAGAGCGGGTCCTGCGGCAGGGGCTGCGCCAGGCTCTTCTTGAAAGCCTCCTGCTGCAGGTGCAGTGCATCAGCCGGTTGGCCTGCTGCGCTCCGCCTCGCGCTACTCCGCCGTCTGACGCCTGCAGACACCCGCCGTGGCACGGGGCACAGCTGGCACTGCCACGTGCCACTGCCCCACCACGCCCCACAGCACACCCAGACCTCACCCAGCAGGGCATCACCCACGTGATGGCAGCCCAGCCCATGCATCCCAGTCCCTCCAATCCCAGAACATGGGGCTTGCTGTTAGAGGGACGTGGGGTTTGGGGGCTGCCAAAGGGATGTACTGGGTGTCTACAAGAGGGATATATCAGGGTGTCTACCAGAGGGATGTATTGGGGGTCTGCCAGGGGATATACTGGGTGTCTGCCAGAGGAATATTCTGAGGTATCTACCAGAGGGATATATCGGGGTGTCTCCCAGAGGGATATATTGAGGTATATCCCAGAGGGATATATTGGGGTGTCTCCCAGAGGGATATACTGAGGTATCTACCAGAGGGATATACTGAGGTATCTATCTGCCAGAGGGATATATTGAGGTGTCTTCCAGAGGGATATATTGGGGTGTCTGCCAAAGGGATATATTGGGGTGTCTGCCAGAGCAATGTGACCATCACAGTTGTGGCAGCCACCCCAAAGCCGTCCCTGTTACCTCCACTTGGTGGGCGGGTTCTGGAACCAGTCTTGACCTGGGCGTCTGTCATCTTGAGGCCTTGGCCAGGGTGGCACGCTCGGCCGAGGCCAGGTACTTCTGGCGGTGGAAGCGCTTCTCCAGCTCGCAGATCTGCACCCGCGAGAAGGACGTCCGCGGCTTCTTGCGCTTGGGCGGCGTCCGGTTCTGGTACGGGTGCCCGATGCGCCGCGTGGCCACGAAGGGCGACAGCGCGGCTGTGGGACAGCAGGGTGAGGGGGACTCGGGGTGACCCCGGCAAAGCACAGCACAGCAGGATCCTGGGGAGGGCAGGGGCTTGGGGCCATGGGGATGGGGAGCTCCAGGGGAGGCACCAGTGCTGCTGGGAGAGTAGGGGAGGGGACACCCAGAATAGTCCCCTCCTGCTCCAGTCATCTTGAGGACATGGGGGCAGCTCAAGACATGGCATGAGGGAGGCCGTCCCCTTTCCTACCCACGTACAATCACTCCCCCAGCCCGGGGCTGGCACTGGAATGTTGGGGTGGTGGGCTGGCCTGCTCACAGGATTGATGCAGGACCATCAGGTGGGGCTCACAAACCCACCCTCCTCCTATCAAGCAGCACTGCAGGGGCTGCCCAGCCCCACCAGTGAGGGGAGGGAGCACAGAGGCTGTTGGGAGGCAGACAGTGTCTCTTCCCATGCGCCAGCAGTGCCTGGGCTGGCCACTGCCAGGGGCCAGGGAAGGGGATGGCCCTGCCCAGCTGAGGTGTGAGCCAGCCTCGGTGAGACCAATGTGCCACATTCCAGACCCAGAAGCTGCTGGAGCTGCAGAGAGCATCAGAGCAGTGAAGCAGCGGAGGAAAATGAAGGCTTGGCACGGTCAGCCCTCAATGCCCACACTTCCGCTCTGGCAGTGGCCTTGGCCAAGCCATGACCCATGGCAGCACATCCCTGTGGCACCGTGGCACCACAGCCACCACCAGGGCCAGCACCACGTGCTGGTTCCATGAGTAGCCATAGGGCCAGAGGCCTCATGGCACAGGGACGGGGGCACAGCCCACAGCACCCCAGGACCCCTGGCGCCCACAGACCCTCCCTCCCACCCACGCCCAGGCCGCCTGGCCGCGGCGGGGGCGGACACGGTTGCACGGTTGAGGCAGGTGGAGCTGTGCAGTCAGGGGACTGAGGCCCCCGCGCCCCCCTCCCCGCACGGGGCGGCCCCTCGCTGGGACCAGATGCCTCCTGCCCGCAGCCCACCCAAGGCCAGCAGTGCTGAGTGATGGCTGCGGCTGGGAGACCGTGCCGGGGAGGGGCTGCCCATCCACCAAGGCTGGCGCCAGGCAGGAGACGAGGACGTCACCCGCCACCCCTGCGCGGGACGGTGCTTCGTCACCGCTGCGATGGCGGCGTGGGCCGGGAGGCGAACACGGCTCTGCTGGCGCCCGGGTGGGACCCCCAGAGTCCCCAGGCTCCCACCCCACATTGCTCCATTACCCACATGGCCGGGACTCGGCCCCCAGCCCACGCCTGCATCAGCCTTGTCCCCGCATGCGGCCACAAACTGGGGACGTGGCAGTGCCGCCATCTTGGGGGGAGCAGAGCTCAGCCAGGCCGGGGGTCTCCAGCACTCACACACGGTCCCAGCGCCCACGACCCAACCTCAGCACCCCTCCTGCTTCTCGGGTGCAGCAAGCAGCACCCAACCCAGCACTGCTGCTCAGCCCCCACCACGGCGCTCAGCCCCAGCCCCAGCAGCAGCCCCTCGACCCCTCGCTGCCTCCCAACACCTGCATCGCCACAGGCCCGCTGGGCTCTCCCACAGCACTGGGCTCTGTTCCACACCGATCTCTGCACGTTCAGATCTGGGATCCCATCCCAACATGCCACAGTTACCCCCCCTACCACCCCCATCCTCCAAGGTTCACAAGGCGGGGCATCTGCTCTGTGCATGGACGAGCTTATTCCTGCGTCCCACGGTGCGTCCCCCACCCTGCATCGTGTCCCACAGAGCCCCCCCATCACATCTCACACTCTGCAGAGCCCCCCCCACTCTCCGATCCAAGGAGCCCTCACTCCGCACCCGCAGAGAACCCACCCCACACCCCGGCTCCCAACAGCCTCCTGCAGCTCCCGTTATGGTGGGACAGGGTCGGCACGCGGCACCTCTAAACCGGAGAAGGAACCAGTCACGGAGTGGAGCTCGAGACCGGAGCCCACTGGGACCCCTCGGTCTCCACCCGGAGCCGCGGACCCTGCCCGGTGCCGCGGTGGAGCCGCCGGTGGCCGCGTCTACCCCGAGCCGCTTCCGCGGGCCCCGACGGCGGCGGGCGAGGACCGGGCACTGCGGGAACCTGTGGAGCGCACGGTCCCCGCCATTCCCGTCCGATCCCCGTGCCCGCCCCGATCCGCGCCGCGCCCGCCGCACCGCGTTGCCCCGACGGAAGCCCGGAGCGGCCGGTGGCGCGCGAGTCCCCGGAGCCGTCAGTAGCCGCCGGTAGCCCCCAGCAGCCGTCCCGCCGCTCACCTGAGAGCCGGTCCTTGGCGATGCGGCGCGTTGTCTCCATCCAGGGGAAGGTGAGCCCCGGCAGCGCGGGCCCCGGCGGCGGCGCGGGGGCGGCGGGCGGCGGGGCGGGCGCGGGCCGGTGCGCCGGGACGCGGATGACTCCGGCGGGCGGGCGCGGCGGGCGCGGGGGTCACGTTCACGCTCACGTTCATGCTCATGTTGAGGTTGTAGGAGCCGAGCGGACCCGCGGGGCCGTAGCCGCTGCCGTAGAGCCCGTAGTCGGGTTCTGCCGCCGCCCGATGCGGCCCCGTGGGTCTCGGGGCCGCCAGGATTTGGTCGATTCCGAAGCTGATGGGCTCATGGGGCGCGGGGGGCCCCGGGCCGCCGCCCTCCCGTTCCATCCCGGCCGCGCTCAGAGCCGGCGGGGCGCGGGCATGGCCGGGGGGCGGCGGGGGGCGGCGGCGGCGACGGGCGCGGAGCCGTGCCCAGGGCAGGACGCGGTGCAAGGTGCGGGTGCGGGCCCGGAGCAAGGTGCGGGCAGGTGCCGGGTGCGGGTGCGGGCCCGGGGAGGGTGCGGGGCATGGCTCGCAGCCGCTGGCGGCCCCGGGGCGGGAGCGGGGTGGGCTGCGGGCCCTGGCGGGACGCGCTTTTCTGCCCCGCTCCATCCGGACCGGCCGAACTCCCACCGCCTGCGCCCTGATTGGCGGCCGCGCCTCCTGATTGACAGCCCGGGGCCCCGCCCCCACCCGCCCGGACCCCCCCGCCGCTGCTCCGGGCCCCCGCCCCGGCCCGGGACTAGAGGACGGGCCCGTCGGGTCCGAGAGCCCGCGCCCCGAACGACCCCCGGACGCCCCCGGTGCACCGACGTGCTCCGTACCCGTTCGCCCGCCGGGTGTCCGCCGAACCCCACACCCTGTCCACCGGAGCGGCAGCCCCTGCGCCTTTTCCCTTCCCCGCTCCGTCCGCAGCCCCGTCGGCGCTTCCAGCCGCCCCTCCCGGGGCGCACGGATCGGTTCTTGGGGTGCGAGCTTCGCACCGAGCCCGGCTCCCGCCGAGCCCGTCCATACGGAGCGGATGGAACTGGCGGCCGCGGACGCGCCCGGTGCGGGGACCCAGGGGTTGTTCCTGCCGTTCCCAGAACAGGAACACATCCCGGAACGTGAATCTCAATCTCCTACCCCATGGATCCCAAACCCCTACTGCCGTTGCCGGTAGCTGTCATCTCATTTCCCAAGAAACCGCCTTTCCCGGGGCATCGACTTGGGAAACCTCCAGTTTGGGGCCAAGAACCCCTTTCCCCGGGATCTGTCGTTCCCGGTATCACGGACCCCACTTTCCAGGACCAGACTGTTCAGGGGAATGGCGTCTGACACCCCTGGCCCCGCCATTCCCGGAGATAGCCCCCGCTTCCCGACCCGCCGTTCCCTGGGATGGACCCCTATTCCCCGCCCCGCCTTTCCCGGTAGCAGAGCCCAGCCCGGCCCTGTCGGCGGGCGGTAACGGCAGCGGAGAGCGGCACGGGCTGGACCAGCTCCTCCGACGACTATCGCGACAGCGACGCGGCGGCCCCGCGGGTGGGTTCCCGGCGGCTCCCGGGCGGGTCACGGCCCCGGGACAGGGGCTGGCAGGGCGGAGGCGGCCTCGCGGGCACCCTGGCGCCACCGGTCTGGGGCAAATGACATTACCGGGGCCTGCGCCTGTAAATCACGGCGGCACCGGGGGCTGCAGCTGCCGCACCGGGAGCGCGGCACGCCCCGGGGCACCGGAGGCACTGCACACCCCGGGGCACCGCTCATCCCAGGGGCACCGCAGCCACCGGGGGGTACCGGGTGGTCTCAGGCTCGCCGCAGTGTGGGGTGCCCGTCCCTGCAGCCGCAGCTCTGCCGGGAACCGGGGCCGTGGGAACCGGGGCTGCACGGGCACACGCCCGTGCCACCCTCGGCCATGCCCACGTCCCACCACGGCACCGGGAACGGCCGAGCTGCTCCTCTCCACACCAGGGGCACCGACAGAACCTCGTGTGCCCAGAAGGAGAGGGGGACACAACACTGGGACCCTGCCCTGCAGGCGCCATGGATTTCTTGGCTCGCAGCCCGACAGGTGCCAGGACAAATCCCAATGTTCTCACTGTGGCTTTTCCACCTGGAAAGAGTCACTGGCTCCGGGTCTGCTGCGGCAAAGGGATCCGCTGTGACCCCGTGGGGTGCAGCCGTGGCGGCGGCACTGGCAGTGACAGCGGTGACAGTGGCAGTGGAAGGAAATGGCCGGTGCCGGAGGAGGAGGCGGCATCAGGTTAATTGAACCCGGAGCAGGAGGCAGATGTTGCCGTGCCCAGGGGCTGGAATCTGCCGGGCTAGGAGATGGATTGGGGGGCTGTGACGGGCCGGGGGCAATGCGGGCTCACCCGGCGCCTGTTTGCGCCGGGGCCCGCCCCATGCCACGGGGGCTGAGGCCGGAGCAGCCCTCTGCCCGGAACCCGCACGCTCCGACTGGGGCTGCCCTGGGAGGGCGGAGGAAGAACTGAGGGTGCTCAAGGAGTCCCGAGTCCCTTCCCATCCTGGCTGTGGGTGCAGGGTATTTCCCCCCCAGTTACCCCGTTTCCTCCTTGTGCCGCTGGCTCTGTCTTCCCAGTGACCCTGGAAGGAAGCCGTGTCCCTGTGCCTGCCCCAGGGTCCCCTGAGCCACCGTGGGGACCAGGCAGGGTCCCAGCACCCGGGACCCTGCAGTGTGCCAGTACAGACCCTTCCTCATTTCTCGGCCAGGGCAGGGACCCCGATGTCCTCGCTCTGTGCCCCTTCCCACCCCAAGGGCTGGACTTGGCAGTTCTCGTAGGTGGCAGTGACAGCTGGAGGGAATGCGGCAGAAAAAAGGGCATTTGCCCAGTTCCAGGAGGGAATCAGCCTTCAGCCAGTGCAGCACCAGGCCCTGCCACCTGCAGAGCGCACCAGCATCTCCCAGCCCCGCGCCCTTCACGTCCTTCTGCCCCTGGGAGCAGGGGGTCACACATGGGGTCTGTGGTGTCTGGCACCACGGGGGTGCTTCCCGAAGCTGCCCGGGCTCTTTTCCCCGTCCCCCACCGTGGCCCTGGCGCTGCCGGTGCAGCTGCGCGGCTTCGTGATGCCACGTCCCCGGTGCCGCCGTGCCGGTGTCCCCGTCCTCCCACGGGATCCCGGGCTCGGTAGCTGCTGCCGGGGCTCGGTCGCTGGGACGGGTCCCTGGCTGTCCCGGTGCCGCCGCGGCCGCCCGGTGCCCCGGCCATCACGGCGATTATGGCGGGGGACTGGCAGGGCCCCACGTTCCCACCGGCCAGAGGCTGCCGCCCGCCGCTCCCGCCCGCTCCCCCCGTAATCTCATTACCGCTGGACGTCCCCTTCTTCCTCCCGCTTCCCCCCAAACCCGCTGGCAAACTGGAGGGACAGTCAGCTCCTCTCTGGCTGCTGGGTTAATTCTGGGCTAATTAGATGAACCAGCCCAGATTGGATTACTTTAGCCTGCATTTGGTCCTCCAGTCCTTGGCTTGCGGCTCCCGGGGGAGCTGCTGGCGCCTCCTGCCTCAATCAGACACTTCTTAACCGCATGAAACACTCCCGGTGCCCCCCGCCGCCCGCCCGCCGCGGGCGCCGGCACCCGGACGGGGTGCGCGGGGTGAGGCGGCAGCAGCCGGTGGGCGCGGTGCCCACCCCGACCCGGCTGACACGCAGGGAGGACTGGGATGAGGATGATGGGGCCGGGATGGAGTCGGGATGGAGCCAGGATGGGACCGGTGTAAGGTTGGGATGGGGTCACTGCGGCCGCGGATGGCCCCCCGCGGGCTCCAGGGACCCGACAGCGGAGTCGCCCGCTCGGACGTCACGGTGGCCCTCGGCGTCTGCGCGGTGTCCTCGGGGAGGAGCCGGGTGCCACATGGGTGCGTGGGCGGCTGCACGGTGACGCCAACACCCGGCTGCTGGGGGGCTGCTCCCCCGGGCACCTCCAGGCTGCAGCCCCCGGGGCGGGGGACGGTGGGTGCTGGGGTTCGGAATTGGGGGTGTAGCACGGGCCACCACCTCCCTCAAACCTCTGGGACCCCTGGTCTGGGAGCAGGGTCAGAAGGGGCTAGGGGGGCACAGTCTGGGCTGTGGGGCAGAGGTAATGGATGCCTATGGAGCGGGAGCTGAGCCCCCAGGCTTTCGGTGGGGTGAGGACAGTGGGGAGGGGGATGGAGCAGGGGACAGGAGGGATGCTGTGAGAGTGTGGGGCAGACGCAGCCCCCACACCTTGGGGTGCAGGACAGGCAGCTCCAGCCCCACTGGTCAGTGGGACCAGTGCCCAGGAGCCACGGTTGGTTGGGCTAACCGGTACCTCTCCCACGCCGGGGGCCCTCAGGGTGCCCGCGTACCCCACCCTCACCTCCCGAGGGTCTGAAACCAGCCGGGGGGGAAGCGGGAGGAGGAGGGAGCTGCCCGACCTGGGGGCTGCAGGTGCCAGTGCTGCCCGTCCTGGTGTGCTGGTGCCCGTCGGGGAGCCACAGTGTGCCGGTGGCTGGTGGCCGCTGACAGCCACGTCGCTCAGGGCCTCGTTATCGAAGGTTAATTGGATTCTGCAAATGTACTCGGTGCATTAGGCAGGAGCTCAGTGCACGAGCACCCAGCCTCCGCTGCTCTATAGGGACCCCTGCCCACCTCAGAGGAATTAATGGGGGACCCCTGCTCACCCTCTGGGGACGCCTATTCACGCAGGGAGTCCCCTGCCGGATCAGACAGGGATCCCTGTCTGCCCTGGGAGTCCCCTGCCTTCTTTTGGGGATCCTTGTTCACCTGACAGAAACCTGCCCACCTTGTCAGAGATGTCTGACCAGCCTGGTGGACCCATGCCCACGACGTCACAGCCCCTTGCCCACTTTGGCAACTGCTGGCAGATATCCCTGCCACATTTACACATCCCCAGAGCACACACAGCACCGTGAACCGGCATATGGGGCCGGTGTGGGTCCAGGACAGCAGCTGGGGAGGGCAGGACAGCATCTCTGCCAGTGGGACAGACCGGGGAGGCGGGAGGGGAGTTAACGCTGCTGCCCTGGACCAGGGTGGTCATCAGAGTGTCCGGCCCCATCCCTGCTCCCACTGCGGTCACGATCGTGTCCAGCCTCAGCCCAGCCTCGCTCAGCCCCAGCGAGGGGTCCGGCCGGGAAAGCGCCCGGCAGCACTTCCCAGAAGGAACCGCCCCGGCCCTGCCGCGGAAATGGAACTGAATATCTGAGCAGAGCTGAGCTAAAAGCCTCGGCCCCGCAGCCCCGCGCAGCCCCGGCGGCTCCGCCATCAATTATTAACGGCGAGATGGATCCGCGGCCTCGCGCGTGCCCGGCTGGCGGGAGCGGCTCCGAGTACCGAGACCCCAGCCCCGGGACGGGCTCCCTGCCCTCGGTCCCGCGGGGTCCCGTGGCAGAGCCACCCCCAGAGCCCGCTCCTCGCCCGGCCGGGACTCGCTGTTTGTGTCGGTGCCGGTGCCGATTCTCCTCACGGAGAAAGCGATGCTGCCCCGCCTCGGGGCCGCTCTGGCCCCGCTGTGACCCCCGCCCCTCCCCGGATGGCTCCTGGCAGGTACAGATGGACCGGACCCTCCCCAGCCGGGGCACCGGCCCCCGCCGCCCGGAGGCGCGGGCAGGGGATGGGCGGGCGGCGGGCGGGGTCTGGTCCGGAGCCTCTGCCCGTGGCGCCCCGGCACCGGGAGGGCTCGTGCTGCTCCCGGTGGGGTCCCGGGGGTCCCGGCGCCCGGCCACACACCGTGCGCGGCCCGGGACGAGTGGCTGGCACCGGGGCTTGGCCGGCCGCACGGGGCTTAGACGCTCCGGTCGGGCAGGGGGGCAGCCCGACTGGACTGGGCACACCGAGGGGTGGAGTAAATGCTGTGACCCATATAAAAAACAGACCGGGATCGGCGGGACGGGGCCAGGATCATGCCCAGGACCATGACAATGACCGGGACGTATCCAGTAGCGCCAAACCTGCCATGGCAGCCCGTGCCAGCCGGTGCCGGAGCAGAGCTGGCAGCGTGGCTGTGTGCCAGGGGCTCCGTGCTGCGGTGGTGGGTGCCAGTCCCTGCTCCAGGGTCCCGCCGTGCTCCTCTACCCGCTCCCTGGCATGTCCCACCTTCCCCGCCGGCCGCCGATCTGGGGTCCGGGTGGGGTTGCACAGTCCGTGAGGAGCCGTGGGGGGGCTGTGAGGGGCCTTGGGGAACTCGGCTCGGCTCCGCATTAGCGCGGCCGCTGCTTCCCCTGAGTCAAACCTTCATTAGCGTGGCTCCGGCTGCACCGGGTGGGGCCGTGGGCTGCTCCGCTGGCACCCCAAACTGCCAGCACCCCAACACCCGACACCCCGAACTGCCAGCACTCCAACCCTGCCAGCACCCCAGCGCCGGACACCCCAAATGTCAGCACCAGAAGCACCACCAGGCTCCAAACTGTCAGCACGCTGGTAGCCCAGCAACACCCCAGCACGGCAATCCTGTCTGAACCCCGGCACCCAAATTCCAGGGCCCACACCCCCCCTGCCAGCACCCCGGTACCACCACTACATCCCTCAGCCCAGCCCGGCATTCGCCGCCGCAGTTCACTCTGTGCCGCAGTCGGGACACCCCCGATTCCCCTCCCAAATCCTCTCAGACCCCTTGAGCACCCCCACCTCCCGCACCCCACAGACCTCCCCTAACCCACCCCCCTGAGTCCCAGGCATCCTGCGTCCCACGCAAGACTTCTCGTCCCTCTCGTGCCCCCTCGCAGCCTCCAGACCCCTCAGACCCCCGTCACCCCCGGTTCTCCCGGTTCCCCCCCGGGTCCCCCCCCGGGTCCCCTCCTGCCCCTCCCGTAGCCCCGTTGCTCTGCTGCCCTCTGGCGGCGATTCGCAGCACCACGCACTCGCGAGCCCTCTCTGATTGGTGGCTGCTGCTGTCAATCAACAGCGCGCTCTCTCGCTATTGGCCAGTGCCGGGAACACCCTCCCCTAAATACGGCGGGTCCGGTGGCGGCGGCTCCCGGCGGGTCCTCCGGTCACTAACGAGGTCGGGGGATTTCGGGATCCCGGGCCTCTCCCCGTGGGTCGTGATAAAGGGTCAGCACAGGGCCGAGCTTGCGCTGCCCGCCGCGACTCGAGACGTGCGGGGCACTCTAGGAGTTGTAGTCCCTCCGTTCGCCGCAGCCCCGCCCCGAACCCGGAAGTGCGCGAGGCCACAGGCGGAGGCGGCTCTAAGATGGCGTCGCCTCCTCAGGGGGGCCCGATGGCCATCGCCATGCGGCTGCGGAACCAGCTCCAGGCCGTCTACAAGATGGACCCGCTGCGGAACGAGGCGAGCGGCCGTACGGGGAGGCGGGAGGCACCGGGAGGAGGCGGCGGCGGCGACCCGGGGGCCACGCGGGCGGGACGGGAGGTGGCGCGGTGGCGCCGCTGGGGGGCGCTGTGGACCGAGGGCGGTGCGGGGGGCGGGGCCAAGGGGAGGGGCGTGGCCAATGGTCGGGGCAGGCACGGGACTGGGGGTGTCCCCGGACCCCCAAAAACACCATTTTCTAACACAATAAGGCAAAATAGGGTGTCCAACCCCCTGCAAATCCCGTTTTCTGATTTGTTAATGGAATGCAGAGTGGTCAGTCTCGATTTATGGCGTGTTTGGGGTGCAGCACCCCAAAATCCCCTGTTCTGCCATAATAATGGAAGATGGAAGGCACAGCCCCCCCAAATCCTGTTTTATGTCATAATAAGAGAAAAAAAGAGGTGTCGCCCCCCAGAATACCGTTTGCTGTCATATTAATTAAGACAGTGAAGACAGCTTCTCAAAATACCATTTTTTGTTGTAATAATATCAGACAAGGGGCAATCCCTACAAAATCCCCTTTTTCTGACATATTTTAGCAAGACAAGGATGGCCAGCTCCTCACAATCCATTTTCTGGCATATTAAAGCAAAACAAGAGGTGCAACCCCCCCAAAATCCCTTTTTCTGGGAGTGGCAGGAGAAGCCCCTTGGGCTGAGGGGTTCCGGGTGAAGGGTGAGAGGGGTCTCAGGGGTCTCCAGGTGGCAGGTGAGGGGGTTTTGGGATGCTCCAGGTGACAGTGAGGTGTCCCTGCAGGAGGAGGTGAAGGTGAAGATGAAGGAGCTGAATGAGCACATCGTGTGTTTCCTGTGCGCCGGGTATTTCATCGATGCCACCACCATCACCGAGTGCCTGCACACCTGTGAGTGTCCCCACCTGGCTGGGGAGCTTGGGAGGGGCTGTGAGTCCCCTGGGGGTGCAGTCCCAGCCCTCACACCCCCATACCTCCCTGTTCGCAGTCTGCAAGAGCTGCATCGTCAAGTACCTGCAGACCAGCAAGTACTGCCCCATGTGCAACACCAAGATCCACGAGACGCAGCCCCTGCTCACCTCAAACTGGACAGGTCATGCAGGACATTGTCTACAAGCTGGTGCCAGGCCTGCAGCACAGTACGGGGACACAGGGGACGTGGGGGGCTTGGGAACATGGGGACAGGGATAGGGACATGGAATGGGGATGGGCACAGGAACGGGAATGGAACAGGGATGGGGTTATAGACGGGGAGGAAGAAGGATGGGGACAGGGAGCTAGGTGGAGACAAGGACAGTGAGAGGGATGGGGATAGATATGGGGATGGACAGGGAGAGAGAGAGAGGGATGGGGACAGGAATGGGGATAGGGATATGGTCAGGGAGAGGGATAGGGATAGGGAATTGATGGGGACAGGGATTGGGATAGAGACAGGGAGAGAGGGGGATGGGGACAGGGATGGATAGGGCTAGATGGGCACAAGGACAGTGAGAAGATGGAACAAGGATGGGGATATGGACAGGGAGAGGGATGGGAACAGGGACAGGGAATGGGGGCTGGTGGGAATATGGGGGAAAAAGAAATGGGGAGAGATAGGCTATGTGGGGACAGGACAGTGAGAGGGATGGGTACAGGTATGGGGATATGGACAGGGAGAGAGAAGGATAGGGATGGGGATATGGACAGGGAAACAGAGAGGGATAGTGACAGGGACAGGGAATGGGGACAGAGATGGGGATATGGACAGGGAAGAGGGATGGGAACAGGGATGGAATGGGGATGGGGATGGGGATATGACAGGGGAGAAAGAGGAATGGGGACAGATAGGGAGCTAGATGGGGACAGGCACAGGGATGGGATATGGACAGGGAGAGAGGTGGGATGGGGATATGGACAAGGAAAGAGAAGGGATGGTGACAGGGACAGGTCTGAGGTGGAGGCTTGGTGCAGTGGAGGACAGCCAGGGCCTGTCCTCAGTGGCAGCAGCCCAGGTGTGTCCCTGAGCCACCTGTCCCTCGCAGGTGAGGAGAAGCGATCCGGGAGTTCTACCAGTCCCGTGGCCTGGACCGGGTGACGCAGCCCAGCGGTGACGGTGGACAGGGGGGGCTGGGGGGAGCCAGCTGCGGTGCTGGGGGTCTCGGGGACACAGAGGCTGACGGTGCCACCTGTGTTCCCAGACACGGTGGGGGGGACCCCATGGGGCTCCCCTACAGCACCTTTGACCACTCGCGTGCCCACTACTTCCGCTATGACGAGCACGTCTCGCTCTGCCTGGAGAAGCTGAGGTGAGTCTGGGGGGGCTGCAACCCCTCAGTGCAGTGGGGAGGGACACAGGGACACTGGGAATGGCTCCCACCACTGAGACCCTGGATGTGTCCTTTTCTCTTCCTGTCACAGCTCCAGCAAGGACAAGAGCAAGGTTGTGCTACAGGTGAGTGGGGATCCCTGCAGTCCCCACCCCTGACCCACAGCTCTCACCCCCAGCTCTGACCAGCCCTGCCAGAGGTGTGTGGGGTTCCAGGGCAGTGTGGGGTCCCACAGCCCCCCAACCCTCTTCTGCTCTGCCCCTCACAGCAGAAGTACGTGCGGTGCTCGGTGCGGGCGCAGATCCGGCACCTGCGGAGGGTCCTGTGCCACCGCTGGGCTGTCCCTGCAGCACGTGAGTGGGGGTCCCGGGGGTTCCCAGCCCCCAGGGGTCCTGGCCCCCCTGATGCAGCCTCCCTGTGCAGGTGCAGATCCTGTTTGACAACGAGCCCCTCCCTGACCACATGACAATGAAGCAGCTCTGGCTCTCACGCTGGTTTGGCAAGGTGGGCATCCATCATAAGGATGGCAATCTCTGATTTTGGGGGGTCATGGGGATCCTCTGGGAGTGGAGAATTGAGAGTCTGTGGCTGCAATGATCTGGGGAGGCCCCTGGCCCAGGGATGGGTCAGGCAGTGCAGGAGTCCCCAAAAGGGTTGGCCAAGTTTGGGGTGTCCCATGGAATCCCTGGGTTGGGATTGGGGTGCCTGTACTAGGGGACTTCTGGGCTGAGGTTTGGGGGTCTCTGCCCCAAGGGATCTTGGGTTGGGGTTTGGGATCATGGACTGGGGTTGGGTGGCCCCTGGGCTGAGGTTTGGGATCCCTGCCCTAGGAGGGGGTCCTGGGCTGGGGTCTGGGGTCATGGGCTGGTATGAGGGGTCTCTGTCTTGGGGGACTAGGGTTTGGAGTCCCTGCTTTGGGATGTAGGTCTCTGTCCCAAGGGGGGTCCATGGCTGGAAACCCCCAGCTCTGACCCCCCCTCACCCCACAGCCTGCACCCCTCCTGCTGCACTACAGCATCAAGGACAAGAGAGGTAGGGTGGGGATGGGTGCTGCTCCCCCATTGCAGCCCTCCTCCTGTCCCCCTCAACCCCCCATAATTTATACCCCACTTCGAATTTATTTTTGGAATAAAATTGTGGAAAAGCCCCCTTGAGTCCTTTCTTTGTCTGGGTGGGTTGGGGCTGCATGTGGGGAGTCAGTGACCCCCAGATGGGCTGCACCCATGGGGGGCTGAGTCATGGGAGTTTAGGGTGCAGTGCAGGCAGTGGGACCATGTAGCCCCCCCTGTCCCCATTCCCCTGCTGTCCCGGGGGGTCTCACAGCCCCTCTGGGGACTGCAGTGCACTCCCCACATCGATCCCGTCACGGCCTGACGCGTCCGACCCCTCCCTCCCCCAACATAATGAGTCTTAATAAAGTCATCGGCCCTTGGATTGCCGGGGAGAGGGGGAACCTCGCAGCCCTAATGACCCCGGGCAATATTTCACCATCTGGATCCGTGCGCGGCAGCCACGGGCACAGCTGCGGGCCGGGGTCCCGGGGTCCCTGGGGTGGGGCTGTGCCCCCCGTACTGCGGAGGAACAGGTGCCGGATCCCCGTGATCCCGGTGATCCCGGGAACGCGGCTCCGGGCTCAAAGCCCCTGTTCCTGACCCCGGGCGGCTGTCGGGGGTCACCCTGCCATCATCTCCCCCCGAACCGGCTGTCACCCGGGTCCGGGACCCACTGTCCCGTGGTGGATGTGACATCGGGTGTCCCTTGGCCCGTCCTTCATCCCCGGCCCCGCAGTGAGCTCTGCGCTCGGTGCCCCGCGCCGGAACCCCCGCGCTGCCGGAGGATCCGGTTACGGCCCGGCCCGGCCCAGCTGTCGGCCATCGCTCACCGAGAGGGGGGCTCGCCTCCCAAAGCCCCCACAAGGACCAAGGGAACGCGGGGGCTGCATGATCCCAGCTGGGACTGGATGAGGAATGGGGGTTCCAAATGAGGATGGAGGGGTGGGGTGAGGGATTAGGGTCCTAACCTCACTCCTTCCTCTCCGGTTATGGGATGGAGTCCCAAACAGGACTGGAGGGCTGAGGGGGAGTAGGATGAGGGCTCAGTAGGTCTGGAGGGCTTGGGGTGCGAGGCGGGAGTCCCGAATAGGGAGAGAGGATTTGGGGCACGGGATGGGTGTCCCAAAAAACGCTGGAGGTGTAGGGGAGCAGGATATATGTTCTAAATGGGGCCACAGGAATTGATTGGGGTGCAAAGCTGGGGTCCCAGCGGAGGCTGGAAGGGTGGGGGTGCAGGATGAGGGTCCCAAATGGGATCAGAAGGTTGGGTGGGGGATCCTAAATGAGGATGCAGGGCTGGAGGTGTGGGACAGGATCCCATCTGCACCGGAGGGCTGCGGGTGCAGTGTAGGAGTGCCAGCCAGGGCTGGAGGAGTGGAGGTGCAGGATGGGGATCCCAAACAGGACTGGGGGTGCACGACGAGGGTCCAAACAGGGCTGCCTGCGGGGAGTGGGCGTGTAGGTGGATGGATGGATGGATGTATGGATGGATGGTGGATGATGGATGGACTGACGGATGTCGGGGGTGTCGAGGCGGGGGCTGTCCCCGTGTCTGTCAGCAGCGGCTCTGGCAGCCAGTTACAGACGGCAGAGCAGGAAGCACCCCGGAGACCCCCACGCCCCCCCAGCCCTGCACCCCCTTCCTTATCAGCGCCGGCCGCGGAGGAGCCTAATTCAAACCAACTGCGGGGCTGACGTTGGTAATGAGCCCCCCGCCCACGGTTTGGCCCCAGCGCCCACGGGGGCTGCCCCAGAGAGGGGGAGATGAGGTTGGGGGATCCAGCGGGGCAGGGGCAGGTACCGGGGGGATGCTCCCGTACCCCCGAGCGCGGTCAAGCTGAAGGCACTTTGATGTCCCCCGCCCCGTCATGCTCCGAGGGGCTAATGGTCCCCGGCTCCAGCCCGGCAGAGAGGGAAACCTGAGCCCTCATCTCCCTGTTCTTAACCTGGGGGCTGTCGGGGGTCCCCAGCTCTGCCCGAGAGGATCTGGACATGGCATGGGACCACTAAGAGCTCCTTGGCTCCCACTGGGGATGGCGGTGCCCCCAGCCTGGAGGGTCCCAGGGCTCGGTTGTGGGTGAGAGGTGAAGGGATCCACCCATGGGGTCGCAGGGATGTGCCGGGGGACTGCAGGTGCAGTACTGGGGGGGATCTGTGGGAGGGACCCCACAGAGAGACTCCTCAAGCTCCCCGCCCTCCACAGCCCTGCATCTCGTGTGCCAAGTGGGGGCAATGGGGGCACAGCATCACCCTCCCTCCTCTGCCATGTCCCACTGAGAATCATCCCCAGCCCCCTCCAAAACCTCACAAAACCCACCAGCGCCGTGGTCTCTCACTCTGGGGTCCCGCTCACACCCAGCCGCTGCTCTGACCTGGGGGTGGGCACAGGCTGTGCACCCCGGCTGCTGAGCCCCCCGGCTGTGCAGAGCCCCCCGGCTGCACCGTCCCCGCCGTGCTCCGGCAGCACCGGCTCTGCACAGCTGTGGCAGAGACGACGAGCCTCCGGCACCTTCACACCCCATTGCGGGGTGAGGGGCCATGCCCGGCGTCCTGGAATGTGGTGGGCACTGGGATGGGCTGGGTAGGCACCGTGGGGACAGGTGTGACACGGTATTACCATCGCATCCTGACCTCCCACCCCAGGGCACCCACTGAGTCCCATGGCAACTCACAGGCATCCATCCCATCCCTCCCATCCCATCCCATCCCATCCCATCCCATCCCATCCCATCCCATCCCATCCCATCCCATCCCATCCCATCCCATCCCAACCCACTCCATGCCCACGCACGGGCACTCGGCTGTCACGACGGGAACGAGCTGTCACGATCAAAATGAGCCGTCGCGCCAGCGCGGGGACCCTCCTTATAACGAGGCGCAGGGATGAGGCTGATGAGAAAATCCAAACGCAATTTAATTCCTGTCACCGCCTGAGCGGTTCTAAATGACGCCGGCGGTTCTGACGCCCCAGCCCGCCCCACACTGTGCCCTCCTCACCCCCGCTGCTCCCCCCCGCCCCGTGCTTCCTGCCCCGTTTCCTGAGGATGTGGGCACCGGCGCTGGCACCGGGTTGCCCGCCGGCGTGGGAAGGGGGCGAGGGGGGGCATCTTCCTGCGGACAGAGGGGTCACGGCAGGGCCTGGGAAAGCGCCGCCCCCGGGACCCCAACAGCCGCTCCATCCACCCGGGGATTGCTTGGAGCAGCCGCGCTGATGATGGCAGCGCTTGTGCCACCATGGGCACCCTGTCACCGGCATTGCCGGCTCCCTGGATGCCCAGTCCCAGCTGCTGGGAGGTGACAGCGCGGGTGTCCCCAGAGAAAGGGGCACCGAGCACCGTCAGCCCCTCTTGGCACGGGTGCGAGGGTGGTGAGGCCGTGGGAGCGGGATCAAGGCACCCCCTTCATGTCTCCCGGTTTATTTTGGCCGCCAGAGTTTCCTCCAAAGCCTTTGTCTGGTGGCTGCAGCCACCTCCCCCCCACCCCCCCCCCTGCCCCCCAGGCTTCCTGCGTGTCCGCACGGGCGGGGGGATGCGCTGCGGGACCACCGCCCCGGCACGCCCCACCGCGATCGGCGGGATGGGAATGCGAGGGGGAGATTCCATTGCGTGTGGTTCTCCATGGAATGGGACATGGGATGGGTATAGAATAGGACATGGAGTGCACAGGGGATGCACACATGGGGTACAGGTGGGCACAGAGGGCAGGTGTGGGTTCTCCTGGGGGTGTCAGCCTGGTCCCCAGTGCCAGGCTGGTGCAGTTGCTGCGGTTTGGGTGCTACTACCCTGACACGGATGCAGGTGCCATGGTGTGGGTGCCACGGGTGCCATGGTGCCAGTGTCACGATGTGGGTCCTGGTGCCACGGTGTTGGTGTCAGTGCCACAGTGTGGGTACCAGTGCCACCGTGGCACCCAGTGACCCGTGTGTCCCAGCGCGGTGGCGCTCGCCGTCCCGCCATTGTTCCACCCTTTGAAGTCGATGTTTCTTGACGGGTTTGTCCCGGCCCGTCTGTGCCGGTGCTTCCCAACCATAAATTACCCAGCACGGGGGTTCGATGTCTGACAAGGGGCTCTCACTGAGCCCACCTTCACTTGGGACCTACCAGGGCAGGGCAAGGACTCACTGGAGCCCCGTGGATGGATCAGGATGGACATCACAGTGGTTCCTTCCCCATGGACCTCTCATCCCCACCGACTCCCGATGGTATAACGGGATGTGGATAGCCCCGGGGTTAGGATTTGGGGCAAATCACAGCAAGACTGGAAGTGCCCACGACAGTCCAGCCGATGTGCCAGGGCTTAGGACGGTCCCTCCGCTCCTGTCTGGCTGCCCCCAGCGCCCCGAGGCTTCCGTCCGGCCCAGCGCTGACGGCACGGCCGTTCCCTCCGCTATTCCCAGCATTTCCTGGGGTTTATTGTCTTTCCCTCCCTGTCCCACCTTCCTCGCAGGAACCCTTCGTCCCACGGGGCCCGGCTCCGTTGCCAGCAGGACGAAGCTCCCGGCCCCTTCTCCATGGGCAGGGATACAGCCGGCCCCGGGAGCTGCTCGAGCCCCCAAAACCCTCTCAGAACTCAGTACAGGGGTCCGGCTGTACCATGCGGGTCTGACTCCTGTTATGGGTGCCGGGGCCCCACAGCGGAGAAGAGGCTGCGGACATCCCCAAGCCCCTCTCTAACCGAGGGGGGCTTGTTCTGCCACGGTTGTCGCCCACCAGTCCCCTGATCCCTAAAACAATTGGTGGGTTATTGCAATGCCGCGTCTCCGTCTGCCGGATAATTGCATGTGATCCCGGCAGGGAGGGACGCGCCGCCATCATCTCGCGACTCTGACGGCGGCACCGAGCTCCCGCCATGGGACAGAGGCTGAGAGAAGTGGGGAGCCCAGCACGACAAGGGATGCCTGGAGGGGTGAACCGGGTCTAATCCCTCCCCATCCCCATGTCATCCCATCTCCATCCGCACCTTGTGTCCATCCCATCCCCATTGCATCCCCATCGCCATTCATCCCATGCTCATCCCCATCCATCCCCCCTCTCTTCCTACACCCCCCCGACCCCCCCACCCCCCGGGGCCTTGGGCGGCGAATTCCAAAGGGCACCCGGGAAGATTAATGGCGAGCCGGGGGGGCCGGGGCCGGGCCGGCCGGTAACCGGATCGCCCCGCGGGAGCAGGAATGCGCCGCTGACCCCGCCGTGCCCGCCTCGCCGCGAGGGTCCCGCCACGCGGGGTCACCACGGGCTCAGTCACCACGGGCACCGCGCAGCCCTGCCCCAGCCAGGGACATCCCTCAGTCCCCAAACCCGTTGGGGTTCTGTCCCCGGATCCCCAAACCCAGACACGTCCTAGAGAGCCAGGGACAGGCAGCGGCCCCGAGGTCTCTGCGATGGGGTGACACAGCCATCACTCTTCTTGCTTCTTGCGCCACCTCCCTGGCCCACATCCAGAGGATGCCTCCCTGCCATCTCCTCCCCCCACAGCAAGATGGCACCAAGGCTCCATCTCCCTCAGCCTCAGGGGAACAGAGACCTCCGCCCTCCAGCCCCTCGGATGAGGACACCCAGTGTTGTCGCGCCCTGTTGTGCCATAGGGGATGTGGCGTGGGGGCCGTGGCGACTGCGGGGGGCCGTGCGGGCTGCAGGCGGCCGGCTCGGAGCAGCTGTCGGGTCTAAGTTACGGCGGCGGCTGGGGGCGGGGAGCGAAGCCCGGAGAGGGGACAGGGTCCCCATGGGGGTGTCCTGGCTTGGGGTCCTCCTGCTGTCCTACCCCGAAGCTCCCGTGGGGCGCAGGGCCGGACCCCGCAGCGGGGAGGATGCAGGACGACCGGAGCTAAGAATAGCTCTGGGGTGGGAGGAGGAGGAAGGATGGGGCTTCCTCTGAGACGCCTCTTCTTCCTTCTACCCGGCTCTGCCAGGCAGCACGTGGTGACAGGGGGACACTCCGAGTGCCACCTGCCCCCCCGCTGTCCCGCACACCCATTCCCATTGTGACAGCCCTCTGCTCCGGGCGTCCCCTGGAGCACCCACCGTGCCGCGCCCTGTCCAAGTGCCACCCCCACCGTTCCCTGCCGCTGTCACCCCCCGCTGCTGTCAGGCCCCATCACCACTGGTCACCCCCCGCCGCCGCCGCGTTTTCGTTGCACTTCACTTTTTAATTAACCTCGGGGCGCTGCCTCGCTCGGGGTTAATGGCAGCGGTGACCCGCGCGGCCATCGATCCCCCGAGCCCTGCGCCGCGCTCGCAGCGACGGACGGGCCCCCTCGGGGTCCTGAGGGATGACAGGGGCGTGTGCTTCCCCCTCCTTCAATCCTACGCATGGCAGAGTCCCGTAGGACCCCCGGGGTGCCCCCCACTCTGCTGCACCACTGTGGCGGAGCAATGTGGGCAGACATTGCTCGAGTGTCCCTAGCCAGGTTTAGGGATGGTTTTATAAGTGCCACGTCTCTCCCCTCACTGGGGAACCTCTCCGGTTATCCAGTGGCCCCGTGGCCGTGCAAAGGCGGGGTCCCTCCCCCCGCAGCCGTCCCAGCCCCCTCGCTGCTCAGGTGCCCCTGTCACCCCTCCGCACTTTAATCCGAGGGTCGTTCATCTTGGGCGGGGGCCGGGCTGTCAAACGCCCAGACGGGCCATTTCGAGCCGAGTCCCCCGCGCTCAGCCCTAATTGAATCCTCATGGCCCCGCCGCCGCCTCGGCCCCGCCGCGGCACCCGCCACCGTCCCGCTGCCCACAGCAGCTCTCCCAGGGGTCCCGGTGCCACGGGGAGGCTGGGGCTGCCCCACGCCAGGCACCCACCGCAGGCACTCGGAGCCCCTCACCCTCTCCAGCCGCCCCATCCCGGTCGCTGTCCCCCCCCTCCCCCGGCACAGAGACCCCCGCTCGGGGGCACGCAGCCCCACGCCACGGCTCTGGCCCACGGCAGGACGGGGTTCCCACATTCCAACAGCCCAGCCTGCCCCCCCACTACAGTCGCAGATCAACTCTGGACGGACCACCGATCCCATGGGGGTCTCAGTGTGTCCCTCTGCTGGGACAGGGGACGGGGAAGTGGCCCCATCCCGGCCGTGCCGCGCGCGGTCAGGGGGCGTGGGCGGCCGAGAGCCCGGCGGGGGGCAGCGGCGTTTGCTGCAGCCGGAGCCTTTGAAATGCAACCCCCCCCTCAGCCCACGGCCCATTTGGCTGGAGTTTGGCCCAGGCACAAATGGAGGGCCCCGGAGCGAGCAGGGGATTCCGGGGGGGGTTGCGGCAGCTGGGGCCGAGGCTGCGGGACCCGCTGACCCCCGGCCCGTCCCTGGCACTGGCACCGTGTCTTCACGTGTGTGTGGCTGCACACGCGTGTGGCGGCTCTGGATGCGAGCGGTGTGTCCGTGAGCCGTCCATGTACGCCCTGGACACGGCTGCACACACCTGTACATTGCCCTCTGCACACAGTTTGTGCCCGCACACACGCAGCGAGGATCCTGCTGGGGTGGTTATGCCACAAACACACGGCTGTAGGGGCAGTGGAGAGGTGTTCCCTATCCTGCGCTGTCTCCATATTCCCAGCCATCCCATCCCTTTCCCCACGCTCCCCCCGTGCCTGATTGTGCTCAGCCCCCCACGGAGTCCGAGAGGCGATGCCGCTCGCGTTAATGAATCGATGATTTGCCAACAGCCCCATGGAGGGATCCCCGTCCACCTGGCTCCGCCCCGACTCCCGACACATCCATCCCCATTCACCGGAGCCAGGTGTAATCCCATTATTCCCGGCTTCGCTGGGGTCTCAGCCCACCACAGGGTCAGCATTTATTGCCAGTAATTGCTGGGGTCCCGTCCCCAGGCGCGGGGGGACTCACCGGTACCCCCCCGGCGCTGCCGCCGCTCCTTACACTTAATTCCGCACCGAGCTGTTCCCTTATTAAAGGAAAATTCATTTGCCAGCGATTTCCATGTGCCGGGGCCGCGCGGGGGCCGCGGCCCTAATCGCGTTACGGGAGCGCTGCGGCGCAATATTGGGATGGAGCCGATAAATAAGGGATCAGGGCGGCGCGGTGCGGGGGAGGCGCGTTACGGGGGCACCGCACCCCGAATTGTGTTACCCCCGGCATTGTGCTGGAACCCCAGCACCCTGCTCCTGACATCCCGCTCCCGGGAACCCTGGCACCGCGATCCTGGCACCCCAGCACCGTGCATGGCCACTCCGCTCCTGCGGCACCGGGCGGGGGAACACCCGGAGCTGCCGGTGCTTGGAGACACCCAAAATGAGGGATGCTGGCTGGGGGATGCAGCAGCAGCCCAGCTCCAGCACCAACACCCCCTCGGGTGCCCGCTCATACGTGGATCACACCCTCGTGCCACACAGCCCCCTCAGATGTGCGCACTCGTGAATACACACACACACGCGCGCGTTGTGCCCCGGTGCTGCTCATGGCGGGGATGGGGCTGTGAGGGGCTGGGAGCCGAGGTCCCAGACCTACAGAATCCCCCAGAGACCCCCAGGGTGGAGGAGTGAGACAAAGGCGGAGGTTGTCAGTGCCACAACCGGGTGGGTGTCAGCCCCACGCCGTGGACGTGCCCGTCACCGTCCCCTCGGGCCACGGGCACCCGGCCAGGGCCGGGCACTCTCCAGGCTCCGCAGGAAGCTCCCGTGTTCCTGCAAAACCCCCGAGGGCTCGTTTTGTTCCCACCCTATGGCCTGGTTTGGGTGAAAAAGCGTTTCCTATCCTGTATTCCCGGCAGCTGGAGCCGCCACTTCCCACAGCGGGGGGAAGCTGGAGGGGTCGGGCAGGGTGTGGGGGGCTCAGCCCACCCCGACAATGCCTCACCGGCCACCTCGGGACACGAGTGGGGACTCAGGGAAGGAAGGAGGTGCCAGCACCGCGATCTGGGTGCATCCCTGGGCGCAGGGATTCACCACAACTGCTGAAGAGCAGCGAGTGGGGATAATGGGGGGCTGATGAGAGGGGGGGCGGTGGAGTGAGGGTGACATCCCATCCATCAGGGTGAGCACCACCGCTGGAGATCTGCCTGGTTCCCGCAGATTCCTGTGTGTCGCATTCGGTGGGAGCACTCCCACATTCCTAGCCCAGGACTCGCTGCCGAGATCCCGCTGGCCCCGGAGGAGCCGGAGCGTTCCAGAGGGGTTTGCTCAGCGGGTGGGCGGCCGCAATTCCCCATCACCACAAGAACATGGAATCACCCGAGAAGCGATTTTCCCAGTGTGTGTGTCCCAGAGCGTTAAACCAGGACTGAGACCGCAGCCTCCCCATGGGGCTGGGATGCCCGGGAAGGGTTGGGATTCTTGGGAAACGGCTGCGACCCCCATTCCCTGCTCACCCAGGGCCTTGTGGCCGGCACGGTGGCCTGATGCCAGCGGTGCTGCTGGAAGGGACCGGGCTCACAGGGGTCCATCCGAGTGCTGGACCACTGGCAGCTCCCGTGGGAGGGTGGGAGTGGGGGTCCCAGCTCGCCTGCATCCCAGGACGGGCTCGATTCCCCGGTGAGAGCCGGCGGCACGTGCGGCCACGGCAGCTCCGCCATCTCTCCGCGCCCTGCGGAGAGGACAAAAGCCGCGTGCGAGGAATCCGTGCAAACGCCGCTGTGCCCGGCACGCCGCCGTGCGAGGGGCCCCGTGTCCCTCTCCCAAACTGAGCCCCCCCCCCATCCCACCCCCCCCCACCCCCAACCGCCGGCCTTTAATTGCTCCGGCTGCTGGGAAATTTCAAGGTTGAATTTGTCAAACTCCGATTTCCAGCCGGGAGATCGCGTTCTGCCTTTGTCAGCAAGATTGGAAAAAAATCTCCCCCCCCTCCCGCCTCCCTCCCGCCCCCTCCCCACTTCCATAATCCTGGCATCGGCGCTGCCGGATCCCCCTGCACCTGCTCCCCCAACCCGGCTCCGTGTGCTCCCACCGGCCCCCCCCGCACCGTCCGCAGGTTCATTACCGTCGTGACCCCCGTGACCTCACCATGTCCCCGATCCCAGCGACAGATCCATGGGGACACCCGACGGGATTGGGGCTGGGGGGTGCCGAATCAACTCTCCGGAGGGGCAATTGGGCATCCCCCAGCCCCAAACTCGCCGGATAATCCGGACGCGGCGTCGCCAGCCGGGCCTCACCTGCGTGTGCGGCATCCCGGGATTTTTACGAGCGGCCGAAATCCCGGAGCTATTTGTACCGGGAAAGGGCAGCGGGAATGTGGGGAGGGGGGGCGGAATTTATGGCTCTGAAACCCAAAACCCACCCAAAAGGGCTTAATCACTCCCAGCCGCGGCCCCGATGCTTTTATGGGGCATTTTAGAGCAAAAGAGCCAATAAATTTTTGGATGAGGGTAAGAGCCGCGGTGAGGATGAGGAGGGAGCAGAGGAGGAGGGGAAACGCATTGGGGTGGGTTAAAATGGGGGAGACAACAGGGGGGAGGCGCGGGGCTGCGCCCCGGTTGTGGCGGAGAGGGGTCGGTCCCCCCCCTCGTCAGGGGGGGCGTCGGTGGCTCCTCCTCCTCCTCCTCCCGGTATCCCGGGGCTTTAAGGCGGTGGAACGGGAATCGCGGGGCTGGGGGGGGGGGGCGGCGGCGGCGGGTCCCGGTCCCGGCGCGGGTCCCGGTCCCGGCATGACCTCGGCGGGGGAGGCCGCCGGTTCCCCCCCGCTGCCCGCCGCGGTTGGCGGCCACCGGCGGAGCCCCCTGGACCGGCTCCCGCCCCCCGCCAACACCACAAAACCGCTGACCCCCTTCGGCATCGAGGACATCTTGGGGCGCCCCCGCGGCGGGAGCCCCCCCCGGGACCGGGACCGGTCCCGCCGCCCCCCCCGCCCCGACAGGGCCCCGCGGCGGCGGCGGCGGCTGCGCCCCGGCCTCGCCGCTCTGGGCGCTGGAGGAACTCGCCAGTAAAACCTTTCAGGGGCTGGAACTGGGAATGCTGCAGGCGGCCGGAGGTACCGGGGCCGGGGGGGACACCGCCGGGAGCGGGGCGGGCCATCGGGAACCGGGCATCGGGCACCGGGCAGGTGGCGGGGCTGGAGGGCGGTGAGGAGGCGACGTCCCTCGTCCTCCGTCCCGGGAAGTTTCCTCCTTGTCCCAGAGGGGTGAGCGCGGCTGGGAGGCCCGAGATGCCGCCGGTGCTCGTCCGGGACACCGGGGACACGCGGCAGCCTCAAGGAAGGGAGGGAGAAGTCCCGGGACCGGACACAGGGAACCGGAGAGAGATCCGGCTCCGGTGAGCCGCCACAGGCACTGAGGCACCGGAGCTCCGGGAGAACCGGCCGCGCCGGGGCCGGCAGTTTTACCGGGAGCCGCGGGACCGGGAGGTGGATCGGCGCCATCGAGTCGTGACCGTGACCGTGACCGTGACCGGCAACGATCCGTGAACGGGTCGGGTCCGCCGGCAATGAAAACCCGGTACCGGCCCCGATCCTTAGCGGGGACGGCGGCTCCGTCCCGGGCTTGGGCTGACAGAGCAGCGCTGTACCGGCGGGGCCCGACGGCCGCTCACGGACGGGGACGAACCGGCCCCGCATCTCCCGGACTCCCAACCGGGAGGACGGGCGGACACCGACAGACAGCACGGCGCCTCCGGGAACGAAAAAATCCGTTACTGAGTTGGAGAGAAGGACACGGACGATCTGATCGTGACTCTGGGATTAAAGGAAAATCCCTCACACGAATGGACATACAGTCAGGCAATGCACGACTTCACCGGGAATTAATAAAACCGTTACCGGGACAGACAAGCCGACGCGGACGGACCGAAAAAGGCTCCCGTAATTAACGTAGAAAAACAATCACTGTCCCTTACCGACACGGACAGAGAGGGTCTCCGTGATTAACGTGGAAAAAAAACCCCTAAAACGCTACGGGGACGGACAGACCGACAGTCACGACAGAGCAGCGTGCCGGTAAATTAACGGATACGGTCGGGCACAACTCGACTCACGCCGGTAACGAAAAGCCGTTCGGACAGACGAACACGGATCCCTAGATCACCTCTCCCGTGAGTAACCGAACGTTCGTTACCGGCCGGACAGATGAACGAGAATGGAGCCAGACTCCGGTAATTAACGGGGGAAAAAAATCCGTAATTACGAAGAGGCTCTCCGGTAATTAAGGAATCAACCACAGCGGGCAGAGACGGACAGACAGAGCGGGGCTCCTGAGATTAACGAATAAACCAACCCTTTAGCGGGGGGACAGACGAACAGAACGGGGACGCCTCAAGCGACCGATTTTAAGGTAAAAACCCTCGTTATCTGACGGACGGACACGGCAAGGAACGAAATATGTGAGCGAAAATATCCCTTTACTGTGTGGACAGATGGACAGGAATGGGGGAGAAAAAATCCCTTTTCCGGGACGGACAGACAGGCAGAAAAGGGGCCGATCGGAGGTCCAGGAATTAAGGTAAAAAGGCCTGTTACCGGACGGACAGATCGACAGAAAAAAGGTTCGAAGAAAAAATAACGAAAAAAACAGTTGCTGGCTGATCAGACGGACAAAAATCGGAACGACAGCGGATCCCGAGCTAGGTTAAATTCCCGTTACCGGCCGGAAAGAAGGACAGACCGGGAGTATAAAAATGAACGAAAAAACCCGCTGCCGGCCGGAAAAATACGGGAGTGATCCGGGCTCCCGGAGAGAGGATGAAGCTCCGGTACCGGCTGGACAGATAGACACGGCAGAGCGGGGATCTCGGAATTAACAAAACCCGGTCGCGAACCGACCGCGGGTAACGGCGGAATCAACCGGGACTAGCGGAGAGGTGGAGATGCCGGTAATTCAGGTAAAATCTCGTTACCGGGAGGATCCACCGGCACAGCCAGAACATTCGTGATGAACGAAAACGCCTCTTCACTACGATGGAAGGACGGACTGACAACGGAGCGATCAGGGCTCCCTGAGTGAGGGTAAATCCCCGTTACCGGGATTGATGGACGGACAGAAACGGGGCCGAGAGCGGAGGGGAAGCCCCGTTACTGAAGTGGTGGACGAACACGGCATCGATCGGGTTTTCGTGACGGCGGCAAAGCCGTGCTACCGGGACGGACCCACGGACTCAGCCGGGACCGCCCGGAGCTCTTCTACCGAACGAGGAGTGGGGTCCGCGCTGCGAGAGACCCCGGGGGCCACCGCATGGCCCCAGTGAGCCGCGTTATCGGGTCGGTGCAGCTGGACCGAACGGGGGCCGGATCGGGAAAGAGATCGTGACCGCGATCGGGATCCCACCGGCGGCGTGGAGCCGTGCCCGGGGTGGCGATTCGCGTCTCGCTGGGGATCTCTACGTCGCTAGGGGCAGCAGCGACGGCACCGGGGCCGGGAGCGGCCACGGGATCGAATGCGGAGACCAGCCTGGCCTCGGGGCTCCTGAAATCGCGGAGAATAAGGAGGGTCCCGGCTCGCGGCTTCGTTCCGCGCTCCCGGAGCAGCTGCAGGCGGCACACGCGTGTCTCAGCCCCGGTCGCAGCGGGGCGATTCCGATGATTCCCGGCTTCCAGTGCCGGCCGCCGTTTGGTTTGTTCGGTTCGGTCGCGCACGACTCCCTTTGGTACGGCCCGTCTGCGCTCGGTTCGATGTGGGCCGGTTCGTCTCTGTTTGACCGGGAGTCGGCGGGGCCGGGAGCCGGGACCCACCCGCAGTGCTCTGCGCGGCTCGGCGGGGCCGGTGCGGGTGCCGTTACCGGTGTCCTGGCATTGCTGAGCTCGCAGTGCTCGGGGTGGTTCCCGGTGTCTTTGACCTGACGCCGCTGCCACCGCAGACCGCGACCGGTGGTGCTCTGCGCGGCTTGCCGGTGCCGGTACCCTGCCCGACAGATCCTCCCCGCCGGGCGTCCCGATACGGCTGCGGGTTCCAGTCCCGTTACCGGGGAGGCGATGCCTGTCTCCGCTGGTTCTCCACAGCCGGGCGCCCGGGGGGCCGTTCCCGGGTGCTGCTGCCCGTTCTCCGTACCCTAACCCCGCTGTCTCCGCAGGTCCGTCCCCGCCGGGCGCCTCGGGCCCGCGCCCTCCCTGCAGGAAGCGTCGCAAGTCCCGGACCGCGTTCACGGCGCAGCAGCTGCGGGAGCTGGAGCAGCGATTCCGGCGGCAGCGCTACCTCTCCCCGGTGGACCGGGACGCGCTGGCGGCTCGGCTGGCGCTCTCCGCCGCCCAGGTCATCACCTGGTTCCAGAACCGCCGCGCCAAGCTCAAGCGGGACCTGGAGGAGCTGCGGGCGGACGTGGCCTCGCTACAAGCGCTGCCCCCCGCCGCCCTGCAGCAGCTGGCGGGGCTGCCCGAGCCCCCGGGCTCTCCCGGTACCGGCACCGGGACCACAGAGCCCGCCGAGCTCTCGGAGGAGGAGATCGACGTGGCGGACTGAGCCGAGCACGCTCGGCTCCGCTCGGCTCTGTTCCTCTGTTCCGATCCGCTCGGACCGAAACTGATGCGTTCGGACCCACGCGGCTCCATTCGGGCCGGCTCGGCTGAGTTCGGATTCACTCGGGTCGGTTCTAGCCGAGTGAATTCGTTCAGATCCACTGGACTCGGTTCGGCTCCGTTCGGGTGCACTCGGGTCCGTTCGGGCTGACTCGGCTCCGCCACATCCGCTCGGCTCGGTTCCGAACGGAGCCGAGCCCAGCCCCGCCCCATCGGTGCACCCTTTTTCGGCTTTGTTTTTGTTTTTGTTGTTCGTCTTTCCATTGTTTGTTTTTATTGCTTTCTTTTTTTTTCTTTTTTGTTTTTTTCTTTTAATTTTATTTTCTATCGGCCCCGGTGTAAATATTTGCAATAAAGGCGACACCTTAATATGGACCCCAGAGCCCCCCACCCCCCACTTTTTTCCAGGCGAGCACCTCCCACCGCGGGCATTAATTTGTTTTAACCGGTGATTAATTACCGGCTGCAGCCGCCCCTGCCCCCCTCAATTTGCATATTAATCAAATTGTATTTGATCTCACGCCTGTCACCCCCCCCCCTCCAAGCTCCTGTCACCAGCCAGTGACATTTGGGGGGGGTGGAGCCCCCTCCTCGCTGTCCCCCGGGGCTGGAGTGACACGGGGAGTGAGGGGGGACAGAGGGGGACACGGGGTGAGACATGGTGGGGGCTGGAGCAGTGGGGTTCCAAGACTGATGGAAAGGAGTGGCAGAAAGGCTGAGGGACACCAGCCCAAAGAAAGGCCAGAGAGGAAAACCAAACCTCAGTTTTATTACAAAACCCAAATTGATACAAATCCCTGAGGGGCCGCTCGGAACAGCTCAGGCCCACCACCTCAGCACAAGGGGCTGCAGGGTGGGCCCCGACCCCCAGACCCCCAAGGCAGGAGGGGGAGACACTCCCACCCCTGGCACTGAGGGACAAGGCACAGGAAGGTCCAGGCAGGTGAGGGGGGGCTCTGGCAGCCCCCCCAGCAGAGCAGGGTCAACTCAGCAGCCCCCCAGGGGTGGCCCTGCCCTTGGCACGGGGCACAGGGGCCGGGGTGGCGTGGGCCGGGTGCTTCAGCTGCAGCAACAGCTTGCTGCCCTCCACGGTGGCACCCTGGGGACAGAAAGAGCTGGCAGCTGGCACTGGGACAGGTCCCCCCTGTGGGATGGTCCCACATGCACCCCCCCAGCTCACCTGCATGGCCCTGAAGGCCTCCTCAGCCTCAGCCTTCCCACAGAAGTTGATGAAGGCACAGCGGCGCCCTGGGAGCAGTCGCACGGAGCGGATCTCCCCGAACCTGGGGGGCACAGACCCCCAAATGTGAGGGACAACACTTAGAGATTGCTAAATGGGGAGGCAGAGGGTTAGAGACCCCCAAACCTACAGGGTGGGAGGGCCAAACATTCAAGGCAGGTTTAGAAACCCCCAATAGCTGGGGAAGGATGAAAGAGTCTCAAAGATGGAGAGGGTGAGGCACCCCCAAACCTGTGGAATGGGGGAATAGAGACTCCCAAACCTGAAGAAGAAGAGTCAAAGATACCCTAAGCTGTGGTACAAAGACCCCCAAAACTTGGGGACAGTGTGTGAGTCAGAAATTACCCCCCAAGTAACCCCTGCAGGTCAAAACCAGCAGAGAATGAGGACACGGGCAGAGCTGAGGAGCTTGGGGGGCACCAGAGCTCTGCCACAGTCTTGGGGTCCTGGAGGAGGAGAGATCCTGGGGGTCACTCACCGGCCAAAGGCACGACGCAACACCTTCTCATTGATGTGGGAGGTGACATTGCCCACCCAGAGTGGGAAGCAGTCCCTGCCAAGAGCCATCCCAGTGTCACCAGAGCCAGCACTGTGCCATTCTGGGCCCCCCCCACAGATCACCAGACAGCTGTACCTGGCAGGGTGGCTTGGTGGCAGTGTTGGGTGGCCACTGGCCACAGCAGGTTCCTGTTTCAGTTTTCTTGTAGGGGTCCCGGTGCTGCTTTTTGTCACACTTGTGTCACCTGTGTCCTGGCAGCTACTGGTCGTCCATCCTGCTGCCAAAAGGGATCAGCATCCACTGGGGACACAGGGATACCCCCAGGGTCCCCCCAGCCCACCCAGCCCTGCCCCTTACCAGGGAGAAACAGCGGCTCCTTAGCCTTGAGCAGGAAGGGGGACATGGGGACACCCACGGGGCGGCTGCACTGCTGTGAGGCGACAGGGGTGAGGCACGGGGGGCACAGCAGGACAGGGGGAGGGGCTAGGGGGTTGGGAAAGGGGGAGTCTCACCTGCAGCTGGGCCCGGCAGGCCTCCAGCTGTGTGGCTGCCTCAGCATAGGACCCATCCTGCAGCAGCAGCTCTTCGAAGGTGCTTGCGGCCTCGGCGTAGCGCTGGGGGGCCGGAGGCACCTGCAGCCCCCTGCCTGGCGCACAGGCACCCCACACCCCCTCACCCAGCCCAAATGGCACCTCAAAGCCTCACTGACATCCCCCAGCCCAGCCCTACTCCACCCCACTACTACAGTACCCCCACTCCCCTGCCCAGACCTCTCAGCCCCAACTCACACCTAATGGAACCTGCCCCTCCACTCAGCCATAGCACCCCACAACCCCTCCAGTTCCCCAAAGCCCCCACACAGGCACATTGGCACCCCTCAGCCCCCTGCCCAGCCCACCAGCACTCCAAAACCCCCAGTTTGTCTCTACCACCACCCCACAGCCACTCTAAAAACCCCATACTCACTCTTAGAACCCAGCAGCCCCTCCCCAAGACTCCAGACCCTTGCAGGCAGCCACACATCCCCTGGAACCCCTCCCCAGGTACCTGAAGCCCCTGCAGGCAGCCACACATCCCCTAGAACCCCTCCCCAGGTACCTGAAGCCCCTGCAGGCAGCCACACATCCCCTGGAACCCCTCCCCAGGTACCTGAAGCCCCTGCAGGCAGCCACACATCCCCTGGAACCCCTCCCCAGGTACCTGAAGCCCCTGCAGGCAGCCACACATCCCCTGGAGCCCCTCCCCAGGTACCTGAAGCCCCTGCAGGCAGCCACACATCCCCTGGAACCCCTCCCCAGGTACCTGAAGCCCCTGCAGGGCCTTGCCCTTGCGGAAGGAGCCCTTGGGCCAGCCCGGCCGCAGCGCCAGCGCTGCCTCCGCGTCCGCCAGCGCCTCCTCGTACCGACCCAGCTTCTCCAGGCAGTAGGAACGGTTCCCCAGGAGCCTGTGGGGATGGGGGGGGTCACTGTGGCCTCTCCCTCCCACCCCAGGACCCCCCCAGCTCACCCCAAGCCACTCTGCTCACCGGTACTCCCGGGGGTTCAGCTCTAGGGCGGTGGTGAAAGCCCAAACGGCCTCATTGTGTTGGCCTATCTGGGCTGCCTCGATGCCATGGCCTGGGGAGGTGGCACAGGGGTGGTTAGTGAGGACACAGGGAGGGACAGAACTCCTAGAACAGCCTCTCCCCTCTAGGAGTTGAGGAGAAGCCCCCAGTGCCCTCCTCTTGTTCCCCTGAGGGTCCCTACACTGACCTGCAAGTGCCAGGCTCTGCTCTAATGTGCTGGGACTGGGTGGCCTGGGCTGGACAGGCTGGGAGGGCACAGGACTCTTCACAGGGTCCCCATTCTCCTTCTCTGGCACTTTCCTGCTTGGCTCTGTGTTCTGTGTCCCAGGGGACTGGTCACTGCCCGGGGGGGGCAGCCGGACCCCCGCCTTCTCCCGTGCTTTGCAGACAAAAGTGCAGCTCAGGTCCAGCTCCTCCTGGGGATGCAAGAAGGGATGGGCAGGCAGAGCCCTGGGACCCCTCACCCCCAAATAGTCCCCTTGGGGAGACTGTTCCTCACCTCTGCCAACACTGTGTCCTCCGGCTCAGGCTCCCCTGAGGGGTCTGTGGAGTCCCCAGAGCACAAGGAGGGCTCATCCTCAGCATCATCTGAGAGGGGTCCAGTGCCTGCAGGGCCACCTGGGGGGCTCTGTAAGGAGAGGCAGGGGTTAAGGTGGTGGGGCTAGGGGGTGCTGGCTGACCCCCACATCTGGGGAACCCCAGAATAGCATGAGAGGGCCAGACTGGTCACTCACTGGGTCAGTGTTCTCTTTGTTCTTCTGCTCTTGACACAGTTTCTCCCGTTTCTTTCGGTCTTTTTGTTTCTGGAAAGAGAGGACATGGACCCAGGAGCAGGTGTCAGTCAGAGAAATGCAGTGTCCCCAACTCCACCACCCTCATCCCTCCAGCCATGCCATCCCCAAGCTCAGGGACCTGCTGGCAGCACCCCAAGAAGAGGCAACCCCCAGGGGCTGCCAGTGATGCCTTAAGTTCTGAGTTTTCTGTTCTGCTTGGCTATGCTTTCCCGTTGTGCTTAGGGTAATGAAGCCAAAATAGTCCAATTCCAGCTATTGATTCAAGGACAGTTTTGCAAACTCCAGGCCCTAAGCATAAACAACGTGAAAACAGGAGAGCAAGCCAGACAAGGGGTGAGAAGGATGAATCCTTACAATCTGAGATTATTAATTACATGGTTGACTCCTGCATGCAAATGGACTGAAAGCTATAAAGATGTGAGATTTTGTGACTAAGCCTTCTTTTACTTCCATCTTGGTGCCACCCAGACAGGGCAGAGGCCACACAGTGGCACTGGTACTGCCAGGGTGTGGCCTTTGAAGGTCTTTCAATAAATACTCATTTTATTCCCCATAACTCTGTGTGATCTCTGTCCCAGCTCCTCAGGGCAACACCAGTGGCCCTTCCCAAGGCTCACCCACCTTCTTCTTCAGCTTCTTCTTCTCTGCCTTCCTCTTTGCCCGCTCCTCTTCTGCCACCAGCTCCTGTGCATTCCTGTCGGCCTCCTGCAGGAGAGATGTCCCGAGTGAGGACCCCCCAAAAAGCCACGAGGTGGGACCCCTCTTGTGAGATCAACCCCCTGGAGAGCAGGAGGGGCGGTGTGGGGGATTCCCCACCTCAGCCGTGAGCCAGGTGAGGCGGGGCATGGGCAGCCGGTCCAGCCGTGCATCCAGGAGGCTGGGAGAGGTCCGGGGGAGCTGCGGAGGCAGCTCCGAGCACAGGAAGGACTTTCGGAAGCCGCAGTAGTTGTAGGGAATGGGTTCCTCCGCCACGGGAACGTCCAGGAACTGGAATGTGCTGAACGCGTCCTCCTCGTAATCGTAATCATCATTGCCGTCGTCATCGTCATCGTCATAGCCCAGCTGGTAATAATCCACCCTGGGGCCTGGCAGGAGAGCGGGGTGTGTGAGGAGCAGTCCCGGGCACCGGATCCCGTCCCGTTCCCCCTGCCCGCCAGCTCCCGAGCACGGGCAGCCCCCGCCCCACTCACCGTCGTCCCAAAGCAGACACACCTCCCCCGATTTGCACTTGATCACCGTCTGGGAGGGGCCCTGCGACGGCAACGGGAAGTCGGCGAAGCTGGACATACGTGCTGGGGGCAGAAGGGCGCTGAGGGAAGCACAAACAGCCACAAGCTGGAGGAGGCGGAACCGGGCTCCGCACCGCCGCTCCAGCCAGCGGGGCCGAGCGTGCAGCCCCAGGGGAGGCAGCGGGGGCAGGCCCGAAGCTGCAGCCGCCCAGTCCGGGCCCGTCCCGCTCCCCCGTCCCGCCCGAACCGCTTATCGCCACAAACAGCCGCCGCCGCGCCTCAGAATTGCATCACTGGCCTACCGGAATTACGTCACGGCGAGGGTTGAGGCCGCCCCGCCGCCATGTTGGGTAAGGGCACGACGGTGGCTCGTAGGGCCCAGACGAAGCGGGATCGCGGCTCCACGTAATCTCCCGCCGTCCCCGCCTGCTCCAGGGCCGGGCGTTGGTCCCGCCCCGCACGCCGAGCCCCTCCTGGCGGCCAGTTTGGCCCAGCCCCCCGGATTAGCGAGGGCGCGGCCTAAGCCTCTTTGCTGCCCCCGCCCCGACATGGCCCGGCATGGACGCCGGCGGCGCTGAGAGGCGCGGTGGGGAGCTGTGCTTGCAGGTAAGGCCGCTCGGGGCTCGGGGGGATCGGACACGCCTGGCGGGGCAGCGGCGGGGCCGGGCCGGTAACGGGGTGGGAGGGTGGGCACCGGGCCCGGGCTGTGCTGTGTCTCCATGGCAACGGCACAGCGGGCGGGGCGGGGGTGTGGCAAACGTGGCGAGCTCTGGCCGGGGGCGTGGTCACAGCGGGAGTCACGGGGGCGGGGCATAGGGGCGGGGAATGAGTGAGAGGGCGTGGTTAGTGCGGTAATGGGCGGGGTCACACGTGGCCCCGCCCGTCGTCCCGGCCCGGTGGTCCTAAGCCCCCTGTGCCCTCTCCAGGTGGGCGATGTCGGCCTGGGCGGCCTCATCCTGCTGCTGCTGACGGCCCGACCGGGACCGGGCGATGGGGCTGCCCGCGGAGAGCCCCCCGAGCCCGGTGAGACCCCCGGGGGCTGCGGGGACCATAATGGGCTGTGGTGTTCTGGGGGGGCTGCAGGGATCCTGATGGGGTGCATGGTCCTGGGGGGAATGTGGAGGATCCAAATGGGATCCGGGGTCTTTGTGGGGAGGGGCATTAATGGCATGTAGTGGGCTGCAGGGACCCCAATGGTCTGAGGGGTCCTGGGGGACTTGTGGGGAACGTAACCGGGTCCTGGAGGTCTCAGGGTTAGGGTGGCAGTGGGCGGTGATGGGGCAATGTGGCAGGTGCTGCCCTGCAGCGAGGTTCTGCACACTGCGGGTCCCCCAGTGATCCCTGCCCCATCCTGAGGGTCCCGTGCCCCCAGGAGGGTCGCGGGGGCCCCTGGCACGTTCCCTGCAGCGGGCAGAGGCCATGCTGCGCAGCGTCACCCCGGGGCTGCGGCGCCTGCTGTCCCCGCGGTCATCCCGGCGCGGCGACAGCGACGAGGACGACGACGAGGACGAGGACGAAGCAGCGTCCATCGTGGTCCCGCTGGAGCAAAGCTTCTCCGGGCTGCGCCGCTGCCTCTGCGTCTGGGAGGACCCTCGCACCGAGACTTTCCTGGGCTACGTGCGGCCCCATCCCGGCGGCGCCGGTGACTTTTCCGAGGACGCGGTGCGGCGGCGCGTGGCGGAGCGGGGAGCGGCCCTGCACGCACTGCTGCAGCACCGCCACCAGCTGCGCCTGGCCCGCGACTTCACCCGACGCCTCAAGGCCTCCTCCGGCTTCCTGCGGCGGCTGCTGGCGCTGCCGGAGCCCGGGGAGCCTGGGGAGCCGGCGCTGCGGGAGCTGTGCCAGGAGCTGCGGGCGCAGGCGGGGCACTGGGCCGCGCTGCTGCGGGCGCCTGCGGACGGACGCGTGGCTGCGGGCGCTGCCGCGGCGCCGGGGGCCGGGCCGTGCTGCACATGCGGTGGGCGCTGCTGCTGCCCGCCCTGATGGCCGCGCGCCTGGCCGGGCGACGCATCGAGGGGCGGCTGCGCGAGCTCGGCCGCCCCGGCGCCCCTGCCCCGGCCTCTGAGTGCCTGGCTGACCTCTTCCAAGGGCTGGAGATCTACAACCGCGTGGTGCAGGGGCTGGCGGAGGAGCTGGGCCCCGAGGGGAAGGCCCCCGGTGCCTTCACGGTGGGTGGGGTGCTGCGGCTGCTGGCGGCCGAGCGTGGCCGGGCCGTGGCCCAGAGGCTCCAGCCCCTCCTGTGGCCCCAGAGTGGGATCGTCAGGGATGGACGTGTCTGCTGGGAGGACGTGGTGGTGCCGTGGCCACCGGGGCACGACGCGGTGGAGAAGGGGGTGGGGATGGGCCCGGAACGTTCTGGAGCGGAGGTGCCACCAGCGCTGGCGGCTGAGCTGCAGGCGCTGTGCCAGGAGGACGAGGAGCTGATGGGACACGTTTTTGGGGCGCTGGTGGCCTCAGCTGACAGCCTGTGGCAGCCGGTGCTGTCAGAGAGCCCCGAGCCCGCGGGGCTGCGGCCGGGCAGCGCAGGGGGCTGGAAGGCCGTGCGGTGGCTGGACGCTGCCCGCGGCCCCGCAGCTGCTGCCCTGAGTGCCCGCTACCGCCTGCTGCTCTGGGAGGCTGCGGGGGCTGTGCTGGGGGACAGCCTGGGCACCCCTCCTGCCACCCCCCGTGCCACCGTCACCGCGGCGTGGGAGCTGAGCCGTGCGCTCGCTGTTGGTATGTGGGGCACAGGGGGTGTGGGGGCTCCCTCAGGGTGTCCCTGCCCTGACCCCTGCTGTGTCCCCACAGCCCGTGTGCCCCCTGAGTGCCGGGAGGAGCTGGGGGGGCTCTGCCTGCGCCTGCTGTGCTGGAGCGTCCTCTGCAGCTGGGACACGGGTATGGGGGTCAGGGGCAGCACAGGGAGGGGTACAGCGTGTGGGGTTTGGGGTACAAGGTGTGGGGCATTTGGTGGATATGGGGTGAGGGAGTGGGGTATGCAAGGAAATGTTGGATATGGGATATGGGGTGGGGTGTGGAGTGCAAGTACAGGATACTGGGGATTTCTGACTATTTCTCCTCCAGATTTTACCCATGCTCTGGGCTCAGGGCTGTCAGACAAGTGCTTGGAGGCCCCAGGGGGTCCCCCAGGGCCGGGGTGCAGCCGCACAGCCCAGCAGCTCCGGTGCCTCTTCCCAGCCCTGGCGCTGGCCCTGCGCTGCCTGCGCCTGCTGCCCGCCCGCCCACACGGTGAGAGGGGTCCTGCTGGGGGGGGAGGTGGGTCTGGGGATCCTCTGTGTGCTGACCCCTACCCACAGCCCCCCCCGGGGGTCTCCTGCCTGCGGCTGCAGGTGCTGGGCCGGTGCCTGGCGGCGGTGGCGGCCGCCCACAGCGTGGCTGACGGGCCGGGCCGGGCGGTACCTGGCGGCCTGGGCGCTGCCCCAGTTCCTGCTGCTCACCCAGGGAGACCTGCAGGTACGAGGGCATGGGGGGCATGGGGGTCTGGGGGGTCATAGCAGGGCTGGATTCACTCCACCTGCTCCCCTCCAGGTGCTGAAAGCAGAGGCAGAGCAGCTGATGCTGCAGGTGAGTGAGACCTTCCCAGAGCCAGGGGACATTCATGGGGACGGCCCCTCTGAGCCACTCCCCAGCCTGGGATCCCCGTGGGAGCTTCAGCTGTGCCGGCAGATCCGTGACATGGCCAACAGCATCCAGGTACGATGGGACTGCGGGCGGGGGGTCCTGAGCACGAGGATGCCTGTGTCACCCGGTGTCACCCCGTGTCATCTGTGTCCCCTGTGTCCCAGCTCTTCTCTGGGGACGTGCTCTGGATGTTCTCCACCAGCTGCAAGCGGCTCTCGGCCGAGATCTTCGACCAGACGATGCCCCTGGGCCGGCACTGGCGGCTGGGGCTGCGCACCGGTGGGTGTGGGGGCTGGGGGGATGTGGGGTGATTGGGTGGGGGGCTTTAGGGGGGTCGCTGAGCTGGTCCCTGTGTCCCCCAGAGCTGCCCAGCTCCCCAGCGCCTACGCAGCGGCCGCGGTGCAGGCGGTGCTGGGGCAGGTGCTGCAGGGGGCCCAGGCCCTGCCCTACGACGCCCAGGTGCCCACCCTGGCACGGGTCACCACGGCCTTCCTGGAGGCCTGGATGGATCACATCCTGACCCGCCGCATCAAGTTCAGGTACTGGGGACCGCCATCCACTGGTGGGCAGTGCCAGGGGTCCCAGTGGCACTTCCTGGGGTCCCAGTGGCAGTTCTAGGGGTGCAATGACAAGACAGGGATGCCAGTGGCAATTCCAGGGGTGCAATGACAAGCCAGGAGTCCCAGTGGCACTTCCTGGGGTCCCAGTGGCAGTTCCTGGGGTGCAATGACAGGCCAGGGATCCCAGTGGCACTTCCTGGGGTCCCAGTGGCAGTTCCTGGGGTCCCAGTGGCAGTTCTAGGGGTGCAATGACAGGCCAGTGGTCCCAGAGGCAGTTCCTTGGGTCCCAGTGACATGTTGGGGTCTCGTTGATGGTGCCAAGAGTCCCAGTAGGCGTCCTAAGGCTCCTGGTGACAGTGCCAGAGGTTCTATGGAGAGCTGTCCCATTGGTGGTCTTGGGGGGTCTGATGGCAGTGCCACGTTCTCCGTGCTGGTCCCAGAGCGTGGTGGCAGTGCCAGGGGGTTTTGGTGGGGTCCTGGCGGGGATTCCAGGGGTCCCATGCCCACCCTGACCCCCATCCCAGCCTGCAGGGTGCCCTGCAGCTGCGGCGGGACTTCGAGGCGGTGCGGGAGCTGGTGTGCTCGGAGCGCTCCGGGCTGGCTCCCGAGGCCCGGCAGGCGCTGCGGGCTCTCTGCGTCTTCCGACACACGGACACGGCCGTGCGCTGCCTCCTGCAGCAGCCCGGGGGGCTGGGCGGACCCCCCCGGGGCTGGGGCAGCCTCCGGCGCTGCTGTGAGAGCGGGGCGGGGCGGGAATGGGGTGGGACGGGGTGGAGGTGGGATGGGATAGGGTGGGATAGGGACAGGGAGATTGGAACAAGGACGAATGGGGACAGGGGGAGGGACAAGGGTGGGGATGGGATTGGAATGGGGACAGGGACCCCCACCAGTAGCAGGATCTGATATCCCAGCCTATCCATCCCTTTCCAGGCTCAGACGAAGGCACCCACCCCCTGGAGCCATCCATGGACCCTCTCCCTGGCCTGGACCCTCTGGAGGGGTCAAGCCCAATCCCAGGGACCCCCCCAGCGGCGGCAGAGGCCGATCTCCCATCCCGTCCCGAGTCCCCGTTCCCGGGCAGCCAGCAGCAGTGGCTGTCCCTGCGGCTGCACCGCGCTCGCCGCTGGCGCGTGCCAGGCCTGCCCTGCGTTGGCAACAGCCCCGAGGGCTGACCTGCAATAAACCTGCCAACAGCATGGCCCTGGCTCTGTCTGTGGGTGGGATATTGGGGTATCCCTGGGGTGTGGTGCTGGGATTCCAACTGGGAAGAGTTGGAACACTTGTGGGGAGACTGGTGGAGCTGGGGGTGCAGGGTGGGATTCCTTTGGGGGTGCTGGGGGACACTGCAGGTGCATAGCTGGGGTTGCAGGGTGGTCCTAGAGAAGGCTGGGGGTCCTTTGGGTGTCCCTGGAGAGATTAACAGGTGTAACCAGGACGTGGGTTGGGTGGCAGGGCTGGTCAGGGACACTGTGCTGTGTCATTGTCCCCTCGTGTCACAATCCACTCAACCCGAGTGGGAGTCGTGATGGTTCGTTCGACCCCAGGGTGCAAAAGACAAAAAGCAAGAGACTCAGGTTTTGTTCAGCAGAAAGCAGCAATGGAGTTTATTGAGTGTAACAATTCAGTTTTGTGATAGAAAAGAGAAAGAGAGAGAAAAAATGGGATGTAGCTGTCAACAGACGGGACACATCCTTGTGGTTGTCTCACAATGGACGTGTTTTCAATCCGTTGGGGAGAAAGAGATCTCAAAGCTTCTTTAGGAAAGTCACTTTTATAGTCCTTTTCCAAAGCGAGTAGCCTCTGGCCAAAAGGTGGGGAGATTTATGGACTATTGTATGTGGAGATCATTGCTCCAACAAACAGGTGCTGGAACAGGGCACGAGCACCCTGCTCATGCCATGGCAGCACCAGGCACAGGCACAAACAGCCCTGGGCAGCACCAGGCACAGGCACAAACAGCCCTGGGCAAGGATCCACCTGGGCCAGGCCAGAGCTCAGGTCCAGAGCGAGCGGTGGGGCCCTGGGGTGGGTCTCAGTCTCTGATGATGGTCGTGAGACAGATCAGAGAAATTTTGGACCGGCTCTTACACCTCGGGGCCGTTTGGGGTTCGCGGGGTCCCCGGGAGGACCGAGCCTGCGCCTGCTCCTCCCGCCCGCCAGGGGGCGCTCGCGGAACCGGCCGCTGCAGACGTGGCGCGGCGCTGACGTCACGAGAGCGACAGGCCCTGATGGCGGGCGAGCGGCGGCGGCGCGGCGGGGATGGACCCCGGGAACGGCCCCGGGAGCGGCTCCGGGAGCGCGACCCGAAACTGCGGCAACAGCAAAAGACACCGCGAGGATCCGGGCGGGTCCGGACCATGCTGGTGCTTACAGCGGCGGCGGCAGCGCTGGCGCTGGGTCTGGCGGTGGCGGTGGCCGAATGGAACCGGTGGAGCGAAGTCTCCCGCCTCGTCACTCCCCACCCCGCGCCCCCCGCCGTTCCCCCCGGGCTCCACCGGACCTCTCGCATCGCCCACCTATTTTTGGGGCACGTACCGGCCTCACGTCTACTTCGGGATGAAGACGCGGAGCCCGCGATCTGTCGTGACCGGTGAGGGGCGCGGGGGGCTCTGCCCCGCCCTGGGGCTCGTCCGGCCCCGCTCCCACCACGAGAGCCGCCCCTGACACCTCCCCGCCCCTCCAGGACTGATGTGGCTCCAACACGGCGGCAACTTGCGGCACACGAGCGATCAGAGCGACGGCGTGTCGCGATACGGGTGGCTGATGCACGACGGGGAGAATTTCGGAGTGCAGGAGATCCGCGATGAGGGGCTGGTGTTGAGAACCGAGTTCGTGAAGCAGCCGGGAGGAGACCACGGTGGCGATTGGAGCTGGCGGGTCACAGTGAAGACGGAGGTAAGGGGATGAGAGTGGGAGAGGGGTTGGGATGCCGGGGAGCTTTTGTCATCCTCCTCTTCCTCCTCCCCAGGGCAAGGGCCCGGCTCCTCTCGTGTCCCTCTTCTTCTACGTGGCCACAGACGGGCAGGGCACGCTGCGGCCGGTGCTGGAGAACGGGACACGGCTGGCGGCCGTGGCAGGGATGGCGGAGGAGCTCGGGGACTTCACCCTCACCTTCCTGCCCCCCACGGGGGAGGGCGGGGAGGGACACAAGTATGCCAGGTGAGCGTCTGGGCTGCGGCCCCCACACCCTCTGTGTCCCCCCCATCTGCTCCCATATCCTGTTTTCCATGTCCCTGACTCTCCTGTCCCCCACAGTTACAATTTCCTGGCCGCGGGGGTGCCGGGGCTGCACCGTCTCACCGACCTGGTCCGACAGAGCCTGCGTGAGAGCTCTGTGTTCTCCCCACCGGGCCGACCCCGCCGCCGCTATTTCGGGGTGTCCAGCACTGGGGGGCTGCCTGGAGAGAGCCCACGGGGGCAGCTGCTGCTGCACCAGGTGACGCTGGAGCCGCCGGCGGTGCTGGAGGTGACGCTGGAGTCGGGCAGCGCGGCGGGGGCGCGGCACGGGCGGCTGGCGGGGCCGGCTCTGAGCGCAGCGCTGGCCCGGCACGTGGCCACCTTTGAGCAACGCTTTGAGGACACCTTCGGGCTGGGGGCACGTGGGGTGTCCCTCCCCCAGCGCCGCTTCGCCCAGGCCGCGCTCAGCGAGATGCTGGGCGGGATCGGCTTCTTCCATGGCCGCTCCCTGCTGCGCTCGGAGCGCCGGGAAGAGCCGGTGCCCGGCATCGAGTCCATGCTGTTCACGGCCGTGCCCTCGCGCTCCTGCTTCCCACGTGGCTTTCTGTGGGACGAGGGCTTCCACCTGCTGCTCCTGGGCCGCTGGGACCCCGCGCTGGCCCGCGACATCCTCGCCCATTGGCTCGACCTCCTCAACGCTGATGGCTGGATCCCACGGGAGCAGATCCTGGGGGACGAGGCGCGGGCCCGGGTGCCCCCCGAGTTCGTGCTGCAGCACAGCGAGACGGCGAACCCCCCGACGCTGCTGCTGGCGCTGGAGCGGCTGCTGCCCGACGCGCCCCTGCCCTACCTGCGCCGCCTCTTCCCGCGCCTGCGCGCCTGGTTCGAGTGGCTGAACCGCACCCAGGCCGGCCCCGAGCCCTTCACCTTCCGCTGGCGCGGCCGCGACACCGACCTCGAGCGCTTCCTCAACCCCAAGACTCTGTCGTCGGGGCTGGACGATTACCCCCGTGCCTCCCACCCGTCTGCAGAGGAGCGGCACCTGGACCTGCGCTGCTGGATGGCGCTGGGCGCCCGCGTGCTGGCGGCGCTGGCCGAGCGCCTGGGCGAGCCCCTCGCGCCCTATCGCGACATGGCCGCGGCCCTGAGCGACAACGACCTGCTGGACCGGCTGCACTGGGCGCCCGAGCTGGGCGCCTTTGCCGACTTTGGCAACCACAGCACGGCCGTGACTCTGCGCTGGCACCGCGCCGCCCCCGTGCCCGGCAGGCCCCCGCCGGCCCCGCAGCTGCGGCGGGAGGTGCGGGAGGCGCCGCGGCCGCGGTTTGTGGGTGCTTTGGGCTACGTGAGCCTGTTCCCGCTGCTGCTGCAGCTGCTCCGGGTGGACTCCCCGCGGCTGCCGGCGCTGCTGGGCTCCATGCGCAGCGAGAAGCAGCTCTGGACGCCCTTCGGGCTGCGCTCGCTGGCCCGTGACAGCCCCTGGTACCTGCGCCGCAACACCGAGCACGACCCCCCGTACTGGCGCGGCTCCGTCTGGGTCAACATCAACTTCCTGGCGCTGCGGGCGCTGCACGGCTACGCGCGGGCGGCGGGGCCGCACCGGGAGCGCGCGGCCCAGCTCTACCAGGAGCTGCGCCACAACCTGGTGGCCAACGTGTTCCGGCAGTACGAGGCCACCGGCTTCCTGTGGGAGCACTATCGGGACAGTGATGGCACCGGGCAGGGCTGTCACCCTTTTGCCGGCTGGTCCGCGCTCGTCGTGCTGGCCATGGCTGAGGACTATTAATGTGGAGGGTCCCTGTGCCCCCTGCCTGCCTGGAGTGCTCAGGGTCAGGGGAGGTGGTGGGGGGCTGTGTCAGAGCCCCCCTGCCTCCCCTGCAATAAACCTCCATGACTGTGGCCTCTCGCCACCCATGTCGGTGTCACAGTGTTGCTGTGATGCCCCCTCCCTGTGGAGTCAGGGGTCGCCACCCAGCCCAGTGCACCCATCACAAGGGACGATGGTACTTTCACATCTCTTTAATGGTGAGAGAATGTGCCGGGACCACCCACCCCCATGGTCAGGCACCCCTGGGCAAGGGGGCCCCCCAGGCAGCAGCATCAGGATCACAGGGGAGGCCCCAGAAGCAGTTCAGAGGCAAGGGGGCTCCAGCAGGACCCCCGCCACACTGCAGGGTGGGTGTCACTCAGGGCAAGGGGCCCCTAGAGGCTCTGTGATGAGTCCAGACCCCAGCTGGGGGTCCTGGGGGGGGCTCAGACAGGCAGCACAGGTGAGCCAGGCCCCCCACCACCCCCCGGTCCCCCACAGCCCTCAGGCTCGCCCTCCTCCTCTTCTAGGCCACGGCCCACCTCGATGCCCGAATCCCCTGTGAGCCGCCGGTGCCGCCCGGGGCAGCCCCCTGGCACCACTCTGCCCCCGCCGCCCTCGCCCTCCTCGGTGTCGGAGCAGAGGCGGCCCTCAGCCTCACAGAAGTCCAGGGGGACGTGTTTGGGGGGATCCCTGCAGGCCAGTGGCTCCTCAGGCAGGGGCAGGTCCCAGCTGGCACCGGTGCCGGTGCTGCTGGAGCCACCGTCACGGCCGGTGCTGCCACCCCCCGGGCCCGGGCCTGGCTCCGGGTCCGTCTCGTCGGTGCCCGGTGCCGAGAGCGAGGAGCTGCTGGGGGAGGAGGCGCAGGAGCAGCCGCAGGAGCAGGAGCTGCAGCCCCCAGAGGAGCCGGGGGACAGTGAGGGGCTCCCGGGGCTGTAGGGCGGCGGCGGCGTCCCGGGGCGCTGCGCCACTTCCTCATACGCCGGGAGCTTGAAGGAGGCCAGCAGCCCTGGGGGGGAAGAGGCGAGTCAGGGGGACACCTGGGACACGAGGGGGCACTGGGAAACGGCCCCCAAAAGGATGGAAATGGAGGGCACAGCTTGGCACAGGGCAGAGCTGGGAGGATGTGGGGCTCAGGGCGATGTGAGGGATGGAGCTGCAGAGCACAGCCCAGGGCACGGGTGGGGATGTGGGGTTGGGGGGATGCAGGGGCTGGAGCAAGGACAGGAGATCCAGGATATTGGGGGATGGCACAGGGTGTCCTGACTCACTGAGATCCCCGGTGAAGATAGGGGGCTGAACATCCCAATTCACTGAAGTCCCCCGTGGAGGGGGGTGGTGCTGGCAGGGGCTGGGACTGGGGGGGTACAGGGGAAATTCAGAAGCCTTTCACTCACGGAGGTCCCCCGAGGAGGGCGGGTACTGGCAGGCACCGTGGTAGGCGATGAGGTTGATCTCACGCTGCCGCTGCTGCTGCTGCAGGCGCAGCTTGGCCCGGCGGTGCCGGAACGCGCAGCAGCAGCTCAGCAGGATCAGGATGGTCCAGAGCAGCCAGAACCCTGCGGGAATGGAGGCGCAGAGCGGGGGGTCACCCTCACATAGAACCCCCATTCCCACCGGGGAGCTGCAGCCCCCAGAACCTCCCAGGACCCTCAGTCCCCCGGGGTCCCAGCTCTTGCTGAGCCTCCAAAGCAGCTCGGAGCCTGCAGCCCCTGAGCGACAGGAGCGCTCCAAAGCCCCCGCTGTGCTCGGAGCGCTCGGTCCCGTCCCCACCCCAGTTCCCGCAGGACTCACACGGAGCCCTCACACAGCCCCTGTCCTCCCCGAGCCGCAGGACCCCCCTGGAGTCCCGGATCCTCCCGAAGCCATCGGCCCGCCCGGAATCCCCGAGCCCTCCGTCCTCCCGGGATCCCCCCGAACTCACACCACAGCTCGTAGTAGTAGGTGCAGCAGCCGCTCTCCCCGCAGCAGTGCCCGGTCTCGCACACGTAGGGCCGGTTGTTCACCCCCGGGCAGAACTCCCGGGCCTGCGGGCACGGCCGCACCGTCACCGCGGCCCCGCGCGCGGTCCCCCCGCCCCGGCCCGCCCGGTACCTGCGGGTGCTGCCGGCCCAGCAGCGCGGCCCAGGCCCCCTCGGCGCTCCCGGGCCGCTCCATGGCGCCGCCGCCTAAAGCCCGCCGCAGCCCCGCGCCCGCCCGGCCGCGGCCCCCGCCGCCCGCAGCAGCCGCCGCCGCCCCGTCGCCGCCGCCGCCGCCATCGCGGCCCCCGCGGCCGCCGCCGCCCGGGCCGGGGCCGTCGCCGCCGCCATCACGCCCGGCCCGAAATCCCGCCCCCACGGCCGACACCGACCAATCAGCGGGCGCTCTGCAGCCGACAGCCAATTGGCGCCGGCACCGCCGCCGGGCTGCAGCCAATCGCCCGCCGTCTGCCTGAGCCTCACGCCCAACAACAGAGACAAAGGAGCCGAGCCCCGCCCCCGCGGTGATTGGCGGCCTCAGCGGCCAACCGGAGGCGGAGCACCGCCCCCAGGCCCTGACTGACAGCGGCACTAGCCAATGGCGACCCAGCTCCGAGCTAGACGGAGGGCGCGGCCTCCCGCTCCGCCTCGGGGCGGGCACTGGGCTCAGGGCAGCCAATTGGCGAGCAGACAGTGCACCGTCCGTCTGATTGGCAGAGCGTCCGACCAATCAGCGCCACCACTCTGCGCTGGGCAGAGCCGCAGCCAATGGGCGGCATCCCCTCGATGGCGGGACGGACCATAACGCACTCGGGGGGTGTGGGACTGTTCCACAGCGCTGCCGGGGGAGGGAGGTCTGTACCATAGTGCTTCCGGGGGGGTGTTGGACTGTACCACAGAGCTCCCGGGGGGTCGGGCTACCTCCCCATCCCAGCAGGCTCACGCACGGTAACTTCAACAACAGCATTTATTCAGGACCTCTACAGCAGGACCCGCCCTTTCCTTCATCCTCTCAGGACCACCCTCAGGCTCTGCCGGGGTCCCCAACCCTCTGTGTTCACGGTGGAGACGCCGGAGCCCTCTGGAGCTCCACATCCTAGCTGTCCATATCCATTTGGAGGAGCCACAGCTCACCATGTCCATGAGGAACTGCAGCTGTCCTGGTCCCTTGTGTTCATATGGAGTGGCCAGAGCCTCTGTGTCCACGGCAGAGGTTTTGAAGCCCCCTGTTCTGACCTTCCGGATTTGTATGGAAAATCTGGAGCTCCACACTGGAGATCTACAGGTTCCTCTTCTCACCCTCTGTGTCCATGTGGATAACCCAGACCCCTCTGGAACTCCTTGCATCCACGGCAAAGGATCCGCAGCCCCCCGCATCCCTCTCTGCGGGCTCACCCCGCGCTCTGCAGCAGCTGCAGGTTGCGCTGGTAGCAGCCCAGGCTGCAGAGGGGGCGGCCGGTGCGGGCGCAGCTGTAGCGCTTGGGGTTGGGGCAGCCGGGCACGGCGCAGGGCTGGGCGGGGGGCACGGGCGGGGCGGCGGCGGGGGGCAGCGGCAGGGGCAGCCCCGCGGGGAAGGAGACGGTGACGCCGTCGGCGGCGCTGCGGTAGTGCACGACGGGGCAGGGCGCGGGGCGGGCGCGGCGCTCGCGCAGGGCCCTCACCTTGGCCTTGTGCGTGCGCGTCAGGCGCTCGATGGTTTGGTTCTTGCTCTCCTCGGCCTTGCGGGCGGCCTGCAGCCGCCGGCGCCGCGCCCGCTCCTCCCGCTTCTCCCGCATCTCCTCCGTCACCTCCTTGGCCTTGGCGCCCATGGGCAGCTGCAGCAGGGGCTGGCTCTGCTGCTTGTGCAGCAGCGCGCGCTGCGGGGCGCAGAGAGGTGGCAGGGCGGGCTGGGAGATGCACTCAGCTCCCCCCAGCCCTCCAAACTGCCTCTCCGCCAGTCCCACGCACCCCAAGGGTTCCAGCTCATCCCCATAGCAGTTCTGGGATCCCCTCAGTCATGCCCCAGGGGCCATGAGGCTCCTCGGTCCCCATCACCCCAGTGCTCGTCTGGTTTTGGAACTCCCTGAGCACCTCAGCCCCATCCCAGTGTCTCCAAACGACCCCAGCCCCTCCCCAGACCTGCAGCCCCCACAGCCCCCCTCAGCCTTGCCCCCAGCCCCCCCATACCTGCCGGGCTGTCAGGAGGGACTCGTCCACCTCCCTCTTGATGTCGCCGTTGTCGTCCAGCTCCCCCCTCTCGAGGGCTGCCAGCCAGCGCCGCTCTTCCTCCTCCTCTTCTTCCTCCTCTTCCTCTTCCTCCTCCTCCCCCTCCTCACGGGGAGGGAAGCAGCTCTCAGGGTCCAGCTCGGGCAGTGGGGAGGGGGCCAGGTTGCTGTCCTCATCTGGGGGGGCCGGGATGGGAACAGTCACGGGGGTGAGGGTCACAAGAGGAGTCCAGAGCACCCCCTCCCCATGCAGCCCTCACTCTGAGCCCCCTGTTCCCCCTCAGAGCTTCCCCTGCCCTCCCCAGAGCCCCCCATGAGTCCCCCTGCTCACCCAGCCAGGCCCGGTACTGCTCGATGGGGACCCCCTCGCTGGGCTCCTCCTCGTCCCCTCCCAGCAGTGTGGAGGGGGATGGCGAGTGCGTCCCTTCGGGGACCACCGTGAACGTGGGGACGCTGCAGAGGAACAGAGAGCAGTTTGGGAACTCCGCTGAGGCCGGGCTGGGGGGTCCCCATTAGGGGGATCCATGGAATCGCCCCTGGCCCAGCCTCCCTCCTCCTCCTCCTCCCTCCTTTTGGTGCCCAGGATCTGCCCCAGCTCTCTCCTCACCTCTTGGTGCCCAGGATCTGCCCGCCCAGCTTTATCCGGAGCCTCAGCCGGGGCTGCCGAGGCAGTTCGGGACCCGGCGGCGGCCCCGTCTCGTGGTGGTGCCGTTTCTTGTGCTTTTTCTTGTGTTTCTTGTGTTTCTTCTTGTGGCCGCCATGGCCGCCCGCCTCGGCCTCCTGCCCTGTGAGGGGGGATAGAGGGTCAGCGAGGGCTCCCCGCGGGCTCTGCCCCGCCGGGGAGCGATCCCGGAGCTCCCCCACCGGACCCTCCGCGGCCCCGCGGCCTCTCACCGTGGCCGCCGGCCTCCATCCCGCTGCGCCGCCAGGCCCTGCGCATCCGGCTGCGGGGGACCCAATTCGGGACGGACCCACTTCCGCCCAAACTCGCTTCCGCCCGGACTCGCTTCCCTCCGTTATCTGGGGAGCGTGACGCTGCCGCCGCCATCTTTGAAGTGGGCATGTTGTGCAATGTCCCGGGGGGAAACTGGCACCGCGGGCGCTTTTGGGCCGCTCGGGGCAGATGTGCGAGCTCAGGTGTGAGCTCAGGTGTGAACTGTGCAGGTGTGTGTGAAAACACAGGAGGAACACACAGGTGTGAGCTCGGGTATGAGCTGTGGGATCCCGGGGGGGCTGTTCCTGTCCAGCCGCGGGTCCTGAGGGGCGATGGAATCCCGGGGGAAGGGCAGTGCCATCAGGTCAGGGGCTGATCCTGCCCCTCTGCCCTGCCCAGGTGAGGCACACCTGGAGCGCTGTGTCGGGACCACAGAGACCTGGAGCGGGTCCAGAGGAGAACATGGGGGTGATTTGGGGTCTGGAGCGCTTCTCAGGCTGAGGGAGCTGGGTCTGGTTTGTCCGGGGAGAAAACAGAGAGGACTTCATCAATCCACACAAATATCCTGAATATCGACACAAAACCCTCGAATACCCACCCGAATACCTCAAATCATCTGAGCGGAGACTCCATCCATCCATCCATCCATCCATCCATCCATCCATCCATCCATCCATCCATCCATCATCCATCCATCCATCCATCCATCCATCCATCCATCCATCCATCCATCCATCCATCCATCCATTCATCCATCCACACAACCCCCCATCCAACCCTACAAATCTCTCCCCGGGGTGTCAGGATGTGCCCAGGGCAGGACGAGGAGTTTTGGCCACGAACTAAACACAAATCCCAGCTCAGCACAGCAGCCCCCCACGGAGGGGCCAAGCCCTGGGACAGGTCACCTGGCCGTGTGTCACCTCTCCAGGTGGCACTGGGACATCTCCAGAGGGGTGACAGCTGCATGCGGCACACACACAGAGATGTCACACGCGCACAGATGTCACACACAGACACCCCCCGCCCCCCGCCCGCAGCTGCCGCTGCCCCGGGCCATTGTCCCGCCCGTGCCAGGAGCCGCCGGCACCGATCGGCGCCGCCGCGGGGAGCCGGGAGAGGCGATCCCGGCATCTCCCCGTGCGTCCGGCCCGGGGATCCCCCCTGCCCCAGGTGCTGCGAGGGACGCTTCCCTTGGTTCTCCCTCCCGGAGCACCGGGACCCCCAGAACCCCCGGAAGGTTCCAGAGGACCGAGACCACCTGGGACACCGGGAACACCGGGAAAGCTGCTCCAAAACTCCGGCGCACGGAGACTCCGGGAACCCCCGAGACTTCCCGGACCCCTCCGAAGACTCAGGACCTCGGGATCCCCGGATCCTCCAGAAACCTCCGGACCCCCCGCACCCCCCCGGGACCCCCGCCCATGTTCCGGCGGGACGAGCGCAGCCGCGCCACGGTGGCGCGGGGCTCAGCGTTGGACATGGAATTGCGCCGAGGCCGCTGCTGCCCCCCAGCCCCGGCCTCGCAGGTACCGGGAGCACCGGGAACAGCGGGACCAGCCCGGGCACGAGGCCACGGGGGCGGCCGCAGCCTCTCCCTGCCCCCGGGCCCCCCCGGCCCGTCCCGCTGCCCCGGCCCAGCCGGGAATTCCGGAGGGATCTGGAATAACGGGAAGCGCCCGCGCCCCCGGCACCCGACGGGGAGGGGGGGACTGGGAGAGACTGGGTGGGACTGGGTGGGACGGGGGATCGGGGAGGGGACAGGAGGACTGGGGCAAGTGGCACACGGGGCACAGGAGACGGGGTGTCCAAGGGGCACTTGGGGGGTCCTGGTGGGTCTGGGGGTGCTGGTTCACCCCAAACCAGCTGCACTTGGGGGGGGCCAGTGCGTGTGGGTGGGGTCCTGGCATCTTTATGGGGGTCCCAGTGCTCGGGGGTAGCGGGGATTCTTGGTGGATACAAGGGGTCCCGGTTCACCCCAAACCAGCTACATTTTGGGGGTTCCCAGGGCGCTTTGAGGTTCTTGGTGCATGCGGGGTTCCAGTTCACCCAGTCCCAGCTGCTCACTGCGGGGGTCCTGGTGTACTGAGGGGGTTCCAGTTCACTTGGCACACCCACACTCGGGGTGGGTCGGTGCTCTCGGGGAGCCTGATGCATTTTGGGGGGTCCCGGTACATTCGGGAGGGTTCTGGTGCATCCTGGGGTGGATCTGGTGCATTTTGAGGGCTCCTGCTGCATTTGTGGGGGTCCCGGTGGATACGGGGGGACCCCGTCGTTCAGTACCAACTGCACTTGGCAGGTCCGGGTGCACTTGGGGGGCTCCCGGTTCACTCGGAGATCATCCCGGGGCATTTGATGCCATCCCGGTGCTCCCTGGGGAGGTCCCGGTGCATCCCGAGGAGTCTCGGTTCACTCCGGGGGCGTTTGGTGCCCATCCCCCCGGTACCAGCTGCACACGGGGGCTCCGGTTCTGTTGGGTCGGTCCCGGTACCCCGGGGGGGGTCTCACCCCCCCCCCCGCACCTCGCGTTTCCCCCAGCAGGGGGCGCCCCCCGCCCATTCCCGGTGTCCCGGAGCCCCGCGGGGGGGGGCGGGGGGGACACGGAGGCGGCTCCTGGGAGAAGAAGGGAGGGGGGGGACACGGGGAATGGGGGACACGGGGCGGGACATGGGGCGGGGGCGGCCGCAGCTTCCTGTGCGCGATCGCGGCGGAGCGGGAGCGGCCGGAGGTACCGGGAATGGGGGGCAGCGCTGCACGGGGGGCGGGGGGCGCGGGGGGGGAAAAGGGTCCCGGTGTCCGTCCCTACCGGGGCTCCGTTCCCCGCCTTCCCCCGCACGGGACCCCGTGTCCTCCTCCCCCGGGCCATGGTGTCCCCCCACTCCCCGCGCCCCTTTTCCCGCTCCCGGCACCCCCAGGCTCTGCACCCTGACCTCGGGCACCGCTCGTCCCGCCCCCGCACCGCGAACCTTGCACCCCGTCCTTTGCCTGCACCCCGTGTCCTGTCCCCCGTCCCCTGCACCCCAAATCTTGCACCCCATCCTCGCCATGCAACCCCTCCCCGCCCCCCAGCTGGTCTCCCCTCCCCTGTACCCCTTATCCGCACGCTGAACCCCAAACCCTGCACCCCATTTATCCCCTGTCCCCCTAATCCCTTCCCTGCTCCTCTTTTCCCATCCCCACACTCCATCTTGTTTCCTGCACCCCATTTTCTCCACCCCTTCTCTTGTGCCCTGCACCCCAATCCCTGCACTCCCTCCCTGCCCCTAATCCCCTCCCCGCACCCCAAACCCTGCCCCATCATGTCCCCAAACCCTGCACCCCATTCTGCCCCCATTTTCCCATCCCTGCACCCCCTCCTCTCCCTGCACCCCGTTCCTGCACCCCCATCCCATTCCTGCCCCTATCCTGTCCCCCCACCCCCGTCCTTTGTACCCCACCTTGTCCCCTGCACCCCTTCCCTGACCCCTTATTCCCCTCCCCTGCACCCCAAAACCTTCACCCCATCTTTTCCCTTCCCCGCACCCCATCTTTTCCCTTCCCTACACCCCATATTTTCTCCCCGCACCCCAAATCTTCCCTTCCTTGCACCCCAAACCCAGCCCACCCCATCCCAGCCCCCCCTTTCCCTGCCTCCCTCCCGTCCCCTCCGCCCCCGCTGCCCTTTCCCGCACAGTCCCCCCCTTGTTCCCTGGGAGGGGGCGGCGATTTGGGAAGGGCAAACAACGTGGACGCGCCCCCCCCCCCCAGATTCCAGGGAGGGGCCCAAGCACGTGGGGACCCCCCGAATTCCCGGGGAGGTGGGAGCGGGGCCCCATCCAAAGCCCATTTTCTCCCCGCAGCCACCTCGGTGTGGGGAGGGGTCCCCACTGCACTCAGCGCTGGATGCGGCGGGACCCCCTTGGGGGGCTTTGGGGGGACCCCCTAAAATAGCTGGGGGGGTCCCGGGGGTCCCGATGGAGGTGGGGGGGGGCCGCCGGCTGCGGATCCTGGAGGATCTCAACATGCTCTACATCCGCCAGATCGCCGCCAGCATCCAGGTGGGAATTTTGGGGGGACCCCCCTCCCCACCCCTTGCTGACTCCAAATTCCGGGATCCCCCGGGTTCCCCCCGGACCCCCAAACCTCCGGAAACCGGGAGATCCCGGGGGTCCCGGGGAGGATGGAATGCGCTTCTCATATCCAAAGGGATTCACCCCCTCGGGACCCCCCCCCAAAACCACGACGGGGGGGGGGGGGGGATTTTGGGGGGGCTCCCACTCCCCCTGTTTCCAGCGGGGGGTTATTTATAGGTGATGACGTCACTGGAGGGGGGGGGGACAGGGGCGGGATCGGGATCGGGATGGAGGAACAGGAGGTACCGGGAAGGAGTTGGGGGGCTGAGGGAGGTGTGTGCTGGGAAATTTTGGGTTCCTTGGTGAATCCGGGGGGTTTGTGGGGTGCGCGATGGATTTGTGGGGTAGCCGTGGGGTGCAGGATGAGTTTGGGGGGCTGTGGTAAATCTGTGGGGTGCATGGCACGGTTGTGGGGTGCATGGTTCCCTTAGGGGGTGCTGGATGAGTTTGTGGGGTGCGTGGTTCTCTTATGGGGCGCTCAATGTGTTTGTGGGGTGCAGGAATAATTTATGGGGTGCATGATAAACCTATGGGGTGCATGATGGATCTGTGGGATGCAAGGCTTTACCATGGCGTCCACGATGCATTTGTGGGGTGCAAGATAAATCCGTGGGGTGCACGGTGTGGTTTTGGGGTTCACGGATTCCCCGCGGGTACATGATGTGGTTCTGATAAATCTGTGGGGCACACGGTTTGTGGGGTGCCTGGTAAATCTATGGGGTGCACGTGTGGGTGCAGCTGGGACCCCCCAACCAGTGTGGGACCCTCCCCCCCCATGCTGGCACTGCCTGTGCATGGCTGGGACCCGCGGGGGGGAGGGGGGGGGGGCGTGGGTCGGAGGGTTCCCCCAGACCCTCCCGAACCTTCAAATGTGGGAGAAACTGGAGCTGCTACGGGTGCGGGAGGAGTTTTGGGGTCCCCCGACCTCCAAATGTGCCCATTCCCAGGAACCAGAGCTGCAGCGGCCTCTATAGGTCCGAGAGCCGTTTTGGGGACCCCCTGACCCCCCCAAATGTGTCCCATTCTTAGGAACCAGAGCTGTAGCGGGCTCTAGAGAGGACACTGCGGGTGCGGGAGGGATTTTGGGGATCCCTGACCCCCCAAATGTGCCGTTGCAGGAGCCGGAGCTGCAGCGGGCTCTGGAGCGGGGTCTGCCGGTGCGGGAGGGATTTTGGGGATCCCTGACTCCCCAAATGTGCTGTTCCAGGAGCCGAAGCTGTAGCGGGCTCTGGAGCGGGGTCTGCTGGTGCGGGCGGGATTTTGGGGACCCCTGATCCCCCAGATGTGTCCATTCTTAGGAACCAGAGCTGTAGCGGGCTCTAGAGAGGACACTGCGGGTGCGGGAGGGATTTTTTGGATCCTTGACCCCCCCAAATATGCCGTTGCAGGAGCCGGAGCTGCAGCGGGCTCTGGAGCGGGGTCTGCCGGTGCGGGAGGGATTTTGGGGACCCCTGACCCCCCAAATGTGCCGTTGCAGGAGCCGGAGCTGCAGCGGGCTCTGGAGCGGGGTCTGCCGGTGCGGGAGGGATTTTGGGGACCCCTGACCCCCCAAATGTGCCGTTGCAGGAGCCGGAGCTGCAGCGCGCTCTGGAGCGGGCGCTGCGGGTGCGGGAGGGCGCCCGGCGGCTCCTCCCCGCCTGCAGCCGCCCCGAGCAGGCGCTGGAAACCACCAAGACCCTGGTGCTGTGCGATGCCAGGGTGGTCGCGGCCGGGGGGGAGCTGCAGCGGCGCCAGGAGGCCCGGCTGAGGGGGGCCCGGCGGTGAGGCACCCCGAAAATTATGGGGGGAGGCGTTGGGTAACCCCAAACCTGGGGAGGGCACCCTATGGAGCCCCAAAAGTGGAGGGGAAGGGAGAATCCCACAGGGTGGTGAGGGGCACCCCAAAACACAGGGGAGGGAGTGGTGGGGAGGGTCCCCAAAATCTAGGGAGAGGGTTTGAGGACTCCATGGGGGTGTGGCAGTGAGGGAAAACCCCAAAACCTGGGGGAATATCAGTCTCACTGCAGTGAGGGACACCCCTAAAACCCAGGGGATGGGATGAGAGACCCTGTGGGTCTGCAGGAGTGAGGGACACCCCGAAATTTAGTGGGAGTGGGGAAATCCAGAGGGGCACAGCTGTGGGAGTGTGGTGGCAGGGGACACCCCAAACCTGGAGGGAGCACCCTAAAGCCTGGGGGGAGCTTTGCTGACCCCCCCATCCCCCCACAGCCCCTCGGACGCCGGGCCCGGGGCTGAGCGGGTGCCGTGCAGGGGAACTGTCTGCATCTCAGGTATGGGGGGGCTGGGGGGGTTCTGGGGAGGGGGAGCCCCATCTTCTCTTCCTGCCCCTTCTCATGCACCATTTGCACTTTGGGTGGGGGGTCTGGGGGTCTCACCCCTCTCCTGATCTCCCTCCCCTCCCCAGATTTGCGCATCCCGCTGATGTGGAAGGACACCGAGTACTTCAGGAACAAGGGGGGTGAGTGTTGGGGTGCTGGGGGTGCCCCCCTTTCCCTGTGATGCCCTCTGTGACCCCCAGTGCCCCCCTAGAGCTGCACCGCTGTGCCGTGTTCCTGCTGCTGCAGGTGGGGGCTGAGATCCACGACACCCCCACGGTGCTGGTGGACAGGACCCTCACTGACATCTGCTTCGAGGGCGCCGTGCTCTTGTGAGGGGGGGCACGGGACCCCTGGCACCCCACAGCCCTCCCTGGGACCCCACAGCCCATCCTGGGACCCCACAGCCCTTCCTGCGACCCTGGCACTCCCCTATGGGACCCCTGAGCCTTTATATGGGACCCTTGACCAGACCAGTGTGCCCCCATGGGACCCCTGATCCTTCCCCACGGGACCCCCAGCACCCCACAGCCCTCCTGGGACCCTGACACCTCCCTATGGGACCCCTGAGCCTCTGTATGGGACCCCTGATCACCCCAATTCCCCCCCCATGGGACCCCTGACCCTCCCCATGGGACCCCTGCCACCACCAAACTCCCCTTGGGGACCCCTGACCTCTTCTGCCCCCACTCCCAGGACCCCTGACGCCCCTCTAGGAACCTCTGACCATTTGGGGGGTGACCCCTGCCCTCCTCTCCCCCTCTCTGGGGACCCTTAGCTACTCCTGTCCCCCTCAGAAGACCCCTGTCCACCCCGGGAGGGACCCCCTGCCCCCCCCACTTCCCCTCTGGCACCCTCGCCCTGTCCCCTGCCGTGTCCCCCGTGTCCCTGGGGTGGCCGTGGGTGTGTCCTGACCCGCCTGTGCCCCCAGCTCGGAGGCGGGTCCCGATTTCGAGCTGAAGGTGGAGCTGTACAGCGCGGGGCTGCCGGGCGGGGGGGCGCAGGGCAGCACCCCCAAGAAGCTGGCGACGCGTCTGAGCACCTCGCTGGGGCGCTCCTCGGGGCGCCGGGCGCGGGCGGCCATGGAGGGGGGGCCGGGCAGCCCCCCGGGCACCGGCGGCACCGGGGCGCTGCTGCTGCCCCCTCCTGGCGTGCCGTGAGTGCCCCGAGACCCCTGTGTGCCACATTGTCACCTCCTGTATGACACATTGTCACCCTGAGACCCCTGTGTGCCACATTGTCACCTCCTGTGTGCCACATTGTTACCCTGAGACCCCTGCGTGACGCATTGTCACACTGTGCCCCCCTGTGTGCTCCATGTCACCCTGAGACCCCTGTGTGCCACATTGTCACCTCCTGTGTGACACATTGTTACCCTAAGACCCGTGTGCCCTATTGTCCCCCCGTGTGTGCCCCATTGTTACTCTGAGACCCTCTGTGTGACACATTATTCCACTGTGTCTGCCCAATTGTCACCCCAGAGATCCCCTGTGTGCCCCATTGTCACCTCATGTGTGCCCCATGTCACCCTGAGACCCCCCTTGTGTGCCCCATGTCCCCCCTGTGTGCCCCATTGTCACCCTGAGAACCCATGTGTGCCCTGTGTCTCTCTGTGCCCCTTGTGTGTGCCCCATGTCCCTCCTGTGTCCCCTCTGTGCCCCCCTCTGCCCCCAGACCCTTCAGCCTCCCCCTGTCCCCCGGTTGTCCCCAGGTGTCCCCGGTTCCAGCTGCTGGCCCACGCCGCGCTGTCCCTGGCGCAGGTGCACGATGGGTTCCGCACCCACGACCTCGTCATTGCTGCCGACGGTCAGTGGGGTCACGGCACCCCAAAACACCCCACGGCACCCTTGAATACCCTATAGCACCCCAAAACACCCCATGGCACCCTAAAACACCCTATAACACCCCACAGCACCCTTAAATACCCTATAGCACCCTACAGTACCCTATAAAACCCCAAAACACCCCATGACACTCTAAAACACGCTATAGCACCCCAAAACACCCTAAAACACCCCACGGCACCCTAAAACACCCCACAACACCCTACAGTACCTCATAACACCACATGGCACCCTAAAACACCCTATAATACCCCAAAACACCCCATGGCACCCTAAAACACCCCAGAGCAGAGCCCCTGCTGGGTGGGTTTGGGGTCGTGTGGGGGTCCCGGGTTTGGGGCCAGTGTAGGGGTCCCTTCATGTCCCTGCTGGGTGGGTTTGGGGTGGGTGAGGGTCCCTGATATCCCCGTGTCCCCCCAGAGCAGAGCCCTTGCTGGGTGGGTTTGGGGTCGGTGTGGGGTCTCTCCATGGGTTTGGGGTCGGTGTGGGTGGGTGGGGGTCCCTGATGTCCCCGTGTCCCCCCAGAGCAGAGCCCCTGCTGGGTGGGTTTGGGGTCGGGTGGGGTCTCTCCATGGGTTTGGGGTCGGGTGGGGTCTCTCCATGGGTTTGGGGTCGGGTGGGGGTCCCTGATGTCCCCGTGTCCCCCCAGAGCAGAGCCCCTGCTGGGTGCCCCTCTATGGCCGCATGTGCTGCCGCCTGGCGGCCAGGCCGAGCTGCATGGACACCGCCGCGGCGACAGGGACACTGCGGCTGCAGGCGAGGGGCGGGAGAGAGGGGCGGGAGAGAGGGGCGGGAGAGAGGGATGGGAGAGAGGGATGGGAGAGAGGGGATGGGAGAGAGGGATGGGAGAGAGGGATGGGATAGAGGGGCGAGAGAGAGGGGATGAGAGAGAGGGGATGGGAGAGAGGGATGGGAGAGAGGGGAGGGAGAGAGGGATGGGAGAGAGGGGCGGGAGAGAGGGGATGGGAGAGAGGGGCGGGAGAGAGGGGCGGGAGAGAGGGGCGGAAGAGAGGGGATGGGAGAGAGGGATGGGAGAGAGGGGATGGGAGAGAGGGGCGGGAGAGAGGGATGGGAGAGAGGGATGGGAGAGAGGGATGGGAGAGAGGGATGGGAGAGAGGGGCAGGAGAGAGGGGTGGGAGAGAGGGATGGGAGAGAGGGACGGGAGAGAGGGACGGGAGTGAGGGATGGGAGAGAGGGATGGGAGAGAGGGGTGGGAGAGAGGGGTGGGATAGAGAGATGGGAGAGAGACATAGGCTAGATGAATGGGATGTATTAACATCCCTGTGGGAACAGGGACACTGTGGCTGCAGGTGAAGGATGGGACAGAGGGGTGGAAGAGAAGGATGGTACAGAGGGGTGGGATAGAGGAATGGGAAAGGAGTGGGTTAGAGACATGAGAGAGAGGAATGGGATAGAGGAATTGGATGTGTTAACATCTCACTGGGAACAGGGGCCCTGCAGCTGCAGGTCAGAGAATGGGATTGGGAATGGGATATAGGGATGGGATATATTAATACCTCTGTGGGAACAGGGACACTGCAGCTGCAGGTGAGAAAATGGGATAGTGAAATGGGATGTAGGGATGGGATAGTGAAATGGAATATAGGGATGGGATTGAGGGATGGGTTGCATAAACACTCCCACAATAACAGCTGCAGATGAGGAATGAGGATTAGGAATAGGAGAGAGGAATGGGATGTATCAACACCCCTGTGGGAACTGGGACCCTGTGACTGCAGTAAGGGAATGGGATCAGGAATGGGAAGGGGTGGGACAGAGGGATGGGCTGTATTAACATTTCTGTGGGAACAGAGACCCTGCAGCTGCAGGTGAGGGGGGATCAGGATATGGGATTGGGATGTAAGGATGGGGTGGGATGAGCACTGGGATGGGCAGGGAGAAAGGGGTGAGAAGGGGATGGGAGCAGGGATGGAAATGGAGACAGGGACAGGGATGGGGACAAGGGTGGGACCAGGACAGGGATAAGAACAGGAACAGGGATGAGGACAAGGATGGGACAGGGACAGGAATGGGGTCAGGATGTGGATGGGAACAGACACAGGGATAAGGACAGGAACAGTGACAGTGATGGGGATGGACAAGGATGGAAATGGGGACACAGATATGGGGGAAAGGGTAGAGAAATGGGGTCAAGGATGAGAAGGGGACAGGGATGGGGACAAAGATGGGATGGGATGTGGTTCCTGTGCAGGGGATGGCTGCAGAATCAGGGGGCACCCGTGGGTGCTGACGGCTCTGGGGGTCTCGGTTCAGGCTCCGGGGGCTGAGGGGCCGAGCGGGCCCCCCCTGTTCTGCGTGCTGCGGGGCCCTGGGCTGCTCTGCTACGGCAGCGCTGGCCAGGCTGAGGCAGGGCAGGAGCCCACCCTCACCATCGCTGTCACCAAGGTAGGGGCTGGGGGGGCTCTGGGGGGTCATCTGGGGGCACAGGGGGTGGTTTGAGGGCACAGGGAGTGGTCTGAGGGCGGTGGAGGGCACAGGGGATGATCTAGGGGCTCTGGGGTCTCTGGGGGTGGTCTGGGGATTCTGGGGGCTCTGGGGGCGTGGGGGTGGTCTGGGGGCTCTGGGAGGGGCACGGGGGTGGTCTGTGGGGCATAGGGGGTGATCTGGGGGGCACAGGGCGTGATTTGGGGGCACAGGGGGCACACAGGCTGTGGGGGTACGATGGGGTTATGTGGGATGGAGGGGACATGGGGGTGCAGTGGGTACGGGTTAAAGGGGGCTGTAGGGGGCTGGGGGTGGTTTGTGGGGGGCTCTGGGGGCTCAGGCTGTCCCCGTGCCCAGGACACGCGGGTGGGCGCGGTGCCGGCGGGGGGGCGCGGGCAGCCCCCCGGGGTGGCCGTCACCAACAGGCTGGGCGGGGAGGAGGTGACACACGCGCTGCTGGCCGAGAGCGCCGACGACGCCCAGCGCTGGCTCGAGGCCTTTGGGCAGCACCTCTGCGACCTGGGTGAGCCCTGGGACCCCCTCCCGACCTGTGGGAACCCCAGATATCCCTGAGGGACCCTACACATCCCTGTGGGACCCCCACCCTGGCAGAACCCCAGACCATCTCTGTGCGAGCTCCATCACCCCAGGACCCCCAACCCCATTCCAGGCTGACCCCGTCCCACTGCAATCCCAGTCCCAGCACCTGTATCCTGGGGGGCTGTCCTGGTTTGGAGGATAGGTGTCTGCCAATAAAGGCAGGAGCTTCTCTTTGAAATGGACAATGTAAACCCCCTCCCTCCTAATTATGATAATCTTGAAATGAAGGGGCTCTCAGGCAAAGAGATGGGAATTAGGAATAACAGTTCTTCACTAGGAAAATTAAAATAGAAATGCAGTATTACACAGAACAATCCCAGCCCTGCCAGAGTCAGAATCCAAGCTGGCACAGTCAGTCAGTCAGGGTGGTGGCACAGTCCCATTCCATGGTGCTGCATCCTCCTGCAGGGGCAGATGTGGCTCAGCTGGAGCAGTGCTCCTGGAGAAGGTGCAGTTTCCTCTGAAGCTCCAGGGATGATGTGGAAGGGTCTGGCTTTCCTCTGGAATCCAGTGGAAAGGCTGCTCTGGTGTTCCAAATGTCAGTTTTTCTCTGGGTAGGAAAGGCTTGGCTCCTGCCCTGGCTGGAGCATCTCCCAGTGGGATGATGGAATTTTATCAGCCATGCCCTGGGACTCAGTGGCCATGAACAGGAGATATCTGCTGGAGGGAGGATGGGCTGTGGGAAGATAAAGATGATTGCCCAGCTGGTTTAAAGATGGCCCATTAGCAGAGAATATGTGCCAGGAGATCAGGGGCACTGCCCCACCCGGGTCAGCAGATGGGGACAGAACACACATTGCTGGACACACCAACCCAGCACAGGGTCTCTGTCCTATGTCCCCGTTGTCCTGTCCCCACAGCCCAGTGGAAGCAGTGCTGTGAGGAGCTGATGCGCATCGAGGAGCCCCCCCCGCGCCGCCCCCCGGCCCCGCTGCCCCCCCAGGGCTCCCTGTACCACCAGACGGGTGAGTGGGGTCGGTCTGGGGGGGCTCTGCTCTGTCTCCCCCTCTCTGCTCTCTGCTCACTCCCTAACGCTGCTTTTCTCGCTGTCCCCCCTCTCTGTGTCCCCCCCGCCCATTTCTTTCTGCTCTGCCACACCCCTCCCGCCCCCCCCAGCCCCACCGGGCCCCCCCGGGACCCCCCCGGGCGAGGGGCTGCTGCTGCAGGAGAATGTCTCAGCCGAGATCCGGGCTCTGCTCAGCTCCTACTACAGTGACAGGTGACAGGGGGGACACGGGGGGTGCCCCCCACCCACTGCCACGCCCCCCCCAGGATGAACCATGGGGACTGGCGGGGGGGGGAAGTGAATCCCCCAATGCTGTGAGGAGAATCCGTGGGGGGCTGGGGGGGTGCTGAGTGTAGTGGGGGGGTTTTGGGGATCCCCCTGACCCCCCCCGTTTCCCCCCCCAGCTATTGACCCCTCGGATGACATCGCAGCGGTGACCGACATCCTGACGCGGCACCGGGGGGCTCCCCCCCGTGCCCCGGGCCCCCCCCCGTGGCTGTCGCTGTTCGAGGGGCCCCCCCTGCGCAGCCCCAGCCCCCCCCGCCGCGGCCGACCCCGCACCCTGTCCCTGGACGCCCGGCTCGGCACCTTGAAGGGCCGGGGGGGCCCCCCAAAACCCCCCCACTCCAGCTCCTCCAGCAGTGGCAGCAGCAGCCCAGGGCCCCCCCAGAGCGAACCCCCCAGAGCCCTCCAGTCGCGGGTCTGACCCCCAGCACTTAGGGGGGGACAGGGGGGATGGATCCCCCCTCTTAGCACAGGGGTTGGGGGGCTCCCAGCTTCTGTTTTTGGGGAGAAACTGGAATTTCTGCCCCTCCCCATGCTAGGGGTGGGGCTCAGGGCTAAACTCCAAAAAGGGGGAGGTGGTTTCTGTTCCCCCCCCCCCCCAACAAGGGTGGGTGCTCAGGGTCTAACCTGGGGGGGACACAGAGCCCCCCCCCCTCACCTCTAATCCGGAGGGGACACCCCCCCCCGGCAGGCCCCCCCTCATTAATAATATTCACTAATAATTTGCATTAAAATTTATTTAACAGCTGCTGTGTGTGATTTTGGGGGGTGGGGGGCGTGGGGATCCCTGTGCCCGGGTGGGGGGGGGGGGTCTGTGCCCTCCCATCCTGTGCTGCCACCAGTGTGTGTGGGGGGGGTCTTGGGGTGCTACCCCCTCCACAAGCTGCTCATTTTGGGTGCAAGTGGGGGGGTGGAGGCTGTGCTGGGGGGTGAGTGGGGAGGGGGCTGTGGTGCAATAGGGGTGACCCCCACCCCCCCAAAAGGAGGTGCTGGGCCCCCCCCTCTACACAGCATGGGGGGAGAGATCCTCGTCCTCGGTGGGGGGGGTGGGGCCCCCCATAAGCGGTGGGTGGGGGGCGTCACGGGCCAGCAGCAGCGCGAAGCCTGGGGGGAGAGGGGGGTGAGATTGTTGGGGGAGATTTGGGGGGTTTTGGGGGAGGTTGGGTAATTTGGGGAGGGAGTTTTGGGGTACCTGGCGTTGCTTTGTGCAGGACGAGGTTCTCGCTGGGCTCATCCCCCTACAAGAAGCGGGAGGGGCCTGAGGGGTCTCTCCACCCCCGTTCCCCAGGGGACCCCACCCCACTTCCCACCCTGCCCCCCGCCCACCCCCATCCATCCCAAACCGCAAAATCAGCCCCCGGGGTCGTGTGTTCCCGTCCTGACCCCCGACCCCAAAACCTGCAGCTCCCGCGTCCCCCATCACCCCCAGCCCCCATAACCCCATCTCTGCCCCCCCACATCGCCCCCAGCCCCACATCGCCCACAGCCCCTCCCCGTACCTGCCCGGGGGGGTGTCCCGGCTCCCAGGGGGTCTCCCAGCCCCCCCACTCGTGCCCCCCGATTCCATTGCGCCCCAAATCCTGGGGGTCCTGCACCGGACGGGGGGCTGTTGGGGACCCCTCCCTCGGGCTGGGGACATCCTCAAGCAGTGGCCCCAGAGATTCCCATGCTGGGGGGCTGGGGAGGGGGGGGAGTGTCCAGGTAGGACCCCTCCTCATCTCCGAGGGGCCTGGGGGGGGACCCCAAGGCGGGAGTGCTGGAAGGAGGGAGGGGCTCTACCCCGTAAGTGCTTTCAGAAAACCCCGACCCAGAAGGGACAGGGGGCACCCCCATCCGGGGGGGGCTGGCAGGGGGTGACCCTGACCTGGTGATGGCAAAATCGGGGGTCCCCAGGGTGGTGGAGGGAGGGGTCCCCGAACCCATGGGGTTGCTGGGGGTCCCAGTGGTGGCACTTTGGGGGGTGCCCGTCACCACAGGGCTGGGGGGTCTCCTTGGGGCGGCAGAGGGAGGGGTCCCTGTCCCCACGGGGCTGTGGAGAATCCCGGTGGTGGCACTTTGGGGGGTCCCTGTCCCCACAGGACTGGTGGCAAGGGGGGACCCTGCTCGGGCTGGGCTGGAGGGGGTCCCCAGAATGGCAGAGGGAGGGGTGCCCCTCCCCACAGGGCTGACGGGGGTCCCGGTGGTGGCATTTTGGGGGGTCCCTGTCCCCATAGTACTGGTGGCAAGGGGGGACCCTACTCGGTCTGGGCTGGGGGGCGTCCCCAGGGTGCCATATTGTGGGGTCCTTGTCCCCACAGGACTGGTGGCATGGGGGGACCCTGCTCGGGCTGGGCTGGGGGGCGTCCCCAGAGCGGCAGAGGGAGGGGTGCCCCTCCCCACAGGGCTGACGGGGGTCCCGGTGGTGGCATTTTGGGGGGTCCCTGTTCCCGCCGGGCCGGGGGACAGAGGCGGCGGTGGCCGGCAGGGGCTGGGGGGCGGTGCCCCCCTGGAGGCGCCGGGCGGGGGGGTCTGGGGGGGCTCCGGCCGGCGGAAGATGAAGGCGGATTCCGTCAGGCTGCGCTGGTACCGCAGGAAAGGCCGGCGGGCACCTGGAAGGGAGGGGGGATCAGCAGGGACCCCCAGATCCCCCCGTGTCCCCCAACCCTTCCATGGCACCTACCGGGGGTGCTGCCGGGCAGGGGGGATGTGGACGTGGAGCCCGAGCGCTCCCGCTGCCGAAAGAATTCCCGGGGGTTCTGTGTGCGCTGGGAGACCAGGATGGCGGCTTCCTGCGGGGTCGGGGGGGTCAGCGGGGCTGTGGCCTCCACGGCAGGGCCAGTGGCCCTGTGCCCCCGGGGGCAGGAGGGACCCGCTCCCGGCACTCACGGCCGCCGTCCCGCTGCGCCCGGTGCGACCCCCGCGCTCCCGCTCGGCCGCCTCCTGCTCCCGCTGCTGCTGCTCCTGGGCGGCGATGGGGAACAAGGATAATCAGCATGGATCCTGGATCCCCCCCAGCTTAGACCCCCGACCCTTGATCCCCGGAAACACATCACATTCCTTGTGATGGACCTGCTCGACTCCACAGAAGGGACACCCCAAATCCCTGGGATGAACCTCTTCAGATCCCCCAGGACAAGATCCCCCAGGATAAGAATCCCTGAATCCCCTGAGATTGACCCTCCCCTGGGATGGGACTCCCCAGATCCCTGGGATGAACGCCCTGGATCCTGCTGGGAGAGAGCTCCTGTGTCTCCCAGGACAGACCCCCTCTATCCCCCTGAGACCCCCCTTTGCTCCCTTTTCCCGCTCACCCATCGCTCCTGCTCCTTCCTCCTCTCCTCCGCATCCAGCCGCGCCTGCTCCTGCCTGCGGGGCCGGGAGTTGGGGCGTCAGGGATGGGGACACCGGGATGGGGACACGGGGACAGGACATGGATGGGGACACCGGGATGGGACAGGGATGGGGACACCGGGATGAGGACACGGGGACGGGACATGGATGGGGACACCGGGATGGGACATGAATGGGGACATGGGGCTGGGACAGGGATGGGGACAGGGACGGAGCCTAGCGTTGCCCCTCACCGCCGCTCCTCGATGAGCCGCTCCCGCTCCTGCAGCCGCCGCTCCCGCTCCGCCGCCTGCAGCCGCTCCTCCTCCATGCGCTCCCTCTCCCAGCGCCGCCGCTGCTCCCGCTCCCGCTGCCGCTCCTGCTCCTTTCGCTGCTGCTCCTCGCGCTGCTCGCGCACGGGGAACCGGCACCGGGATCAGCACCGGGAGCTCACCCGCCCCGGCACCAGGAGCGCCGCTAGGATCCCACTGCCATTGGCACCGGCACAGGGACGGGCACCGGGACTGGGACCCTCACACTTCACATTGGGACCAGGACGGGGATCCCACCGAGCCCCACAAAAGCACCGGCACCAGAACCCCCTCGGTCTCAGTACTGGGACTGTGACCCCCACTGGTATCGGCACTGGGACCTCGGCTCTGGGACTGGGACCCCACACCAGGACTGGGACCCCCACCAAGCTCGGCACTGGAACCTCTGGGCTCAGCCCCCTCAAGCCCATTCCGAGGCAGCCGCCGTGATCCCATCCCCGGGATACCGGGGCACCGTGGGGACTCCCCAGCCCTTTCCCCGTCCCCCGACCCCTCACCTCAGCCTGTTCCCAGAAGGAATCGCGCTGGGTGCGCTGCAGCTCCAATGCCGGATTGGTCTTGCGGTAATTGGTTCCCTGGGGAGCACAGGGGGGCAGGATGGGACCCCCGGAACCCCCCAACACCACCTGCCCAGAGAACCCCGGGAAGGACGAGCATGCACCCATCGCCCCCAGGGACATCGAGATCCCCCACTCACCACCAGCTCCGGGGTGTCCTGGGGGGTCCTCCTGAGCGGGCGGGGGGCGGGGGGCTCCAGCTGTGCCAGCACTCGGCGCAGCCCCTCCAGCGTCACCTCCTCGGAGCGGCGGGCGCTGATCACGGCCGTGGCCTCCTGCCACCGGCACGGAACGGGATGGAACCGTGCCACTCCTCCCACGGGCCACCTCCCCCGCACGGATCCACACTCCCCGGGGAAGCTCGGCACAATTCCCACGTGTCAGATGTGGGACTGGATCCAGATGTGGGGCCGGATCCAGATCCCGGACCCAGACAGATCACAGGAAGCTTTTCCGGGGGATGGGGAGAGCAGGACCCCCCCCCCCCGCCAGAACGGGATGGGGGGGGTAGGGATCCCAACCACAGCTCCGGCACGGCGGCCAAGACTGGGAGCACTGGGAAAGCGGCGGCTGAGTCAGCAGCGCCAAGAATGCGCCCGGGCACAGGCAAAGGTCGGGGCGGCGGGATGGGGGGGACAGGGAGGGCAGAAATGGGGAACATGGGGGGGCGGGGACCCCAATACACCCCTCCAGCACCCCCCGAGGGCTCCGTGCCCCTCACTCACCCTGAAGAAGCTCCGGATGGCCGGCAGGTGCCCGGCACACGCTGCCCGCTGCGGTTCCGGCACCTTTTCCCCTACCTGGCACCGCAGCCATTGCTCAGCCCGAGGGGATCCCATCCGGGGGTCCCCCCGAGCTGCCCCCCCGCACTCACCCAGCTGATAAGGACGATTCTGGGGGCGCCGGAACCAGGATCGGGGACCCTGCACAGCCCGTACATGACGCTGCCCACAGAGAATTTTCCAGCGAGCTCATCCGGCCCCCCGGCTGTAAGGAGGGGGGGTCAGAGGGGGTACGGGGGAACTCGGGGGACCCCCCCAATACTCCCCGGCAGCGTCGCTCCCGGTACCTCCGGAATCCAGGAGCTTGAGGTCGTGGTGCTTCTCATAGCCAAAGACGGCCCTGGGGGGAAAAATGGGGTCAGGGTGGGGGTCAGGGTGGGGGTCAGAGCGGGTGCCACATAAGCTGGGGGACCTGCCAGGCTTGGGCACCCCCCGTGATCCCCCATGCCACCAGCTTGGGATGAATTCATGGAAATGCCGCCGGCAGCATCCGCCCCCGGGACAATGGGAATGTGGGAAGCGCCGGAGCGGCACGGCCCCCCCCAGCGACCCCCCCCCCGTGCGGCGGGGCCGAGACCCCCCGCCCGGCCCTGGGAAGGCTCAGGGGGCCCCGTCCCGGTGGGACCCTCCCCCCCACACCCCCCGGGCATTTCCAGCGGCTCTGCCCCTCTTTGTTCCCGCGTGGCTCCGGCTCCGGCAGCACGCGTGGGGCACGGCGCGGCAGGGCACGTCACGCATGTCACGGCATGTCGCGACAGGCTGCGGCGCCACATGGCGGGACAGAGCCCGGCACGCGGCCGGGCGGGCGCCGGGAGGAGTCGGCGCTGGAGCGGGTCCAGCCGCGCTCCGGGGGCAGAGGGCAATGCCCGGGTAGCCGGTGGCCACCGTGACGGGGGGTCCCGTGACGTCCGGGGGCTGCGAGGCCGATGAGCCCCGGTGCAGTCGCCCCCCATCCCGGGATGGGGGTTTTGGGGGACACCGCTCCGGCGCCGTGGCACCGGCACCGAACTGAACCCCCCCCCCCCCCCCAACTCGGGACCGTCGCGGGACCTGCGTCCCCCCGGTGCAGCCGGGCAGAACCCCCCTTTACCACACCCCGGGGTGCTCCCCGCTCCCGCAACCCCCCCGGGCCCGTCCTGCCCTCGCCCCGGGCGGCGGCGCCGTTCCCAGCCCGGCGGCACCGGGAGGGACCGGGCGGGACGGGGCGAGACCGGGTGGAACTCCCGGTTCCCAGCGCGGCGGATCGGAGAGCTCAGTCCTGGGACAGCCCCTCCCGCGAACCGGCACCCCCCAGCCGAGTCCCGAGTGCGCCCCGGAGCCCCCGTCCCGGTGCCGGTAACGGTGCCTCTCGGCCCGCCCCCGACGCCCTGGCCCGTGCCGGTTCCTGCTCCCGTTCCCGGTCCTGTGTCCGGTGCCTGTCCCGGTGCCCGTTCCCAGTCTCGGTCCCCTCTTCCGTTCCCGTCCCCGTTCCCGGTTCCCTGCGCCGTCTCCTCATTCCCGGTGCCCTGTTCCCCGTCCTCCCTTCCGTCCACGTTCCCGGTCTCCATTCCCGGCTCCCGTTCTCTCTCCCGGTGCCCCCCATTCTCACCAGTCGGTCCCAGCCCGCGGATTCCCCACGTCCTCCCGCGCCGCCAGCAGCGCCAGCCGGTACCGCTCCAGCCCCGGCCCCGCCATCCCGATCCCGGGGCCGATCCCGATCCCGGGGCCGCCGCCGCCGCCCTGCGCCCGCTCCTCCCTCTCCCTCCACCCCCCCCCCGGCACTTTCCACCGCCCACGGGCGGCACCGGGCGGGGCGGGGGCGGGAGCGGCCGGGAGGCACCGGCACGGGACGGGCGGCGCCGGGAGCGCTGGGACGTGCGTTCCGGGCCGGGGTCCCGCAATGGGACAGGGTCCCGTGCTGGGATGAAGATCCTGTACCGGGATGAGGGTCCTGTACCGGGATGAGGATCCCTATACTGGGATAAGAGTCCCTGTACCGGGATGTGGGTGCTGTGCCACTTTCCCACTCCAGGATCCCACACTGGAATGAGTGTGGAGGTCCCAGGGTCCCGCACCAGGACATGAATGTCACACCAGGATGTGGGGCAGGTCCCAGGGGCCCAGGCTGGGACTGTGCCCGGCTCCAGCACTGGAATGTGGCTGCGGTGCCAGGATCCCACAGCGGATGAGGGTCCCCAGACTGGGATGTGGGTGCAGGTTCTGGGTGGCACAGACTGGGATGTGGGTGCAGGTTCTGGGGTCCCCAGACTGGGATGTGGGCGCTGTTCTAGGATCTCATAGCAGGATGAGGATCCCACACTGGAATGTGGGTGCTGGGCTGGGATCCTGGACTGGGACCAGGGTGCTGTGCCAGCATCCAGCACAGGACCAGGGAGGGAGGTGTGTCCCCCTTCCCTCTTCTCTCCCTCCATCCTTTCCCCCGTCCCTGGAGCCTCTCCCCCCACTCCCTTTCTACATCAAGAAACAGGATTTTGGGGGGCTGGGGGAGTCGCTGGGTCCCTCTCGACCACGAAGTTTGGGGGGGGGGGGAGTTGGGGACATTCCCAGCCCAGAGTCTGGCCTGGCCCGTCCCCACACGGCTCCTGTCCCAAAGCCTCTCCCATCGTTCCCTTATTTGGGCACCGCGACTGAAAAATCCCAAATCCCCAGGGAGGAAAAAAATGCTGGAAAATGGGATCTCGGGTCCGGCGCCACGCCCAGCGCAGCGTGTGGCGAGCCTGTCACCCCCCGTCCTGGGGTCACTGTGTGACTGGTGTGACTGGCACTGCTGGTGTCACTGGTTTCACTGGTGTTGCGGGTGTCACTGGTGTTTCTTTTTACTGCTGTCACTCGTACTGCTGTCACTGTTTTTACTGGTTTTGCTGGTAGCACTGGTGTCACTGGTTTTACTGGTGTCACTGCTGTCCTTGCTGTCACAGCTGTCAATGCTGTCACTGCTGCCACAGCTGTCACTGCTGTCACTGTTGTCACTGCTGTCACTGGTTTTGCCGGTGTAACCGGTGTCACTGGTTTTACTGGTGCCACTGGGGTTATTGGTGTCACGTGGTGCGTGCCACTACTGTCACTGGTGCCACTGGTGCCACTGAGGCCAGTGCTGTCTCTGCTGTCACAGGTGCCGACGGTGTCATTAGTGTCTCCGCTGCCACAGATGTCACAGGCGTCACATGTGTCGCTGTTGTCACATGTGTCGCTGGTGTCGCTGTTGTCACAGGTATCGCTGCTGTCGCGACAGCACGTGGGCGTGGCCTCATGCGGGGGCGTATCCCATTGTCCCGCCCCCTGGGCGTGGTCTCATGCCCGGGTGGGCGGGGCCCGGAGGGGGCGGGGCCGTCACGTGGCGGCGCGGCGCCCCCTGGCGGCGCTCCTTTGTCCGCGCGCGGGGCGGGGCCGTGGGGGGCGGGGCCCGGCAGGCGGTGCCGCTCGGGATTGGTGGGGCGGGGCGGGGCGGGGCGGAGCCGCGAGCGCTGATTGGCCGCGCCGCGGGCGGGGCGGGGGTCGGTAACGGGCCGGGAGCGGGCGGGGGGGGGCGCTGAGCGGGGCCGCTCCGCTGCTCGGGGCCCCCCGCGCCCCCATGGACCCCGACGTGGATTACGAGCGCCCCAATGTCGAGACCATCAAATGCGTCGTGGTGGGTGACAACGCCGTGGGCAAGACGCGGCTGATCTGCGCCCGCGCCTGCAACGCCACGCTGAGCCAGTACCGGCTGCTGGCCACACACGTGCCCACCGTGTGGGCCATCGACCAGTACCGTGTCTGCCAGGAGGTGAGGGGCGAGGGACACCGCTGGGCACCGCCGGACAGCGAGCGGGATGGGCGTTACCGGGGGACACCGGGCACCGGGCATAGCCGGGCACTGGGGGGCACCGGGGCGGGGGGGGAACAACAAGGGGTACCGAGCACCCGGGGGCACTCGGTGCCACAAGGGACAGCGAGGGGGGAACCGGGATGGGGTAGTGGGGGCACAGCGGGGGGATGCTGGTGGTTCCAGGCAGGGCGGTCGGTGATGGTGCCGTTCCCGGTGCCGTTCCCGGTGCTGTTCCCGGTGCCGACAGGTGCTGGAGCGCTCCCGGGATGTGGTGGACGAGGTCAGCGTCTCCCTGCGCCTCTGGGACACCTTCGGGGACCATCACAAGGACCGGCGCTTCGCCTATGGCAGGTGGGACCGCGAGCCGCCACCGGAACCCCGCCCCCATCAGCACCACCCTGACCCCCGCCACCGGCACCCCCGAGACCCTCACCGGCACCCCAACTCCAGTCACTGGCACCCCGACCGGAAACCCTGCCCATCCCGGGATGCACAGAGCCAAAGAAGCTCCTGGCAGCGCCCAGAGAGCAGCTCTGGCACCCAAACCCTCTGGGAGGGGCGAGACTGCCCCCATCCCCCTCGGGGGACAGTTTTGGGGTCACTCTGACCCCCACACTGTGCCCCCCGAAGCCCCCGCCCCGAGCAGGGACCCGGCTGCTCACGGCCCCTCCGAAGCTGGGGATGGGGGGGCGGGTCCATGGGGGCTGTTATTGTGCGAGAGCCCTTCCCGGGGACGCTTGCCTGGCCGCAGGAGCGGCCCCCCCAGACCTCCCGTGGCCCCCCGGTTGTAAACAGCAGTTCCCCGTGGCCGCCGGCACGTCCGGGCTCTTATCGCCGCCGCCCCGCGCCAGCCCCGCGGTACCGCTAATCTCCCCGCGGCACGGCGGGGCCCCGCGGCAGGGAACCCCCCGCGACCAGGGGGGGCTCTGGGGGGCCGGGTCCCCATGGTCCGCGATGGCCCCGGGGCTGGCCGGGGGCCCCGGGGGGGCCGGTGGCGGCTATCTTGGTCTGGGACACGGGCCCGGCTCCAGCGGCGCCTCCCGGTCACGTCCCGTCCCGGCACAGACTAAAAACAACCCGGGCCCGAGGCCACGCGGCTGCTCCGGGAACTTGGGGCTACTGGCACTCCCCCGTGTCCCCTGGCATCACCACCATGTCCCCTGGCACGTTGTACCCCTGAGCCGGGGCTGTGCTGGCACGGTGGGCGCGGGGGCAGAACTGGGGACAGCAGGCGTGGTCTGGGGGCTGGCACCCACCCAGGCACCCCCTGTGGGTGCTCAGGGGGTGGGACCACCACGGTGCCGACCTGAGCTTGGCCAAAAGTGGTGACCCGAAGCCAGGTCGCCTCGGGTCCCTGCTGTCTCCTGCCCATGTCGCTGCCCCTGTCATGGAGTCATGGAGTTCCCAGGGGATCGTGTGGCTGCTGCGATTCTCATGGCCGTGGGGCTCTCGGGGGGTCCTGAGGCTCTTGTGGGTCCCAGCGTGTGACTGTGTCCTGAGGCGGGGCTGGTACCCGGGTGCCACCTGACAGGGCGTGTTTGGGGACACCGAGTGACAAGCGGGTGGCACCGGGGCAGTGCTGCCCTCCCGCTCCTGCTCCTCCCCCCAGGTCGGACGTGGTGGTTCTCTGCTTCTCGCTGGCAAACCCCAACTCGCTGCGGCACGTGAAGACCATGTGGTACCCCGAGATCAAGCACTTCTGCCCCCGCACCCCCATTGTGCTGGTGGGCTGCCAGCTGGACCTGCGCTACGCAGACCTGGACGCCGTCAACCGCGCGCGCCGGCCGCTGGCCAAGTGAGCCCCCAAAGTGTCACCTCCCGGCCCCACGGGGACAGGGGCACCCCAGTGTGTCATCACCAGTCCCATTAAAATGGAGATCCCTCCCTATGCTCCCCAGTTTTGCCACCACCAGGTTAGGGTGTGTCACCTTATGTCCCCCTGATCCTGCAGGATGTCCCCCTGTGGGTCAGGGTCTTCTGGCAGCACTTGGGGGGTAGAAGCTCTGCCCTACTCAGCACTCCAGGCCCCACAATAAGGAGGGGCCACCCTCCCAGCGCCCCCTGGGATGGGGACATCCCTGCAATGAGGAGGGGCTGCTCTGGACACCCTCCTCAGCCCCCTGCCCTGTCCACGCCCCCTCAGGCCCATCAAGCCCTCGGACATCCTGCCACCAGAGCGGGGCCACGAGGTGGCCCAGGAGCTGGGGGTGCCGTACTACGAGACCAGCGTGGTGGCCCAGTTCGGGATCAAGGACGTGTTTGACAACGCCATCCGCGCCGCGCTCGTGTCCCGCCGCCACCTGCAGTTCTGGAAGTCACACCTGCGCAAGATGCAGCGCCCGCTGCTGCAGGAGCCCTTCCTGCCCCCCAAGCCCCCCCCACCCCTCATCCAGGTGCCCGACGCCCCCCCCGGCCTGGGGGGGGGCCCGGCCGCGCTGTTCCAAGCCCCGCTCTGCGCCGACGTCGTCTTCCAGCTGCAGGGCGGCCACCGCGTCTTCGCCCACCGTGTCTACCTGGCCACCGCCTGCTCCCGCTTCTACGACCTCTTCACGCTGGAGGGGCCACCTGAGACCCTCAGTGAAGGGGACCGTGACCTGTCATCGTGGGGCCGCGGCTTCCTGAGCCTGCGCTGGGAGCTGGTGGCCGACCCGGTGGCGGGGCGGGAGCGGCGGATGGCGGTGGTGGCCATGGACGGGGGCGTGCGGCCGGAGCCGCTGCGTGCCGTGCTGGAGTATCTGTACACGGGGAAGCTGGAGCGGCCCCACGGTGACCTGCGGCAGGTGGGCGCCGTGGCCGAGCTGCTGGAGGTGTTTGACCTGCGCATGATGGTGGCCAACGAGCTCAACCAGGAGAGCTTCATGAACCAGGAGATCACCAAGGCCTTCCACGTGCGCCGCGCCAACCGCGTCAAGGAGTGCCTGGCCAAGGGTGTCTTTGCAGGTATGGGGGGCTGTGGGGACAGGAGGGACACCGCTGTCCCCTCCAGATGGTGTCCCCTTCTTGTGGTGTTGGTGTGGTCACTATGGTCACCCTGGAGCCCCTCGCATCACTGAGGTCTTTGGAGTCTGGGGTCCTGGAGCCCCTGTCCCAGTCAGTCGTGGAGGTGCTGCTGGGGTAGAGTGATAGTTCTGGGCTGTGGTGGCCAAGGTGTGCTTGTCCCCAAGGCAGTGGTGTCTGAGGGGTGGCTGTCCCCATGGAAGGGTAACCAAGGGATTCTTGTCTCCATGACAGTGGTGGTCAAGGGTTGGCTATCCCTGGTCTGCAGCATCCGAGGGGTGGCAGCCCCTGGGCTGAGGGGGACAAGGGATATCTGAGGGGTGGCTGTCCCCCCCTGAGCTGTGCCCTGTCCCCAGACGTGGTGTTCCGTGTGGATGACGGGGAGGTGCCGGCGCACAAACCGCTGCTCATCGCTGGCTGTGACTGGATGAGGGCCATGTTCCGGGGGGGCTTCCGTGAGAGCTACGCTGACGAGGTGGGGGCCAGCAGGGGACCTGTGGCTCTGTGGGGCAGGGTGGATGTCTTTGGTTGGGGTCGGGGGCTGCTCAGAGCCCCTGTCCCAGAGACTTGTGTATCCTCTTTTGCAGAGGAGAAAGTGCTGGGTTGGGATGGCTGTGCTGGGTTGTGGGGGTTGTTCCAGATTTGGGGGTGCTGTGTCCATCAGGCACTGCCAGGAGGGTCCCCTTTTCCTTTGGGGATGGCTCTGAGGTCCCCTCAAATCCCACAGGTGTCCCTGCCTGGCACCAACTGCGCCTGCCTCCGCGCTGTCCTCGATTTCCTTTACACGGGGGTCTTCACCCCCACACCCGACCTGGACGCCATGGAGCTGCTCATCCTCACGGACCGGCTGTGCCTGCCGCGGCTGCAGGCGCTCACCGGTGAGACCCCCCCGCTCCCCACTACCCGCACCCCCCCGGTATCCCCCCGCAGCCCCCGGTATCCCCCCGCTCCCCCCCGGTATCCCCCCGCAGCCCCCGGTATCCCCCCGCTCCCCCCCGGTGTCCGCCCGCACTCCCGTGTCCCCTGACGTCACCTGCCAATACCCTGCTGGTGCCGCGGGGACAGATCGATCGTCCCCGTGTGTCATTCATTGTCCTTATGTAAGCGCGGGGGGGCCGGGCTGGCCCCGGGGGACACGTCCCCGGTGTGTGACCCCCCCCGTCCCCCCATTCCCCCCCCTCTCCCAGAGCAATACGCCGTGGACGAGCTGCTCCGAGCCTTCATGCAGCGCGTGGAGATTGACGAGCAGGTCATCATCTACCTGGAGATGACGCAGGTACAGGGGGCTGGAGGGCACGAAGACCCCCGGGGGGACTCCCAGGTGATGGGGTGACCCCCCAAAATCCCCTCCTCCCCCCCAGTTCCACAACGCCCGGCAGCTGGCGGCGTGGTGCCTGCACTACATCTGCACCAACTACAACCGCGTGTGCCGCCGCTTCCCCCGCGAGATGAAGTTCATGTCCCCAGGTACGGGCTGGGCGCGGCAAGGGGGGCGCGGGGAGGGGTCCCCACCGTGCCCTGAAGCCCAGAATGTCCCCGCAGAGAACCAGGCGCACTTCGAGCGGCACCGCTGGCCCCCGGTGTGGTACCTGAAGGAGGAGGATCTGTACCTGCGCTCCAAGAAGGAGCGGGAGCGCGAGGAGCAGCTGCAGCGCAAGCAGCACCCCCGCAGCAAGTGGTGCTTCTGGCGGCCCTCCCCCTCCGTGTCCTGAGCGCGGGGGGCTCAGGGAGGGCATCCCCCGAATGGGGCTGGGGGGTTGGGAGGGCTGGGAGCCCCTGTGCTGAGCAGGGGGTTCGGCCCCAGGATCCCCACGCAGGGCTGGGGGGCTCAGCTGGGCTGGGGGTCCCTGTGGTGAGTGGGGGGCTTGGAGATGGGGGGGCTTGGCTGGGTTGGGAGGGTCTCTCTGCTGAGCAGGGGTCACAGGCCTGGGACCCCCACACTTGACTGGGGGGCTCAGCTGGGCTGGGGGTCCCTGTGTGGAGTGAGGGGCTTGGGCCTGGGGCTTTTATAAAGGGCTGGGGGGTGGGCTGGGCTGAAGGTCCCTGTGGTGAGTGGGGGGCTTGGGCCCAGGGCTTCCATGCAGGGCTGGGGGTCCCTGTGCTGGGCTGAGGGGCTCAGGACCCCCACTCTCGGCTCCAGGGTTCTCACACTGAACAGAGGGGTTTGGACCCCTGGGACCCCCACCCTGGGCTGTGCCTCTCAACCCTGGGACGTCCCCAACATTGAGCCAGGGGGCTTGGCCGGGGTGGGGGTCCTCCAAGGGCTTGTTTACCTCCTCACCCCGGCTGTTTACAGGCTCTGCCAGGTCACAGCCCCCCCAAGTCCCTCCGTGCCTTTTCCCGGTGAGGGGGGGCCGTGCTGAGCCCCATCCCCGCGGCAGGGCCCCCCCGTCCCGGCCAACGCTGGTGCTACCTCTGACCGAGCAGTATTTGGGGCTGGGGGTGCGCAGGGAGCGGGGGCTCTGCCGCTCCCCCTTTCTTTTCTGGGGGGTCCCCACCTCCGTAGGGCTCTTTGGTGCTGTATTTTCTTCTCCCCCACCCCACTGGGGGGAGGGGGGGGCTAAGCTGTGAGCAGGGCGGGGTGGGTGGGGGGTGGGCGTGGGGAGGGGTCCCTGGGTGCTTGTGTGGCTGCGAGAGCCCCCGGCTCATCTCTGTGCCTTGGACGGGCCCCCCGGCCCCGGGCTGTGTCCCTGTCCCGGGGGTGTGGCACTGTCGCTGTCCCCAGGCTGTGTCCCCACCCCGGAGTGAGGGGAGGGGGCACAGTCCCGGCCCCCGGGCTGAACTGCACAACCATTTTTACACTTTTTTTACCCCAGGAGCACAGCGGTCTCCCCCGGCCTCGGGGCCCCACCCGGCCCGGAGCGGGGCTCCCCTCCCACCTCAGCAGCAGCTGTTTTAACCTTTAATAAAGCTTTTTGTAACGGAGCCTGACTCTGCTGTGCCCCCCCAACACGCCAGCCCTTCCCCCAGGAAGGAGAGACACGGGGGGGCTTCATTGGGGTGAATTTATTGTGGGGGGTACAGAGTACATTGGGGTGGGGTACAGAAGCCACACATTGAGGGACACGAGTGGGACATACAGGGTGGGGGGTCGTTTATGGATGAGGCAGATCCCTGGCAATGGCAGGAGGGGCTGGGGGGGTTCCTGTCCCAGGCTGGGCCCCCATTCTCCCCTCCCAGCCTCACAGGGCCCTGGGAGCAGAGCCTGGGGTCACCTCAGTTCCCATGGGGGTGGTCAGGGACAGTCAGGGGGGCTGGAGGGGCCCTGGGGAGGTCCCTGGGGTCCTGCTGCAGCTGTTTCCTGCCCCAGAGCACAGCTGGGGCCTCAAACATCTGGCCAGCGGCCATGGGACTGCAGCATCCCCTGGGAATTTGGGATCCTGTGGGGGGTTGGGATGTGGGGTCCCCCACGTTCCCCTGGTCTCCCTCCCCCCCTTTTTTTCCCTCCCCAGCAGCCGTGGCCGGCGGGTGCTGCACCCTGGGACGCTGGGCTGGGGCTGTCCGGGCTGGAGCAGCAGGTAGCACAGGTTTCCCGGGATCCTCCCGTCTGAGCCGGGTCTGTTCCCAGCCACGCCGCCCTCCGGGAAGGGTGGGAGGCCACGGGAGGATCCCGGAGCCGGTGGGAGGATCCTGGGGATCCCCTCGGGCTGATGGAGCCGGAGCAGCTCCCAGATCTCAGAAGGGTTTTGGGCAGGGGGGAATCCTGGCTGGAATCCCCCCACACATCCCCACGGAGCTGGAGCGGGGTCTGTGCTCACCCCTCACCCACAGCCGCGCTGCCGGAGCGCCCCGGCATTCCGGGTGTTCCCGGCACTCCCGATATTCCCGGCATTCCCGGTGCTCCCGATATTCCCGGCTCAGGCGGGGCCGTAGCACAGGATCTCGCTCAGGTCGTAGCCGGTGACAGCGAAGGTGTCCCCAGCGGGGTCACAGAACCGGGCGCCACAAACCTGCGTGTCCGTCACGCACTCGCCGTGGCAGTGCTGGATCTGCGGGGGAGCACATCCCGAGGGAATTCCAAGCTTTCCATGGCAGCCACGGCTCCATCCCTGCCCCAGGTCCCCAGTCCCATGTCCCAGGCCCGGACTCACCTCGATGTCATCAGTGTCTGGGTTCCTGCTGAGCTTCCAGACGTGCACAAAGGAATCCTCTGCACCTGACAGCAGCTGCGAGGGGAGCAGAGGGAACGTGGGGACACCACAGAGGTGGCAGTGCCATGGGGCAGGATGGGACACTGGGCTGGGATGCCAGGCTGGGATTTCAGGTGGGATGCAGGTTGGGATATTGGGCAGGATGTCGGTGTGGGATGCCAGGCTGGGATATTGGGCAGGATGTCGGTGTGGGATGCCAGGCTGGGATATTGGGCAGGATGCCAGGCTGGGATGCAGGTTGGGATACTGTGTAGGATGTCAGGCTGGGATGCTGGGTGTGATGCCAGGTGTGACTCCAGGTGTGACAGCAGGTAGGAGCCCCTGTCCCCTCTGTACCTTGCCGGTGAGTGGTGCCAGGTCCAGGGCGTAGATCCAGCGGGCGTGGGCGCTCACCTGGGCACAGATCCGCCCCGACCCCGCGTCCCACAGCTGGATCTGCCCGTCCCCATAGCCCGCAGCCACGATCCCATTCCACAGCCTCACCGAGGAGCAGGTGCAGCTGCACACAGGGCCATGTGTCACCATCTCTAGGGTGTCCCTCCCTCGTGTCCAACACCCTGTGGGATCCCCCGGGGGGCTCACCCAGATCCCGGGATCTGCCCGAGCAGGGTGAACTCCTCCCCGGTGCTCCAGAGGCAGAGGGTTCCCGAGTCATCGGCTGTCACCAGGTCCCCAGCCCCTTCCTGTGGGGAGAGATGGCTCAGGAGCACTGTCCTGAGCTCTGGGATGGCACCAGCACTGCCCCACGGGCACCAGGACAGGCTCAAACAGCTCCTGCAATGCTGAGGAACCCGGCCGGAGCGGGGCCGGGAGCGCCCACGGGCGGCTCCGTCGGAACTCGTCCGTCTTTGCCCACGCTGCCACGCCCAGGGTGGATTTCGAGGAAGAATCAGGGCACCCCTCCCTCCCTCCCTCCCTCCGTGAGGATTCCCAGCTCCTCCCAGCCCTGGGAACTCTCAGGACTCATGGAGCAAAGTCCAGGGGGGTGTGTGAGGGGACGGGCGGCAGTGGGAGGTGACACAACAGCTTCGTGTCCCCACGCTGACACTGCAGCTCGGGAATGGGTTCTGGGGGATGAATTCCTTGGGGATCCCGGAGCAAGGAGAGTTCAGTGACTCATCAGGGAAAGTGCTGAGTGGGAGGAAATAACTGGTGAGTGTGCAGGGACCTGCTCTATGAGCTCCCAGTGCCTAAGGAGGTTCCAGGAAAGATAGGAGGAACTTGGGACAAAGGATGGAGTGACAGGACACAGGGAATGGCTTCCCACCAGAAAAGGTGAGATTAGGGTGGGATTCTGGGAAGAAATCCTTCCCTGTGAGGGTGGGCAGGCCCTGGCACAGGTTGCTCAGGGAAGCTGTCACTGTCCCTGGATCCCTGGAAGTGTCCAAGGGCCAGGTTGGACATTGGAGCCACCTGGGAGCGTGGGAAGGGCAGGGAGTGGGACTGATGAGATTCAGGGTCTCCCACCCTCCCCCATACCGGGGCCTGGCCCTGCTCGGCTGCGATGTCGGTGATGGGATCCCGGTGCTGCTCCAGGACCTCGTTCAGCGTCACGTTGGTCCCTTTTGGGGGGATGTCAAACACCAGCACAGCCCCAAAGGACGTCCCTGTGGGGTCAGGAGGTCAGCAGGGCTGGGCCACCCCAAGGGCCAGCACCCTCCTCACACCCTGGGCTCACCCACGCAGATGAAGCGGCCGCCGGCCGCGGCGATGCCCCGGGCGAACACGGAATGTGCTGCAAGGGAACTTTGTGTCACTCATGGGCAGGAACTGATCTCTGTGACAGCAACTGGGGCTCACACCCCAATCCTGGCCCAGGTTTGGGCATGTCACAACGAGATACTGAGGTGGTGGTGTCCAGGGAATGGAGCTGGGAAGGGGCTGGAGCCCCAGGAGGGGCTGAGGGAGCTGGGAAGGGGCTCAGGCTGGAGAAAAGGGGGATCAGGGGGGACCTTGTGGCTCTGCACAACTCCCTGACAGGAGGGGGAACAAGGGATTGAGAGGGAACAGCCCCAAGTGTGAGGTTCTCTGACTTGCAGTGTTCCAAGGCATCCACTCTGGAGCTCTTAGGCTCCACTCCCACTCACTGATTCCAACACCCAAGCTGTGCCACGGAAGGTGTAGGTCTGATATTGGAAAAATTCCTTCCTGGAAACAGCTGGAATTTCCCTGGCAGGGGTGGAGTCCCCATCCCTGGGGGGATTTACCAGCCCTGTGGATGTGGCACTTGGGGACAGGGACACTGGTGGCCTGGGCAGAGCTGGGGATTTGGGGCTCTCTGAGGGATTCATTCACCTGCTGGGTGCTCTGGGATGTCCAGTGCGTGCCAGAACACCATGGTGGAGCCATCAGACTCGTACATCTGGCATGGAGGGACAGGTTGGGACACTCTGGGGGTGACAGGGGGACCCCCAGGAGCCCTCAATGCCCCCCAGGCCTCACCTGGACCCCACGCTGGGAGGTGAGCACCAGCAGCACCCGCGCTGGGAGCTCGCACCACGCGGCCTGGAGGGACAGGGGGAGGTGGGAGAGGGGGGCACAGCAGGACCCCACTGTCCCCTTCTGGGGCAGGACCCCCAAAACCTCCCTCCAACCCCACCCCCTGTGGTTCTTCTCCTGGAGGCCCCCCAAAACCCCTCCTGAAGCCTCCCAAATCCTCCTCCTGGAGCCCCCCCAAACTCCTCCTCCTGGAATAAAAGCACCCAAATCTCCTCCTGCAGCCCCCCAAACTCCTCCTCCTGGAATAAAGTCCCCAAATCTCCTCCTGCAGCCCCCCAAACTCCTCCTCCTGGAATAAAGCCCCCAAATCTCCTCCTGCAGCCCCCCCAAACCCCTCCTCCTGGAATAAAGTCCCCAAATCTCCTCCTGCAGCCCCCCAAACTCCTCCTCCTGGAATAAAAGCACCCAAATCTCCTCCTGCAGCCCCCAAACCCCTTCTCCTGGAATAAAGCCCCCAAATCTCCTCCTGCAGCCCCCCAAACTCCTCCTCCTGGAATAAAGCCCCCAAATCTCCTCCTGCAGCCCCCTCAAACCTCTCCTCCTGGAATAAAGCCCCCAAATCTCCTCCTGCAGCCCCCCTACACCCCTCCTCCTGGGCCAGGACCTCTTGATCTCTCTCCTGGGAGGCAAGTCCCCCCACTCCAGATGTGCCTGATTTTCCTAAGGGTGGCTCCCTGCTGTCTTTGGGGACCCCCCCAGAGTCCCACAGACCCCTCAAAGGCTCCTTCCCCCTCCCCACAATCTGTCACTGCAGGACCCTGGAGTCCCCCTGCCCCATTTCAGTGGCAGGGCCGTGTCTCACACCCAGCCAAAGCTTTCCCTGTGCTTTTCACCTGTGTGAGCAGGGGGGTGCTGAGGGCAGAGCCCCCTCCCCGAGCCTGCAGCTGCCGGGGGGGCCCCTCGCTGCCCAGCAGGCTGAGGATGGTGCCGTGCACGGCTCCGAAGGCGGGGGGCCGGGCCGGAGGGCACAGCACGGCCAGGTTGTTGTACAGGGCGGAGCTGCTGTTCCGCAGCGCTAGGCTCCGCTCCCGCCGGTACCGCCTGGGGAAGGGGAGGGCACAGCGAGCAGGGGGCTGGGGCGGGTCCGGAGAGCGAGTGGGGGGCAGATCCAGGGGGTTGGGGTAGATTTTGGGGGAGCTGGAGCGGATCCAAGGGGGTGGGGTGGGTGCAGAGAGGGAATGGGGGCGGATTCAAGAGGGGCCGGGGATGGATCGGGAGGGGCTGATGGGGGTCCAGGGAGCCGGGAGCAGCTCCAAGGGGGTCCGGAGAGCTCCAGGGAGGAGGGGGCAGATTTAGGGGAGCGGGGGCAGATCCAGCGCTCTCCCTCCCAGAGCGCCCCACAACCCCTGGCCCAAGGCTCCCTGACAACGACCCCACCCCACCCCACCTCCCAGACCCCCCGCCCTCACCGACCCCTGCCCGCTCCCCCTCAGCGCCCCCCGCTCCCCTTCATTGCCCCCCGCTCCCCTTCATTGCCCCCCGCTCCCCCTCAGTACCCCCCGTTCCCCCTCAGCGCCCCCAGTTTCCCCTCATTGCCCCCCAGTTTCCCCGTTCCCTCTCCCCGCTCACCCGTTGCTTGCCGCCGCCATGGAGACCGGTCGCGGCGTGATGACGTAAGAACGCGCGGCGCTCAGTGATTACGTCACGTTGCCGTGGAGCCCGGGACGCCAAAGGGGCGGGATGGCCGAGGTGGGACTGGGAGAACTGGGCGGGACTGGGAGAACTGAGAGGCGGCAAAGCGGAGCAGAGGGGGCTGGTGATGGCTGTGAGGAGCTGGGGATGTACTGGGGTGTTTAGGGATGTATTGGGATGAGCTAGAGGACTATGCTGGGTTGGGCTGGGATGTACTGGGCTATACTGGGCTATACTGGGATGTATTGCGGTGAGCTGGGGGGCCTTGCTGGGGCCGGTTGGGATGTACTGAGATGAATTGGGGGCCATGCTGGGGTGGGCTGGGATGTACTGGGATGAGCTGAATGGCCACGCTGGCTGCGTGGGGGTGTACTGGTCTATACTGGGGCGCACTGGGCTGGTGGGGATCTATGTCCCGGCACAGAAAGCGAAATCCCGCGGCGCGGGCGCCAGATCGAAACTGGACAAGACACGCACGCCAGCCCGAGCCCAGTCCAAGAAAACCCCCGGGCCGACCTCGACTCAGCCCACGCCGCCCCCCGAGGAGGAGCCACCGGAGCCCTTGGATGTCGAGCCCATCCTGGACGATCTCGTGGATCGGGTGCTGACCGCGTGTGCGCTGGCGGCGGCGATACGGCAGGTGAGAGACCCCCCCCCCGCCATCCCGTGATTTCGGGGGGTCTGAGGGGGGCTGGGAGCTGCGGGCGGGGGTCTCAGCGCTGTCTCTGCAGAGGGTGCCGTTCACGGTGTCGCGGGCGCGGGATGCCATCCTGTTTGTCGCCGAGTGGCGGTTCCTGGTGCGGGATGACGGGGACCCTGACCGCGCGGGGGTCCCGGATCCCGAGCGGGATGGAGTCTGGAGAGAGGATGAGGAGCCCCAAACCAGTCACTGGGACTCCTGCACACCCGGCGTTATGCAGGTCGCGGATGTCCCTCTGCCCTTGGAAAAGGTGAGGCGTCCCCCGGTACCCGCCCGGGCCGTGAGACTCGCGGTGTCACCCACACCGGGTCCCCTCTGTCCCCCGGGCAGGTCTCGTCCGAGGATCTCCCCGTGACATCCCAGGCTAAAGAATGTCCTCTCGTGCGTCCCACCGAGGTCCCCGACGCTGTTTCCTTCCTGAGTGTCCCGGGCGAGGTGAGACGTGCCCTGATCACCCCTCCCCGAGCAACATTTTGGGAGAGTTTGGAGCAATTTTGGGTCCTTTTGGGTCATTTTGGGGGAATCTGGGGACATTTTAGAGTGAGAATCATTCCTGGGTAAGATTTTCCAATTTTCTCCAAATTTCCTCAAAAATCTCCATTTTCCCTTCCAAATTCCTCCAAAATCATCCCAAAATCCCAAAATTTTCTCCCAAAATTGGGAAAAAATGGGAAAAATGGGGAAAAATTTGATGGGAAACCTACTTCTGTCTGGGCAGCATGGGTGCATCAACTCAGGGAAGGAAGCACTAACCAAAGGAAGTTCTACTAAAGTGAAGGTAGCCTCGATCTCCCATAACCAAGGTGCAGGAGGATGGAGGTGTCTGTACGAATTAACTTGACGCATGTTGTCCCCCCGGGCTGAGCCCCAGCGGCTCCGTGGCCACGGGACACCACGGGTCACCCCGACACTCCCACCCATACCGGGTCCCTTTTGTCCCCCGGGCAGGTCTCCTCTACGACGCCGCCGAGCCTGACCCCCTCTGAGGAATCCTCAGATATTTCCATCCAGATTATCGTGCCGCCCATGGCTGCTTGGCCCCCCTGGAAGGGTCGCCGCCGCTCCCGGCCCCCGCGGCCCCGGACCCCGGTTCCTCCCCTGGCCGTCCCCTCGGAACCCACAGCGAGGACATCATGGCAGTCCCGCCGGGGCACGGCGCCACCGTCGTCACCCGCCTCCCACATCAGCCTGGCATGGCTGCAGCCGCGCAGAACCTCCCGCGGCACCGGGCTCGTCAGGCTGAGCGCTCGCAGCGATGGCTCTCGCTGGTTGTTGCCCGAGGTGAAGGTGATAGACGTGACCACCGAGCCCGAGCGGGTGCGGCCGGTCGCCACGCGGTCCCGGCTGATCCCGTCTGGCACCCACGTCCTGTCGGCAGCCTGGCGGGCCCCCAAGGGCGAGCCGCAGCTCTGTGACCCCTGGCTGGCTTCGGCTCGCTTGGCGCCCGGTGTCACCGTGCGCTGGGGCGGCAGCGAGCGGCGCGGGCCGCCGCCGCCGGGGCGCCAGGAGCACGGCAACGGCGAGGAGGAGGAAGACGAGGCGGTGAGGAGGGCGGAGAAGGAGCTGACGCCCATCCTGCCCTCCCCGAAGAGCCGGATCTTAGAGTTCGGCGATGGAGAGGAGCAGCTGGAAGACCCGCTGAGAATGCGGCAGCTCCTGGATCTGCCCCTCTCGGCGGATGTCCCACCTAAGAGGGCACCTCCGACTTACTGGGGCCCCACGGCGCCCCGTGTCCCTCCGGAGCCGGATGTGGAACTGGGCATGTCACCGCGCAGCGCTCCCGGGGGTGGAGGTTCTTTGCTAGCGCTGCTGAAAAAAGCCCAGAAGTAAATAAAAAACCCTTTAATGAGCTTTCCTCACCCGGCCGGGGACCCGGCGGTGCACCGGAGCCGCATCGGGAGCACCGGGCGCTGCCCTCATGGTGCCACCAAGGGCTGGTTCCCGCTGCCCCTTTGACCCCAAATAAGGAGGAATAAGGAGGATGTGACACGTGTGGCTTCGTCCCGTGAGGTCTCTGTCTTGGAGAACGGGGACCTTGGGTCGAGGCTGCTCCGGCGGGACGGGGCGGGCAGAGTCTGCCCGGAGCCTTCTCTGCCTTCCCGGGAGCTCCGGGTGCATCTCGGGGTCCCTCTCTGCGACTGTCCCCGCCCGCTGGGCCACTCCCGAATGTCCTTGCTCCCACAGCGACGTGCTCCAGCCCTGCAGCGTCCGAGTGTCTCCGCACTGCAGGACGGGGACCTTGGGGCTCACGGGGGGCATCGCCCCTCCTGTAACCGCACCGGGGGGCGCGGGTGAGCAGCCCTGGGGTGGCACTGGGGACACTGAGATGGCACCGGGGACACCGGTGGGACACAGGGAGCTTTCCATGTGTCCCGGTCACTCCCTGAGTTGAGTGTAGGGTATAGAGATCCTAATTAGTATTTGGCGTGGTTTTCAGCTCATCGCAGGAGATGTGATAGCAGGCGTGTTTTTCAGGTCCTTTTTTTTTCCCAGATGATGCCATAGTCGTGGGTTTCAGCTTCTCAATAGTAAAAGATTATAGAGTAGCCTGGGTTTCAGTCCCTAGTTAGCATGGGAGTGGTTTCACTATCGCGATCAGGTCTTAATTCAGCGCTCCTTGAGTCTCCACTCTGGTGGCCCTACAAGTAACCCCAAAATTTCCAGTCTTATTTGTGACCCAAAATTTTTTTTGCCCTGCTGCAATTCCTTCTTTGTTATTCAACACCTCAAAGGAACATTGGGATGAAAAATATCGTTTTTGGTCCAGGCTGGGCAGATCTCAACACATTGGGGCAGAGTTACCCTTGTGGTATTGCAGCACCAAGAGCTTATCAACAGAAGTAAATTAACTATAATTTCCTGACGGTGGTACAGGGGATATTGGGACATGTGGCTCACCCTCCTGCCTGCTCCAGCCACTCTGCTGTGTGTCCTTGGCTGCCAGCAGTTCACAGGGACTCGTGCTGTGCCACATTGCTGGCTGGGCAAAGGTCCTGCTGTGACGTCTGTCCCCAGCCCCATCCTGCGCTCAGCCATGGAGCTGCTGGGGACCCTGAGCCCCCCGTGGTGGCTCCTGCTGCTGCTGCTCCTGGCCCTGCTGCTCTGGGCCACACGCAGAAGCCCCTGGGAGCCCTGCAAGTGTCCTGCTGACCTGACGGGCAAGACAGTGATTGTCACCGGAGCCAACAGCGGTGAGCAGGGATGGGTGGCGGGGACACGTGTGTGGGTGATGGTGTGATGGCTGCGGGGTGACATGCAGGGGACGTGGGTGTCCCTTCACCAGCCCAGGACCCCAGTCCCTGCTTTGGGAGGGCAAATGGCTGCAGAAGCAGCTGGTGGCCGGTCCCTGGGCACCCACAGTGTGCTGCTGGTGCCCCCTGCCCATCTTCCGAGGCTGGACTTCCTCTCAGCCCTGTTAATGACTGACAGACAAGGCCACCACGCCACTGGCCATCACAGCCACCATGTCACACCATGGATGGGGTCACTGCTCCAACCTGTGTTCCACTGCCAAGCTGGTCGGGCTGGTGCTGCTGGGGATGTTGGGACCCACATTCTGGGATTGGGATATCCCAAAGTGGCCCCACACGTGCTGGGCTCCATTCCCACCCCAGTGCCCATCACTTCCTGCTGGGTAGTTTTGACTGTGGCAGCGGCTGCACAGACCCCCAGGGACCCCTCACCTGGCTGGGATCAGCCCACACCTGCTCCACATTCCGCAGGCATTGGCAAGTGCGTGGCCATGGACCTGGCGCGCCGGAACGCCCGCACCATCCTGGCGTGCCGGAGCCGGGAGCGGGGCCAGGCGGCCGTGGAGGAGATCCGGGCGGCCACCGGGAACCCAGCGGTGCTGCTGAGGCTGCTGGACACCGGCTCGCTGGCCTCGGTGCGCGCCTTCGCCAGCGCCGTGCTGCGCGAGGAGCCGCGGCTGGACGTGCTGGTGAACAACGCCGGCGTCACCGGTACGTGCCAGGCGAAGCTGCAACAGGGATCCAGCACCCCGTCCTGATACCCACAGCACTCCCCACCCTCCTTTCCAGGGCTGCCTTTCGCCATCACGTCAGAGGGGCTGGAGCAAACCTTCACCACCAATTACCTGGGGCCGTTCCTGCTCACCAACCTGCTCCTGGGTGAGTGAGTGGGCTGGGGGAGTTGAGGGGGCTCTGGGGACTCCTCCCTGCTCACCCCTGCTCTGCACAGACCTCCTGAAGGCCTCGGCGCCCGCCCGGGTGGTCAATGTGTCGTCGTTCCGGCACAGCGCGGGCACGGCCGACAGCGGGTTCCTGACGGGGCAGCGGCGCCCGGGCGGGTACGATGCTGCCTACAACAGCACAAAGCTGATGAACGTGCTCTTCACCGCCGAGCTGGCACGGCGCCTGGAGGGCACAGGTGAGTGCTGGGCTCGGCCATGCCATGTCGGACATTCCCTGTGCCGGGTCTCAGGGGCTGCCGGCAGAGCTGGGGGGTCTGACACGGGTTAGAGACTCCCAGGGACCCCCCAGAGTTGAGGTCAGGCTGAGAGCTGCTCCCAGAGGGATTTGGGGTCCCCACCCTGATGACGGTGCTGCCTGGCAGGGGTGACGACCAACGCGCTGAGCCCCGGCGTGGTGAGCACCAGCATCATGCGCCACTTCAGCCGGCCCGTGCGGGCGCTCTTCCGCCTCCTCCGCCCCTTCCTGAAGGTGAGCGGGGCCGCGTTCTGTCCGGGGGCAGCGGGGCGGGCGGGGGCTGACAGACCCTTCCTCACCCCCATCCCCCGCAGTCGCCCGAGCAGGGCGCTGCCAGCACCATCTTCTGCGCCGTCTCGGAGGAAGCTGCGGGCATCACCGGGAAATACTTCGACAGCAGCTGCCGGCTGGCGCTGCCCTCCGCGGCCGCCCGCGATGCCGCGCTGGCACGGAAGCTCTGGGAGGCATCGGAGCGGCTGACGGGGCTCACGGAGCAGGACTGAGCCACCGGGATGGCACCGGCAAGGGGGACACGGATCCCGCTGTGCTCCCCCTGTACCCACCCACAACACGGCGCCGGCCAGACGTGACAACGACACTTTTATTAAAAACCCCGGCGCCACACGCGCCGCTACTCCCAGGTGATGTCCAGGTCGAGCCGCTGCTTCCTGACGGCTTGCAGGAAGCTGTCGTAGTCGCGCCGGTGGATGTCGGGGCAGCGGGACAGGTCCAGGCGCCGCAGGGGCCCGTCGGAGCCCAGCAGTAGCCACACGGTGCTGGCGGAGACGCGGCTCTCGGTCAGCGCCAGCTCCCGCAGCTCCCGCAGCGCCGGCCCCGCCAGCGCCGGCTCCAGCACCGAGTCCAGCGGGAAGGGCACGGCCAGCAGGCGCAGCGTCTGCAGCTTAGGGGCCCCGCACAGCAGCGAGGCCAGCGTGGAGCACAGCACCGGCCGGTGCGCGGCCGGCACTGGCGCGGTCAGGGTCAGCGTGAAGCTCTGAAGTAGGGGCAGCCCGCGGGGCAGAAGGTCAGTGGCCCAGCGTGGTGGAGGGGTAGGGGGTTCCTCGATGGGCTCGTCCTGGGTGTGGAGGTCTGGTGGAACTTCCAGCTCGGCACTGAAGCTCTTCAGGCTGGGGCAGCTGGCGAGCAGGGTGGGCAGTGAGAGTGGGTCCCGGCAGCTGAAGCCGTGCAGGGTCAGGGTGTGCAGGCGGGTGCCCAAGCCCTGTGCCAGGGGCAGCACCTCTGCCAGCGCCCGGCCGTGCCACCTGAGGCAGACCAGCGTCACCCGGGACAGGCGCTTCCAGCCTGCCAGCTTCTGGAGCCCTGAGGGGCCGGGACTGTCCCCCAGCCACACGCTGACCTCCTCGGCCAGGGGACACACGGCATGGACAGCATCCAGGACATCCTCCTTCACCTCCTCCAGCTGCCGCAGGGACAGCTTGAGCCGGGCTCCCTCTGGAGCCCCCTGGCCCCGCAGCAGCTCCTTCAGCGAGGGGAAACCCTCGGAGTCCTCGGCGCTGTCCAGCTGCCGCGAGTGGAGCAGCCGGAGCGCATCGGGCAGGGCGCCGTGTGCCAGCACCTCCAGGTACGGCAGGGCCAGCAGCAGGAAGGACACGGCAGCCACCATGTCCCCATGCTCGGTGTCCTCCAGGTCTCGGGCCAGCAGGACGCGGAGCGCGGGGCAGCTCGGGGTCCGTGCCAGGGGGTCGTAGCCCAGGTGCCGCAGGGCGCGCGCTGTCACCTTCTTGCAGCCGGTGACGTCGAGCTCCCGCAGCTGACGGCAGCAGGAACCCACGGCCGAGAGCACCTGGACGTTGGCCTGGGTGTGGGCCAGCCCCAGGCGGCTCAGGCGGGGCAGCCCCTCGGCCAGGTCCACCAGCACGGACGGCGAGAGCCGCCCGCAGCCCCCCAGGTCCAGCACGCTCAGGCCCTGCAGCCACACGGGGAGACCCTCAGTGGGGTGGGCAGGGGGGCACGGATGGCATCCTCAGCCCCTGTCCCACAGAGAGTGGGCAACTCAAGACTCAGAGAAGGTGGACGTCTTGACTGCTCCCCTGCCTCAATCCCTCAGCCTGTGGACCATGGCACCTTCAGCCCCACAGAAAGTGGAACCCCCTGCCCCACTGATGGTGGGCATCCCCATCCCTATGGATAGTGAACACCCCAGCTCTATTCCCCCTGCCCCATGGAGGGTGGGCACTCCTAACCCCACAGATGTCACTCCCAGCCCCACTCCCACTGACTATGGCACCCCATCCCGCTGTCCCACCCCACAGCAGGTGGGCAGCCCCATCCCCTGTGCCCACCTGGCAGCGCAGCACGATGAGGTGGCCCAGGGCGTTGTTGGCGAGCCCGGGGCAGGGCTGCAGGCTGAGCTGGCGCAGGTGTGGCAGCAGCAGCAGGTGCAGCGCTGCACGGGACAGCCGCCGGCTCCTCCCCAGCAGCTGCAGCAGCTCCTGCACCAGCCCGCAGGCTGGGGGGAAACGGGGGGGTCAGTGAGGCCTGGCACCCCCAGCTGCCCCCACGGGGGTACCCCACACCCTGAGCCACCCCCCAGACCTCACCCAGGTCATTGAAGGGGCCCACGAGGAAGCGGAACTCGTACTCGTCCAGGTAGTTGTCACTGTAGTCCTTGGCCCAGAAGCTTTGCATGTGCTGGGCCACGTTTTGCAGGCACAGCGCAGTCAGAGTGGGCACTGCCCGCCGCTGGGGCATCCCTGAGTGGGGACAGGGACACTCAGGGACACTCAGGGACAGCCATGGGCACTGCCCGCCGCTGGGGCATCCCTGAGTGGGGACAGGGACACTCACAGGGACAGCCACGGGCACTGCCCCCCACTGGGGCATCCCTGAGTGGGGACAGGGACACTCAGGGACAGCCATGGGCACTGCCCGCCGCTGGGGCATCCCTGAGTGGGGACAGGGACACTCAGGGACAGCCACCTGCAACTGGGGCATCCCTGGGACACTCACACTCAGGGACAGTCACCAGGCCATCGCCTGGGGACAGGGATGGGGACGAGGACAGTCAGGGATTACCTGCTGGGGCATTGACCTGGGACAGGGACAGTCAGGGACAGCCACCGCTGGGGGGATGGGACACTCAGAGACAGGACGAGGCACTGCCACCCGTCACAGCCCGACCTCATTTTGGGGTCACTCCCCCTAAACCGCCCAGCACCGGTTCCGGTTCTGGTTTCGGTTTCACTCTGCTCCCGGCGGGAATCCCGCCACGATCCAGGGATGAACCGGCACCGGAACCGCGGCTCAACCCCCGGAAACTCCGCCGGGACATCCCAAACCTCACCCGCGGCTCCGGGACGGGATCCTCGGCTGCGGGGATTATCCCGGCTTTAACCGGGACAGGGGACGCCTGGGCGGTGTCCCTGGAATTCAGCAAGAAACAGGGGGATGGATCCTGATGGGATAATGAAAGCTCCACCCCGACACCAAATCCCGGTGCCTGGATTGCTCTGAAGACATCCCAGTTCAGCCAGTGGGGTGGGGAAAGGGTAACTGGGATGGGAAGAGGAGCTGGAAACTGGAAAAAGGATCACGGGGACTGGGAAAAGATACCCGGGATGGCAAAAAGACCCTCCGGGATTGGGGAAATGACCTTTTCAAAGAAAGGAAAAGGTCCTTGGAGACTGGGAAAAGAGCCCCAGGGACCGGAAAGGACCGGGTAGAAAAGGAGGAGTCCCCCGGGAAATGGGGAAAGAACCCCGGGAAATGGGGAAAGAACCCCAGGAAATGGGGAAAGACCCTCTGGGGCGGGAGGAAACCTTGGAGAATTGGGAAAAGTCCCTCTGGCACACAATGGAGGGAACGGGAAGAGCTCGGGGACAGGTGTGTGGGCACGGTGAGTCATCAGGGCAGGGCTGTGTCACCGTCACTGTCACTGTCACCCGGGCGCTCCCGCGGCCAGCAGCGGGACACGGGATGTGACCACAGCGGGTTGGGGGATGTCACCACCGGGATGGGACACGGGGATGGGACACGGGGATGGGGACACGGGGATGGGGACACGGGGATGGGGACAGCGGGATGGGGACACGGGGAAGGGACACGGGGATGGGACACGGGGATGGGACACGGGGATGGGACACGGGGGTGGGGACACGGGGATGGGGACACGGGGATGGGGACACGGGGATGGGACACGGGCATGGGACACGGGCATGGGACACGGGCATGGGACACGGGGATGGGACACGGGGATGGGGACACGGGGATGGGGACACGGGGATGGGACACGGGCATGTGACACGGGGATGTGACACGGGGATGTGACACGGGGATGTGACACGGGGATGTGACACGGGGATGGGGACACGGGCATGGGACACGGGGATGAGACACGGGGATGGGACACGGGGATGTGACACGGGGATGGGACACGGGGATGGGGACACGGGGATGGGACACGGGGATGGGACACGGGGATGGGGACACGGGCATGGGGACACGGGCATGGGGACACGGGGATAGGACACGGGGATGGGGACACGGGGATGGGACACGGGCATGGGGACACGGGCATGGGGACACGGGCATGGGGACACGGGCATGGGGACAGTGGGATGGGGACACGGGGATGGGACACGGGGATGGGACACGGGGATGAGACACGGGGATGGGACACGGGGATGAGACACGGGGATGGGACACGGGGAAGGGGGATCGGGGACGGTGTGGATCCCAGGAGACGGGGTCAGACTCTTTCCTGCTCGGATCCACCGGGGAAATTCCGAGGAATGAGATTCCCTCCCTTCCATCGGTTTTTGGGGACCCCACCTTGGCGTCCAACCCATCCCAACCACCAAGAGCAAGGCTGGGAATAAACACCCGTTTCCATGGCAACACCTCCTGCCTTGCTGTCGGGAACACTTACCGGCGCCTCTCAACCGCGTCTCGTCCCGACTGATCCCAGTCGCGTTGCTTCCTCCTCCCTCTCCTTTTCCTCCTCATCCTCCTCCCCGGGCCTGGCCCCGCCATTACTCGCCCCGCCCTTTTCCTGGCTTCACTTTGCGTGTTGCGCATGCGCAAAGAGTGAAGCCCCTTCCGCCCTTACTGCCCCTGAGGGCTGCCCCGCGCCGTGCCTGACGCCCAGCGTGGCCGTACGGCCACGCTGGGCGTCAGGCACGGCGCGGGGCAGCCCTCAGGGGCCTTGTTGTCGGGCGGGGTCGACGGCACCGGGAGCGGCCGGGCCGAAGGTACCGGGGGAGGCCTGAGGGGGTCGGGGGCTCCCGGAGGGTCCGGGAATAGCGGGAGATGCGGATTTAGGGCTGGGGAAAAAAGAAAGAGGTGTCGCGATATCGCGTCCTTCATTGTGTGGGTCTCGGATCTTGTGTGGGTGTGGTGTGGGGGCTATAAAGGGTTTTTTTTTGGGGGGGTCTGAGGGGGTTTATGCGGATTTAGAGGCGTCTGTGAGGATGTTGGAGAAGGTTTAGGGATTTATGGAGCGATGCCTGAGCCATTCCAAGGGGTCTGAGGAGCGTTTGGGGTCTGTGTGAAGAATTTCTGAGGCTCTGCGGGGGTGTGTGTGCTCTGAGGGGGTCTGTGAGGGATTTGTGGGACTCTAGAGGAGTTTTTGGGGATCTTCACATGGGAACGGGGGTGTGTGAGTGATTTATGGGGGTGTAGAGGTGTCTGAGGGGGATTTAGGGATGTTTGAGGGCATTTCGGGGTCTATGGGGGTGTTTGGAAAGCATTTAAGGGTCTTAGGGTGGAATTTATTGGGAAGGTTTGATCTGGAGACAAGGCAGGAATGACTCAGCCCCGGGGGGTAATTAATACCTGGGCTAATTGGGGGGGCTCATTAAGAATGGCACAGATGGATATTCCCGGTCCTGGATCCGGGAAAAGCACAGGAACTTCCAGCAGGGGATTCTGTGTGCTGGGAATTCTGGCAGAGCACGAGCCGCCTTCATTAGCATCACATGAATAATTAATCACCCCACTCCATTAATGAATAATAATTAATTAAGGGATGGAATGCAGGCAGGGCCGTTTACCTGTGTGAGATGTGTTGGTCCCGGTGCCATCCCTCCCTCTGGACTGGTCAGGAAATTTTGGAATTGCAGAATTGCTGTCAGGAGGGACCTTCCTGGGCTGTTCCACTGCAGACAGATCCCGATTTCATGCAGCATTTTTGGGTTCTCCCATGTTGGTTTTTAAAAAATTCCGGGTCTGTTCGAGCTCCTCGGGAATTCCTGGAATGTGCTGGGTGTTTGTCACCTGCCCAGGTGACCTTGGAGCAATTCCTTCATTCTTTCCTTTCTCAAACGTGGAGCTGGATGGTGGCTTTGGGGAAAAAAAAAACCAAAACCAACAAGGATTAAATTCCTTTGCTGTATTTAAGAGAGAAAATGAGGAGTTTTAATGGATTTCAGCATCCCAGGGTAGGGGTTACATGCTGATTCCTCCAGAGCCTCAAATCCCACCCAGGAACAGCTGAAGCAAAATTTTGGGAGTGTTTTCACCCTCATTCCTGAGTTTTTCAGAGGAAAATGCCTAAAGAATGGAAATCAGGGTGGTGAGGATGGCAGGGATGTGGGAGCTGCGTGGCCCTGGATTGTCCCCTGTGCATGGTGCAGAGAGCTCTGCCCCCAGGGTTTTTTGGAGGGATTTGGGGTTTTGATGGATTGGGATTTTTGGATTATGGAATGATTTTTTCCCCCCCGCCCTGCTCCATGCCCTCATTTACCAACCCGCTGAGGGAAGGAATTCCATAAGGAATGAGGGAATAAAGTTTAAAGCTGGGGATTGCTCGGTTTGTGAGGGTGAAAAAATCCAGGTATTCCCAGCAAAGTCCCGCATGGACTTCCCCCCATTCTCTCCCTCCCACTGCCAGCGGTGAAATCAGCTTTTTTGGGAATGCTCCCAGCTGGAATGAGCAGGGAATTCCGCGGGGATGGGGGGTGAGCTGAAAGCCACTGACCTCCCTGTGCATCCTCGGCGTTGCTGTGGCTACGGGAGCAATCCCGGCTCCCCCGGTGGAAGCGGGGATGATCCCGCGGGGTCGGTGGGAGGGAGGGGGCTGCGGGGGCTGCGGTGGTGCAGCCGTGCAGGGCGCAGGCTCCAGAGCCGGGTCCTAGCGCCGGCAGCACCTGGAATGAGGTCCCGAGAGGGGGGAGGAAAAAAGGGGATTGGGAGGGATGTGGTTCTGCACGAGGAGGTGGAGTCGGGAAGGGTCGGGTTCTGCTGGGGCAGTCTCAGGTTCAGGTTGGATATTGGGAGAATTCCTTGGTGGAAAGGGTTGTCCAGCCTGTCCAGTTCTGATTTAACAGCCCAGTGGATGTGGCACTTGGGGATGTGGGGCAGTGCTGGGGGAATGGTTGGACTCGATGATCACTGAGGAATTTGCACCCTAAACCACTCGAAAATTCCGTGGAAATTGGTGTGAGATCCCAGGGGGTGACACCCTGTCCCCCCTCCAGTTTGTGTTGTTGCCAAGTGGCCTGGCTGGGTGGCCTCATTTTGGGTGGATGTCCTTAATTTGGGGAGGAACTGGTCAAGCTCTGCAGAGAGAGACTTGGGACAAGGACACAGGGAATGGCTTCCCACTGGGAAAGGGGAGATTGGGAAGGGCTGGGATTCCCAGATTTGCTGTGGCTGCCCCTGGATCCCTGGCAGTGCCCAAGGCCAGGCTGGATCCACCTGGGACAGTGGGAGTGTCCCTGCCATGGCAGGGGTGGCACAGAATGAGCTTTGAGGTCCCAACCCAAACCATTCCATGACTCCATGATTCTAATTCCCCTCCACAGAGACACTTTTGGGTTCCCCTGAGACTGTTCAGGGCTTGGAAGGGAATTAAAAAACTCTTAAACTCACTCTGGATTTATTTTGACTCATTAAAAACCAAACCTCAAATACTAGTTTAGGTTTTCTCTCCTGAACTCAGTTTCCTGACAAGCTCAAGCTGCTCCCAACCCCAAAATCAGATTTGTGGAGGATTTTCACCAGGAGATGTGTATAAAAAACATACCAAAATGCAATAAGGTGGAATTTTGCTCCTGCTGGATAAAAGTGGGAATTTCTGAAGGTTTTTCACCTCCCTCCTCCTCATGCTCCTTGAGCTGGGGGTGTTCCAGCTGCTCAGCAGGGGACTGGCTTTTATCCCAGATCCCAGGGAAAAAGCCTGGAGGTTGAGGGGGGATATTTCTGCACTTCTTTTCTCTGTGATGATGAATTAGAGAGTTTGGGCAGCAGGAAATCTGTGTGGATCCTGCAGTGCAATGGCTGGGTTGGTTTATTGGGGGATCCATGGCCTGGGAAGTGGTGTGGGTGACACTGGGAATCCCTGGAGGTGGCATGGGTGGCACTGGGAATCCCTGGAGGTGGCATGGGTGACACTGGGAATCCCTGGAGGTGGCATGGGTGGCACTGGGAGTCCCTGGAGGTGGCATGGGTGGCACTGGGAATCCCTGGAGGTGGCATGGGTGGCACTGGGAGTCCCTGGAGGTGGCATGGGTGACACTGGGAATCCCTGGAGGTGGCATGGGTGGCACTGGCAGTCCCTGGAGGTGGCATGGGTGGCACTGGGAATCCCTGGAGGTGGCATGGGTGGCACTGGGAGTCCCTGGAGGTGGCATGGGTGACACTGGGAGTCCCTGGAGGTGGCATGGGTGGCACTGGCAGTCCCTGGAGCTCTGTGACACCCAGTGCTTCCTCCCAGGAGAGTGAGGATCACTCCAGCCCCAGCCAGGTGTGACCCTGAGGATGCTCTGGGCTGCTCCATCCCAAAATACCCGGGGTGGGGTCCTGCTCCGTGTGCCAGTCCCATCCCTGCTCAGCACACCAGGGAATTTATTTCAGAGGTTTAATCAGATTTTGTGTGTTACCCTGGAAAAGGGAAGTTCCAGGAAGGTTTATTGATCCTGGAGGATTTTTTTCAGCTGGAGCAGCAGTTCATCCTGTTTGGGGGAAAATTTGGATTGTTCCCCTTTGTACAGAGCAGACTTGGCCCCAAATCCACAGTGATGGTGAGGGTGGAGCAGCCAAATCCTTGTTGGAGGTTGGGGTGTTCCCAGAGGGCTCTGGATTATCTCACAGAGCTTTAATTACCAAAACTTCCCATATCCCCTTAATTCAGGCACTAATAAAGCTCCTGCCCTACTTCAGCTTTGTGTTTAAGCTCAGAATCCTTGTGGGTCTTTCCCAGCTCAGGATTTTCCAGGATTCTTTCCCTCAGGGGTTCATTTTTCATCCCAAATCCAAGTAATAAAGAAGCAGGAGATGGTGAGTGGTGCCTGGGACTTTGTTGTGTTGACAAATGGGATATCCATGACTTGAAAAGGCTTTTCCAACTGAAAGGATTCCATGATTCCATTCCATGATTTTCAACACAGGTTTGGAAAAGGCTTTTCCAACTTTTCCAAGGATTCCATGATTCCATTCCATGATTTTCAACACAGGTTTGGAAAAGGCTTTTCCAACTTTTCCAAGGATTCCATGATTCCATTCCATGATTTTCAACACAGGTTTCCCAGAGAAGCTGTTGCTGCCCCTGGAAATGTTCCAGGCCAGGCTGGATGGGGCTTGGAGCAACCTAGAACAGGGGAAGGTGTCCCATGGCAGGGGTGACTCTGTGTGGGATTTGATATTCCCCCCCCATCCCAAACCATCCCATGATCCCATGAAATTGTGTTTGTGTGGAAAAAATTCCCTTGTGCTTCAGTTTAACACAGAAAACTGACTGAGGAGGAGGAGCAGGAGCTGTGTGAAATTTATAATTTTCTTTTTAAATTAACAGCTTCTGCTCCACCTGGGAGCAAAGCCTGTGTGGTATTCCCTGGTATTTTCCTGGTTTTTTATTTTCCAGCCTCTCCTTGGAGCACAACCCCTGCTGAGCACCTTCCAAGTGTTTGTGTCCACAGCTCTTGTTCCCCTCCTGGGGATCAGCCAAGATCCCAAAGGATGGTCCTGCAGGGGAGAGGAAGAGCAGAAATCCTTCAGAATTTAGGAATTAGGAAGAAATCCTTCCCTCTGATGGTGCTGGTTGCACAAGCTGCCCAGAGAAGCTGTGGCTGTCCCTGGAAGTGTCCAAGGGCAGGTTGGACAGTGGAAGGTGTTCCTGCCATGGCAGGGGGTGGAATTGTTGGGATTTAAGGTCTCTTCCCACCCAAACCATTCCCTGAGTTCATAAATAGGTGCCACAGGTGATATTTGCACCCAGATTCTGGCAGGGAAGCTTCCAGTGACTGGGAAAGTTTTTCCTATGGATAAAATAATTCAGATTTTCTAAATTTTCTAAACTGGTTTAGAATCTAAGGCTGGAGAGAAGGAGCTCGTTCTCTTTGTAGCATTTTGGAGAATTTTGTGCGAATTTTGTGCGTGTGAAATTTAAACCAGTGTGGAGAGGTTGACCTCCAATGACCTGCAGATACCTGAGGTGACTCTGGTCGAGTTCCTAGTGGTGCCAGTGAGAAATTCCCAGTTTCCAGCTGGGTTTGGTGCATTGTTCAAGCTCCTTCTGTGAGGCTGCCGGAGCTCCAGGAGTGTTTGAACAGCGCTCTCAGGGGCAGGGTGGGGTTGTTGGGATCCGTGATCCAGCTCGGGATATTCTGTGGATCCCCATGGCTTGGGATCGCGGCTTTGGAATGTGGAGCAGTGGCCAATGGCTCCCAAATCCCCTGGTTAGCCTGAATAACACCGGGAACCGTGCCCAGAAGAGGGGTGAGGGCGTTGATTTGGGATCTGTCAGCTCAGCCAGGAACAATGGGACACAATGTCACCTGTCACAGCCAGGAGCGGGACAATTAGCGATCATTGAAGCTGCCCATAATTAACCCCTTGTGCTCCATCCACCCACGGGTGCTGCTCGCGGGGATTTGGGACAAACCCCGCTCCAGCGCCCTTGTTTTTCCTCAAAATCCTCCAGCCAGGGAGGAGCAAGCGGGGCCAGCTTTGGCTGGGGACACGGCAGGCGCCGTGCGGGAGGAATTTGGGGTGTCCCTGCCCAGTGGCCACCACGGGGCGAGCAGGAGGAGGCCTGGAGTGGCCCGGTGCCTCTTCTGCGGGGGGAGCTTTAGGACCCAGCGAGCCGCCAGCGCCGTGACAAGTCTGGAGCGGCACTGGCGCAGAGTGGCTCCATCAGCAGCGCTGGAATTCTCTGTATCCCTCCCTCCCTCCCTCCCTCCCTCCCTCCCTCGGAGCATCCTCGCCCAGAAAAGGGCTTCCCTCCCCTCTTGTACCGCTCGGGGGAGGGGAGGGAGGGGGGCACGGGGATGCTGGGATCGGCCGGGACGCTGGGAAGCACCGCTGGATGAGAGCTGGGAGAGAGAGAGAGCTGCTGGCTGCAAATCGGGGATCTGTGGAGCGCAGCAGCATGGCCCAGGGCAGGAGGCACGCGTCCGGCCGGGTAAGGGGGCATGGAGCTGACTCGACAGCTCCTATCGCGACTGATCGCCGCGCTGTCGCAGCGAAAATAGCCGGGGTTTGTAGGGAAATCTCCGATTGTGCTGCCGTGTCTCTGGAATGTGGCTGGCACCTCTCTCTCGCTGACAATAATGCCGGCAGGGGAGGTGGATGCTCCGGCTTGCAGCAGGGCCGGGTCTTTTGGCCAGAGTGTAGGTGATTACCTGAATTCATTAGTGCGATTAATTAGCGCGCTCCTGCTCAGCCCCTTCCCCGGCTCTGGCACAGCTTTGCCGGGGCTGCTCAGCACAAAGATCCCGGCGTGTTTTGCTGTTTCCCCTCCCTCCGGAGCGATGCCGAGCTCCCTTCCGCGGGCCTGGCAAGCGCTTCCAGGTTTTTCCGTATTGCAGCTGCCCCTGGGCTGGGCTGGGCTGTGCGGTGCCAGCCGCCCCCCCGGACCCGGGCCGGGCCTTTCCCGTGTCCCTGTGTGGCCACCACGGTGACATTGTGTCCCAAACCCTGCTGGGCACTGCCAGCGCCTTCAGGCCTGGCTGTGCCAACTTGGCAGCGACTCCAGGATGGAGCTGGGGAGGGCAGAGCCTTCCCACCTCTGCACGGGACCCCCAGAGCCTCCGTGGGCACCGTGTCCTGCCTGCTGTGGGATACAGCAGACCTAGAGCTGGTGGGATTTGGGCTGTGGCCAAGGGGATTTGGCTGCAGAGAGAGCAGCTCAGGGAAACTTCCCAGCCTGGAGCCTTTTTTGCCCACCCTGGTAGGGTCTGAGTGTGTGTCTGTGCAGATCTGGGGGGGGCTGGAGCCTCACACCTGCCCCCCAAACCTCCTTTTTTTTCCATGGGGGAGCTGGAGGAAGGGGCTGGAATTCCAGCCTGAGTCCTGACAGCTCTGCCATGACATCCTGGGGGGATTTTGGGGGCTCCAAGGGGGTGAGGGCACAGGAAAGGCTCCAAGGGCTGATGGAGATGTGGCTGAGGGATCCTGGGGGGGTCCCAGGGATTTTGAGGGTCCCAGGACAGCACTGTGAGATTTGGCTCACATGGATTTTGGGATGGGCACTGCCCCCTTCCTGGGGCTGGAGCCACTCCCTGGGTTTTGGGGACACTGCTCCTGGTGTCCAGAGTCACTCACACCCTCCCAGTTTGTCAGCCTGGAATCCAGTGCCACCATGGTGGTGAGTGCTTCATCCCAGTGCCACATCCTGGTGCCACCCAGAGCAGCCACCCTCAATCCCAGGGTGATCCTGACTCGGTGCTGACCAGATTTAAACCCAGAATTCTTCTCCAAATCTTTCCCTCTTCCAGCTTTGTGGGCCCTGCCTGGAATTTGGATCTTGTCAGTGCTGGCTGCTCGGGATTCTCCCCAAACTTTTGATCTGAGCTTTGAGTGGCAGTTTGAGGCTCCAGCAGTCTCACCTGCATGGGGGAGGTGCTCCTGGAGGAACACATTGAATATTCCCAGGGTGATCCACTGGGATGGAGAGGAACTGAAGCCTTCAGGTTTGAATGGAGCATGGGAATGTGACCCAAATCAGTGGGAATTCACCCTGTTTTCAGTGCTTTGCCACCAGCACCTTCACACAGCAGAGCAGACAGGCTGTGGATGCCTGTCACATTTCAAAAGGGGGGAAAATGCTGGATTTGGGAGTGGGAAGTTGTGGGGAGCAGTGTCTGGTAGTGGTGGCAGCACAGCCACATGCTTGTCCCTCACCTGGTGTCCCTGGAGCAAGATGGGAGCTCTGGGATCTGGGACAGGCTCCTCCTGGGCTGGTGGCCTCTCCAGAGGTTCAGCATTCCTGCTTGTTCCTCTGGCTGCTCCATGCTCAGCACCTGCCCTGTGCCCTGCTCAGATCTCCCACTGCCTCACTGTGAATCCCTGGATTCCTCATTTACTGGGATTTGGGAGCTTATTCCCCTTCCAGGCTGAGCAGTGACAGAGCTGTCACTGTGAGTGGCCTCACCCTTCTCTCTTCCCCTGTGGCTTCCCACAGTTCTGCTCCTCCATCCTCTCCCCATTCCCAGGACTGAGGGGACCCACAAGGAGCTGGCCTGGGAAGCTGAGGAAATTCTGGGCTGTGTCACCAGCTCCTGTGCCATGGTGTCCCCAAGGATGACTGTCCCAGGAGGTGTGACCCCAGGTGTGTCCATCTCTCCTGGGATGGCCACTGGGTTCCACATTGGAATGCCCATCCCACCTGCTTTTAGCTGGGACAGCTCTTCCTCTTGTAAAACCTGCATTCATCAATTCATTGCTTTGAATCTTCATGGGAATTCCAGTCAGGGGTTTATCCTTTGGATTGGAGCTTCCAGGTGTCCCACACAGCAATTTCTGATTAATTGGAAATAGAAGGTGGGACTCAGTGCCTGATCCTGAGGGATGGGGTGGGTGGGATTCATTCTGGGCTCTCCCTCTTTTCTCAAGTGTGAAAGTCTTGGGGAAAGTTTCTGTGAAATTAATGCTGGTTGGCAAATGTCTGTCAGGGACAGGCTGGGAGAGCTGGGAATGTCCAGCTTGGAGTAGAGGAGGATCCAGGGAGGCTCTAGGGCACAATTTTCCAGGATGTTTCTCCCAGAATTTTAGGAGATATTTGAATCTGGAGCATCAGTTTTTTCTTTGAGGTGTTGGGTTTCTCAGCTGTTTGATGGATTTTGGGGTTTAATATAAGGTTATTTTGTGATGTTTGATTTCTGTTGGTTGTGTTTGGATGAAACCTGGAATTCAGGCTTATGGGAAATCCTGAATCCCTGGTTTTAGTCACAATACCCCAAACTTGGTGGGTTCACTGCATTCCACCCTCAGGAAGTGACGTGCAAGGGAAGGGGGAGGTTTGTTGGGATTCCAGGAGCTTCCAAAGTCCCCTGGGTTCTTCCACAAGCTGAGGGTTCCCTGAATCTCCAAACCCCCTGTGGTGTCCTGAGGTCTGTCCATAGGGCTTTCCCAACCCTTCCAGGTGAAACAGGCTCTGTTTTCCTGGAATAAACAGCAGATTCTTTGTCTGAAACCAGGCCCAGAGTGACCAAAATTCCACATTTCTGCACCATGACCAGAACCAGTGACACATGGGATGGGGGAAATGCCAAACTGGTCCTGTTCTGGGGATTACTGGGAGATTGGGATGCATGGGAAGATGGGAACATCCCTGTCCCCTCTGGGATGGAGGCAGTGGGGTTGAAAGGTGTCAGGGTTTTGAGGGTCTCCAGAAGATCTGGAGAGGGGCTTTGGACAAGGGCTGGAGTGACAGGACACAGGGAATGGCTTCCCACTGGAAAAGGAGAGATTGTGGTGGGATATTGAGAAGGAATTCCTGGCTGGGAGGAGCTGGGCTGGAATTCCCAGAGAAGCTGTGGCTGCCCCTGGATCCCTGGAAGTGTCCAAGGCCAGGCTGGACAGGGCTTGGAGCAAACTGGAAAAGTGGAAGGTGGCAGGGGGGTGGCACAGGATGGGTGGGAAGGTCCCATCCCACCCAAACCTTTCCAGAATTCCATGATTAATCTGCTTTACTCAGGCTGATTGCAGAGCAGGAGGCATAGGGAGTGAATCCAAATAAATTCCCTGGGATTTCAATAATCCTGAAATCCCCAGTACCTGTGGAGTTCCTCACATCCATCACCTCACAGCTGCTCCAGGAGCACTGATCACCTGGGTAACCTCACCTGAACCCAGGTGCATCCCAGGATGTCACACTTGGAGTGTCCTGGTGCCTGCTGAAATATAAACATGGATGTAATGTTTGGGACAGCATCATGGAATTGTCAAGGTTTTAAATCTCTCCAGGGGTGGGGACCCAATATCCAATCTAAACCTCCCCTGGCACAACCTGAGGCTGTGGATGATGCCAATCCCACCTGGAAAGCTGCTGGACTTTCCCACCCACATTCCAAGGTGGGATACCAGATCCTGACAGTGTGAAGGGATGGGACAATGACCTGTGTCCCAAACAGCTTGGGCACAGAGTTAAATGGGAAAAATGGAGCAACTCTGCTGCTCTTGTGGGTTTTTTTTCCCCCCTCAAGGCTTATAAAAATGTTATAAAAGGGAATCAACCAGATGAACGTGCCACGATTTGCATCTCCTGTTGGGGAGCAAAAGGAACTACCCAAAATAAAAGGGGGTGGAGGGAGATGGAGCAGCCCAAAATGCAAGTCTTGTGTCCATGCCCCCTTGCTGAGCCCTGCTGTGTGTGTCCCCCAGGCCTCCAGCACGCCCAGGATGAGCGCAGACGGCGGCAGCAAGCCCCTCAGGGTGGGCTCCCGCGTGGAGGTCATCGGCAAGGGCCACCGAGGCACCGTGGCCTACCTGGGGGCCACCCTGTTTGCCACTGGCAAGTGGGTGGGGGTCATCCTGGACGAGGCCAAGGGCAAGAACGACGGCACGGTGCAGGGCAGGAGGTACTTCACCTGCGAGGAGAACCACGGCATCTTCGTCAGGCAGTCCCAGGTGGGTGGGATCCCAACAGCCTGGGGTCCCTGGGGTCACTGCACACAGGGAAACAGCCCTGGGCCTTTGGGGGATCTTCCATTCCCACAGGCTGCAAAGGCAGCTGGAATCTCAGCCTCTGCACAGGGATTGAGGGGCTGCAGTGAAAACAGCGGGGTGAATTCTCACTTGTTCCATTCTGATTCCCACTGAGGTGGCTGGCCTGGTGCTGCCCTGTGTGTAACACCTGCAGCAGGAATTGGGGATTGAGCTCCAGCTGGAGTTTGGGATTGAGCTCCAGCTGGAGTTTGGGATTGATCTCCAGGTGGAGTTTGGGGATTAATCTCCAGATGGAGTTTGGGATTGATTTCAAGGTGGAGTCTGGGATTGATCTCCAGGTGGAGTTTGGGATTGATTTCTAGATGGAGTTTGGGATTGATCTCTTAGATGGAGTTTGGGATTGATCTCCAGCTGGAGTTTAGGATTCATCTCCAGGTAGAGTTTGGGATTGATTTCCAGCTGGAGTTTAGGATTGATCTCCAGGTGGAATTTGGGATTGATCTCCAGGGGGAGTTTGGGATTCATCTCCAGTTTGGGACTGATCTCCAGGAGGAGTTTGGGATTGATCTCCAGCTGGAGTTTGGGATTGATCTCCAGCTGGAGACTGGGATTCATCTCCAGGAGGAGTCTGGGATTGATCTCCAGGTGGAGTTTGGGATTGATCTCCAGGTGGAGTTTGGGATTAATTTCCAAGTGGAGTTTGGGATTGATCTCCAGCTGGAGTTTGGGATTGATCTCCAGATGGAGTTTGGGATTGATCTCCAGGAGGAGTTTGGGATTGATCTCCAGGAGGAGTCTGGGATTGATCTCCAGGAGGAGTCTGGGATTGATCTCCAGGTGGAGTCTGGGATTGATCTCGGATGTTTACCCAGAAGCAGATCCAGGGAATTTTAATTAAACTGTGTTTACCTGCAAGGAGATAAAACACAGGGTGTGGGTGTGGGTGCTCAGGTGCTGCTCGTGTGCTGCAGCAGGAGCCAGGAGCTCCCTCCAGTGCAAACATCCTCCAGGGTAATGAATTCCCTGTGTCACCTTCCAAGGGCAGAAAAGTGACACTAGAGTCCCCCAGCCGGCTCCTGTCCCCTCTCTGGCACAAAGGGGCTGATTTGTGTCCCACCCCATGGCCTCTCATTGCCAGGACCTTGGGATTGGGTGACAGAGGGAAGCTGAGCACAAAATGAGAGCATTTGGGTCCTGGGGTCCATCCCAGCATCTGCTGTCCCATTGACTGGAAGGGCCTTTGGATCATGCATAGTCAGAGGCTGCAGCAATGGCTCATCCAGGAGAGATTCCAGGAATCACTGAGGTTGGAAAACACCTTTAAGAGGAGTCCAGTATTCACTTTGTCAGTCCCTTTGTCACCAGCTCGAGGTAGGATGAGGGAAAATTGCCCCCATCCTTTAAATAATGGGATAAACACAGAGAGCTGAACCCACCAGAGCTGGGGGCAAACTCACCAGGAAGCTTTTCATGTTTTTACCCAACCCAAACACTGTTGGTGTGTGGGAATTGCTGGATGGAGCTCTGCTGCTGTCCTGGGATCACCATGGAGATTTCCCAAATGTAATTCTGCCACACTCCCAGTTCCCCACATTAAAACTGGACACACACACCCAGATCCTTTGTCTGTCTCAGCTTCTCCTGCCAGCTGGGAGAGGCTTTGAGGGGTTTACAGAGAAAAAGTTGAGTTTGCAGGACCAGGAGGGACCTCAAAGCCCCTCCAGTGCCACCCCCCTGACAGTCAGGGACACCTTCCACTGCCCCAGGCTGCTCCAAGCCCTGTCCAATCCAGCCTGGCCCTGGGCACTTCCAGGGAGCCACAGCTTCTCTGGGAATTCCAGCCCAGCCCCTCCTCATCCTCAGGAGTTCCTTCCCAATATCCCAGCCCAATCTCCCCTTTCCCAGTGGGAAGCCATTCCCCTTTTTTGTCACCTCAGCCTCTGGGCTGGGTGTGCAGCGAGTGATGCTCAACTCCCACCCAAAATTCCAGAGCTGGGGAATGGATGGGGACACACCTGAGAAGCAGGATGGGCAAACAGCCCCCAAATCCCCCAAATCCTCCATCCCAGAGCAAAGCTGTGGGTGCAGGGCTGTCCCAGCAGGTCCAGAGCTGATCCTGAGCCACCCTGGGGGGCACAGAGGGGGGACCCCACCCCTGGCAGCCCTCGGCAGGGGCAGGGAGGGGCAGAGGGTGCTGGGCACGAGGCTCTGGGTGGGGCTGGGGGCATCCCCCATCCCTGGCAGTGCCCAGGGTGAGCTGGGATGGGACTTGGAGCAGCCTGGCACATCCTGTACATGGCAGGGCTGGCACTGGGTGGGATTTAAGGTCCTTTCCCACTCAGCCCATTCCAGGATTCCCTGATTCTACCCAAGCTGGCAATTCCAAGCATGGCTGTTCCTTTTCTGCTGTGTGGGAATCCTCTGCCTGGCAGAGGAGCTCGATGGCCACCATGTGCCCAGTCTGTGGTGGCAGTTCACAGTGTCACTCCACATCCAGCCCTGCTCTGCCCTGTCCCCACCCTCTCCAGCACCTCTGGAATTCTCTCCCAGGCTGTACCTGCTGGGAAGCCCCCAGACCACTCAGAATTCCCACCCTGCATGATTTCCTTGGCATCATCTTTTCCTTGGTCTCCTGGTGGCTTTTAATTCAATTTTCATCATTCCTGGTGTTGGGAATCTTCCCAAATTGGAATTCCTGTCTGACAGCTTCTCAGGTTATTTTGATTTTTAAGCTGAACTCACAGGTGGGAGGTGGTGATGGATCAGGCAAATTCCTGTAGGAACAATTTTGGAGGTGTTGGTCTGAGGCACAAGGCTGGTTCTCTCTCAGGGATCTAACCCCTCCCAACCTCATTTTCCATGTTTATCCTGCAAAAATGCATCCAAAAATAGTTCACAGAGAGAAATCCCTGAATCTGGTATGGATGTTCCAGGCTGTCAAATCCAGAGCTTTGCATTTCCTCATTGCCTCTGTGAATATTCCATGTTCTCAGTGGGAATAATGAGTGTGTGGCTGTTTTCAGGAGGTTAATGGCAAAGCCAGAATGATGAAATTAAAAATCTGTGCTAAAACTATGGGATCAGCTCTGCTGAACCCATTCCCAGAGGGATCTGGTCTCCCTGTTTGGGAATTTTGGGCAAGGATGGTTGTTGTGTTTTTCCAGATCCAGGTGTTTGAGGATGGAGCAGACACAACATCCCCAGAAACACCAGACTCTGCTGCCATGAAGGTCCCCAAGAGAGGTATGGGACAACTGGGAAACCCTTCCCAGAGAGGTGGAAATCCTTAGTGGAGGGGATGGGGAATTATTCCTGAAGGGAATGGGGAATCCCTCCTGGAGGGGTGGGAATCCTTCCTGCAGAGATGGGAAGTCCTTCCCAGGTGAGATGGGAAATCCTTCCTGGAAAGACAGGAAATCTCTCTTTGAGGGGATGGGGAATCCCTCCTGGGGGGGTGGGAATCCTTCCTGGAGAAATGGGAAATTTCTATTGGAGGAATAGGAATCCTTCCTGGAGAGATGGGGAATCCCTCCTGCAGAGGTAGGAAATCTTTCCTGGAGAGAAGGAGGAAATCTCTCTTGGAAGGGTTGGGAATCCTTCCTGGAAAGGTGGGAAGTCCTTCCCTGATGAGATAGGAAATCTTTCCTGGAGGAACAGGAAATCTCTTTTGGAGGGGATGGGGAATCCCTCCTGGAGGGGTGGGAATCCTTCCTGGAGAAGTGGGAAATTTCTCTTGGAGGAGTAGGAATCCTTCCTGGAGAAATGGGAAATTTCTCTTGGAGGAGTAGGAATCCTTCCTGGAGAGATGGGGAATCTCTCCTTCAGAGGTGGGAAGTCCTTCCCAGGTGAGATGGGAAATCCTTCCTGGAGAAAAGGAGGAAATCTCTCTTGGAGAGATTGGGAGTCCCTCCTGGATTCCCAGGAAATCCTTCCTATAAGGAAAGGGGAAATCATGGACTATTTCCCAGTGGACACTGAACCACTCTGAACCTGTGGAATTACAACATCCCTGTGGAATTGGAGCATCCCTGTCTCCAGCCCCATTCCCACCCACGGGCAGGGATCTCTTCCCTCTCTCCTCTGATCATTCCTTCCCCATTTCCCACATCCCTCAGCCCCGCCATCGCTGGCTGGGAGCCCAGACACGCTTCCCTCCCTCCCTCCCTCCCTCCCTCCCTCCCTCCCTCCCTCCCTCCCTCCCTCCCTCCCTCCCTCCCTCCCTCCCTCCCTCCCTCCCTCCTCCCTCCTCCCTCCCTCCCTCCCTCCCTCCCTCCCTCCCTCCCTCCCTGTGAGCTCTGCTTTGTCGGGAATGTTTTCCCCAGCTCTGCGGGATCCCGGGAGCTGCCGGCAGGGGCTCTGCCAGCTTCCTGCCTTGGCTGCTCCCTGTGCCAAGCCGGCAGCTCCACGTGGGGAGCGTTTGTGGGATCGGGATTGGTGGATGGGGTGGGCTGAGGGAGGTGGGTGTTGGTTGTGGGTGGGATTTCTCCTCTTTCAGGAAGTAGGAGGTGAAATTAGTTGGGGAAAATTGAATGGCTCTCTGCTTTGGGTGCTGCAGTCGGTGTAGAATCGTGAAATAGAGTAATGAATTCATTTAGGCTGGAAAAGCCCTCGGATACCCCAGGCCATCAGTGTCCCTGTCCCCAGGTGCCACATCTACAGGGCTGGTAAATTCCCACAGGGATGGAGACTCCACCCCTGCCTTTCCAAGAAGGAATTTTCCCAATATCCAGTCTGGCACAGCCTAAGTCCATTCCCTCTCCTCCTATCCCTTTTCCCTGTGATCCCAACTCCCACCTGGCTCCAGGAATTTAGGGACTTTTGGAGAGTCAGGAATTCCCCCCTGAGCCCCCTTTCCCAGCTCCCTCAGCTGCTCCTGGTGCTCCAGCCCCTTCCCAGCTCCTTCCCTGGACATGCTGGATGTGGGTTGGGACAGCCCAACCAAGGAGGAGCCCGGGCTGCAGGTGGGGTGTGGGGTGATGCTGTCAGGGATGCAGGGCTGGGATGTGGCTGCCTGCCAAGGGTTTCCATGGATACAGCAGCTGCTGCAGCAGCACTGCAGTGGAGAGTGCAGGAATGGCTCTGCCACGGGTTCAGCACAGGAGGGGACACTTTGGGGCAGCTGTGACACCTGGGCAAGGCTGGGAGTCCAGATACACCTGCCAGGGAGGGACAGGACACAGGGAATGGCTTCCTACTGGAAAAGGGGAGATTGGGGTGGGATATTGGGAAGGAATTCCTCCCTGTCAGGGTGGAAAGGCCCTGGCACAGGTTGCCCAGAGAAGCTGTGGCTGTCCCTGGATCCTTGGAAGTGTCCCTGGAACAGTGGGAGGTGTCCCTGCCCATGGCACAAGGTGGGGTCTGTGGGATTTAAGGTCCCTTGCCACCCATCATTCCATGATTCTGTGTCCCCAAGAGCCACAATCACATGAGTTTCAACCCCCTGAGCAATGATGACTCTGCCACTCTCTGAGCAGCCTGTGCCAGACCTTGGGAATCCATGAAATGCAGGGATTCAACCCAAGGAGAGCAGTGGAACTGCCCCAGTTCTGGGGTGTATCCAAGTGTTTGCCTTCCTCAGCCAGCAGATCCCATAAGGAATCCCCTGTTCCCCCATCCCACACCCCACTGTGCCACCATTTCCTGACTCTGCTTCACTCCCACTTCCCAAATTCTCCTGTCCCCCTGCTGGGTGCCCTCTGTCCACAGGGACACTGGGGTGGGGACAGGGTTGTCCCTCAGGCTCATGGCTCTGTTTCTGCTCTCTCCACAGATTCCCTTGATGCCACCAAGGCCAGCAAACTGGTGAGTGACCCCAGCACTTTGTCACCTCTGAGAGGTTTTTATCCCTTCAGGAAGAACACATGGACACACTTCCATGGAATAAAATACCCATGGAAAAGCAAATTTCTCCTGAAACCCATGGGAAACAAGGTGTAAAAAAAGTCATTTTCATCCACTGGTCAGGAATCAGTCATTTCCTGAGGGATTATCCAGTGCAGGTCTTGTGCCACACATTTTGATCTGAGTTCAGCAGCATTCTCTGGCTGCTTCCTTCAAACCCTGACCCTCATGGAATCCTGGAAAGGACCTCAAAGCCCCTCAGCTTTCCACCTTCCATTACCCCAGGTGGCTCCAATTCCTGTCCAACCTGGCCTTGGACACTTCCAGGGATTCAGGGGCACCTCCCCTCTGAGTGTCTTCATCCAGGAGCTCCTGTGGCTCCTGGGACATGGTGTTGTACCCAAATATGAGGGATATTTCCTAAGGGATGGAATCTGGAGTGGGTTCCTGTCCTCAGGAATGGCCATACAGGTGTGGGGTGGTGAGGAATCATGGAATCTTGAAGCTGGAAAAACTCTCTGAGACCATCAAGTCCAGCTGTTCCCCCAGCACTGCCCAGGTCACTCCTGGGAATCAGGAATGGAACTGGGTGGGTTTGTGTTTTGGGGTAGAAACTGGATTTTCCATGGGGATAAACTGGCCCAACTGGGGTGTGGGAAAGGAAATGGTGGGGACAGGGGGTTTCTGTGCTTGTGGCACCTGTGGGGCTGGGTTGGGGCACATTGGGGCCCAGCCTCCTGTGCTGCTATTCCAGATAATTCCCAGCAGTGGAAATTCTGCTCCCTACCCCAGAGCTGGATGCTGGGATGGGAATGGAGCAGCACCTGGGGATTCACTGAGCTCAGATCCCAGAGAACATGAGCTCCAGCCAGAGGGGAGGATGGAAATGGATTCCCTGCCCTGTGTTTGAGGGATTTGGGATAGTTTTTGTCTTTTCCTGCTGTATGGGGTGTGATCCATCAACCCCTGGCACTGCTGGAGCCTGTGCTCCATGTGCTCCCTGCCTGATCCTCCTGGTTTAATTCCACCCTGGAATTCATTAGAAGACAAAGAGAATATTTAAGAAACCTCAGCATTCTTAAAATCAGAGTGTGGGATTGTTCTTAGAATTGTTTTGTGCTGCTGGTGTGGAGAAGGAGTGAGGACAGGAGATGCTGCTCAGTGTGCAGCTGGGGCATTGCTGCTGGTTTGTCATGGAATCCTGGAATGGTTTGGGGTGGGAGGGACCTTAAAGCCCATCCAGGGACATTTTCCACTCTCCCAGGTGGCTCCAAGCCCAATCCAACCTGGCCCTGGACACTTCCAAGGATCCAGGAGCAGCCACAGCTTCTCTGGGAATTCCATCCCAGCCCCTCCCCACCCTCACAGGGAGGAATTCTTTCCCAATATCCCATCTCTCTCTGCCCTCTGACAGTGGAAAACCATTCCCCCCATCCTTACATCCTCTTCCTCCTGCATCCTGAGAAATCCTGGCCCCCCAATCCCTTTAACCTATCTTTACACCATGAAATTATTCATTCCTCTTTGGACACATCCTGACTCCCCAAATTCTCTGTGCTGGGAGGGGCAGATCAAGGGGGTGACTCCAGGGCTATTTTCTCCTTAATCTCCTTAAATTTCCCTGTTTATATCTTCCCTCCTGCCTTTCCTGCAGCCTGAGGGGGGTTCCTAGGAGAGCCTCCAGGCCAGTCTAACATTCCTTCTGTTCCCTCCTCACGCAGCGCGGAGCCAAGCCCAAAAAGGTGCCGTTTGTCCCTCCCCCCGCGCGCGGCCGCATGCCGGGGCCATCGTCATCCTCACTGTCCCCACCCCGCTCCATCCCAGCGCTGCATGGCTGTCCCTGCATGTGCTCCCAGCCAGGGAGGGGACATCGCTGCGGGTGGTGGCACATCAGCCTGGAATCCTGGAATGTTTGGGTGGGAAAAGCCTCTGAGGCCAGCGAGTTCTTCGCGGTGTCCCCAAGTGTCCCAAATTCTCCTGGGAATGGGGATTGTCCCCCTGCTCTGGGCAGCTTCTTCCAATGTTTTCCAACTCTTTCCACGAAGGAATTTTCCTGCTATCCAACCTGAATCTCCCTTGGCACAACCTGATATTTTTATAAATCCTAAACCCTCTGGTGACTCAGGGACAAGTGGCACCTTCTCAGTGTCCTGTCCCTGGGCTCTGATTCCTCTTGGGGACACTCAAACCCACCTGGTTTGTGACAATTATTGAAGCCAAAAATTTTTCATGCAAGGATGAGCTGAAACTCTAAAGGTCTGGGTAAATAATCCCAGAATGGTTTGGGTTGGGATGGATGTCAAAGCCCATCTCATTCCATGCCCCTGCCATGGGCAAGGACACCAAGTTGTCATTCCCTGCAGGAAATTTGGGCAATTTTTTTTCCCCTTGGGAATTTGACCAAGAGAAAAGCCAAGGATGTGGGAGAGGGGAGGGAGGTGGTACCTGTGCACCCTTTGGTCCAGATTTGCTTTCCAGCTGCTTCTGTGTCGATTTTTGGGTGGAAAAATGGTCCAAAGAGCTCTGTTTGTCCATGGAAAGTCCAGAGGAGAGGAGCTATTGCCCCCAAGTGTCCCCTCCTTGTATCCCCTCCAGATCCCATTCTCTGCATGTCCCTGAGGCTTCAGGGTCCGTGTGGATCCCTCATCCTGGTCCTGCCAGCTCCAAGGGGCTCTTCTGGGATGGAATTCCTGTTTGGAATGTTGGGTTCTTCCTTCTCTGTTCTTATTCTGGTGGTTTGCAGCAGCTCTGTGTCCCCACTGTGTCCCCACTGTGTCCCTGCTGTCTGCTCAGAGCTGTGGCTGGGATTAGGATCACGGGGGTGTGACTGTCACTGTCCTGAGGATCACAGAACTGTCACTGCCCTGGGGACCTGGGGCTGTGACTGTCACTGCCCTGAGGATCACAGATCTGTCACTGCCCTGGGGATCATGGATTTGTCACTGCCCTGGGGACCTGGGGCTGTGACTGTCACTGCCCTGGCAGTCATGGGGTGTGGTTGTTACTGTCCTGAGGATAATGGATTTGTGACTGTCATTTGTTTTGGCAGTCATGGGGTGTGACAGTCACTGTCCTGGCAATCATGGGGCTGTGACTGTCACTGCCCTGAGGATCATGGATTTGTCACTGTCCTGAGGGTCTTGTTTGGGTGACAATCACTGTCCTGAGGACCTGGATCTGTCACTGTCCTGAGGATTGTAGTGACAGTCATTTTCCTGAGGATCATGGATCTGTGACTGTCACTGTCCTGGGGATCTGTCACTGTCCTGATCCTCGTCCTGGCCTCACGGTCACACCTCACACAAGGATGTCCCCATTGAGGGACAGCCCCATGCCAGATCCTGCTGTCCCCTCACAATTTTCAGCCATTAATGACCCTTAGAGCTCCCCCTGCCCCACACAGGCATGTGCCATCCAGGGTGGGGAGCCCAGATAATGAGAGTAATTAGCAGGTAAATCCTCGTTCTGGAGATTACAGCGGCTCCTGTGTGTCAAATATAGACTTTAATCGTGTCCAGATGGACCTTCCCCCCCCTGCTGTGGATTTGGGAGTGCTGTGGCCATTGTGGCTGTTCCCAGGGCTCAGAGCAGGGGACACTGGGGGTCCTGTCCCTTGTTTGTGACACTGTGTCAGGGTGTCTTGGAGCAGGAGATCCAGGCTGTCCTCAGGAGGTGCTGGCCTCTCTCCTGGGCCAGGATGGCTGGGAAGGATCCCAAAATCTGGTTAAAGAGCAGGAAAAGGGTCTTTCCCAGGTCATTTTTGGGATGAAACAAGTCGTGTTGTCTTCATCCCTGTGACAATGTGTCTGTGGCCTGGGTCTCTGGACACTGGTGGCACTGGGGACACGGAGGTGGCAGGGATGTGGTGGGAGCAGGGGCTCCCAGGGGTGAAGGGAAAGGCTCCAGCAAAAGCTCTGCCTTGCTCAGGGATATCAGGGTGGGCTGCTGGGGTCTGACCCACTCTGGGATCATGGAACTGTGGAATATTTAGGTTGAAAAAGCCCTCTGAGTCCACCTGTTCTGGCACTTACAAGGCTGTGTCCCCAAGTGCCACATCCACAGGTGGCATGTGCTGGTGCTGTGACCCCGCTGTTAAATCCTGTCCTGCCACCTCACCTGTCCCCTGCAGCTGCAGCCAGTTTGATCCCTGGGATTGTCCTTCAGGTGGATCAGGTTTGTCCCCCTCCAGTGACATCCCTGCTCCTTTCATCCTCCCAGTGGCATTCCATGTGCCTGGGCTGGATTCCTGTGCTGTGTCCTGGGGCTGCACCTCCCTTTCTGCTGGCCACCTGCTCTGATCCCATCCCAGGGTGGCTGGCTCAGTGTCCAGGTTGTTATCCTGATGTTATCTCAGGGTTATCCTGGTGTTATCTGGGTCTCCATGCAGGAATTATTGGGTCAGTGTTCAGGTTTTTATCCCGGTGTTTTCCCAGTGTTATCCCGGTCCCTGTGCAGGAGTGGCTGGGTCAGTGTCTGGGCTGTTACCCCGGTGTTATTCCCGGTTGTTACCCCGGTGTTATCCTGGTCTCCATGCAGGAGTATCCGGGTCAGTGTCCCAGTGTTATCCCGGTTGTTTCCCTGGTGTTATCCAGGTGTTACCCCAATGTTATCCGGGGTGTTATCCCGGTTGTTACCCTGGTGTTATCCCAGTGTTACCCCAGTGTTATCCCATTGTTACCCCACTGTTACCCCAGTTGTTACCCCAGTGTTATCCCATTGTTACCCCATTGTTACCCCGCTGTTACCCCGGTGATATCCTGGTTGTTACCCTGGTTGTTACCCCAGTGTTACCCTGGTGTTATCCCGGTTGTTACCCTGGTGTTATTCCAGTTGTTACCCCGGTGTTAGCCCAGTTGTTACCCTGGTGTTATCCCATTGTTACCCCATTGTTACCCCGTTGTTACCCCATTGTTACCCCGTTGTTACCCCATTGTTACCCCATTGTTACCCCACTGTTACCCCGCTGTTACCCCGCTGTTACCCCGCTGTTACCCCAGTCCCCGTGCAGGAGCAGATGGCCCATTCCTGCCCGGAGCAGGTCCCAGCTGGTCTGTTGAGTGCAGAGGGGCCGCCCCAAGCCCCGCTAATCCTTTAAAGGAACAGCTAATCCGATCAGCTCCCAAACCCCACCTCATCCCAGCTGCCCAAACCGTGTCCGTGGCAGGGCCTGGATGGACCCAGAGATGATTTTCCAGGCACTGCTGTTCCTTGGTGACACCCCTGTGGCAGCTCTTTGTGTCCCAGGGGAGTCTGTGGTGATTGTTTTGATGTCACCCCCTGGGGCCAGGAGCTGAGCAGCATCTGGTGCTGCAAATGGATGACTCCATGAAAAAGAACTGCAGTTAACCCTGGCATCTCCTCTACAATCCCCCCAAAAGCCAGGAATTTTTCTATCTGTGGTGGTGCCACAAGCACCTTGTCATGGATTTAGGATAAAAAACCTCCCTTAGCCATCCCTGAGGAGTTTCAGGGACAGCCCAAAGCACCCAACACCATTTTCTTGGGGTTAAATTGCATTTTCTCCCTGCTGCTGCATTTATTGACTCTTTGTGTGGGAAGAGTTGATATATTCTGGATTTAGGGAGCAGAGCTGTGTGCGAGGAAAGGAGCTGGTTCATTAGAGCAGCTCTAATACCCATAATTATCTTAAACTTAAATCCGTGTGAGCCTGCACGTGGCTCCTCCAGAGATGGACACAGCACTGGGATCATGCAGGGGCTTAAAGCCACGGATCTGGGATGATTTCATCTGGAAATGCTTCTTGAGGGGTTCCTTTTCCTGGTGCTTTGGGTGAGGGCTGGTGGGAATGGAGGGAGATTCTGTTGGAATGGGTTTGGATGGCACCAAAAGCTGGGTCTGTGTCAGCTCTGGCTCCTGAGGGGGTTTGTGGTGCTCAGGCTGATGGAGCTTTTGGGGCTTCTTCCTTAAGAGATGCAATTCCAGCTCCCAAAAATGTCCCTTGAGATCCCTCCCCTGCCCCCAGTGCCTGCCAGCAGTCAAAGGGAGACATGGGAGAGCAGATCATGGAATGGGTTGGGTTAGAAGAGAAATGCCATCCATGGAACACCTCCCACCATCCCAGGTGGATCCATCCAAGCTCTCTCCAGCCTGACCTTGGGCACTGCCAGGGATCCAGGGGCAGCCCAGCAAATCTGGGAATCCCAGCCCAGGCAGGAATTCCTTCCCAAGATCCCAGCCCAATCTCCCCTTTCCCAGTGGAGCCATTCCCTGTGTCCTGTCCCTCCCTGCCTTGTCCCCAGTCCTTCTCCAGCTCTCCTGGAGCCCCTTTAGGCTCTCCAAAGGGCTCTGAGGATTCCCTGGAGCCTTCCCTTCTCCAGGAGAACACTCCCAGCAATCCTGACTCCAGAACAGAGAAGCTCCAGAATTCTGGAGTGGTTTGGATTATCGATTGGAAAGGACCTTAAAGCCCACCCAGTTCCATCCCTTGCTACAGGCAAGGACACCTCCCGCTATCCCAGGTTGTTCCCAACTCCATTCAGCCTGGCCTTGGACACTTCCAGGTGCTGGATTCCCTGATCTGGGTTTTTTCAGGAATCAGATCCCAGCACACATCAGTTGGACATAGGATGTCCCCAGCATGACAACCTTGGGGAGCTGCTTTCAAGGAATGTCAACCCTTGGGTAAAACAGGCATTTAAAGGCTTTTTCCAGGAGAATTGTGCTGAGGGTCTGGGAATTCTGGAGGTAAAATTCCCTCTGTGTGTGGACAGTTGGGTGAGCCTGGGGCACTCTGAGCTCCTCTCCCCTCATAGTGTGGGAATATTGGAAAATAGCGCAGTTGGATGAGGTCTGAGTTCATGTTACATAATATCATGTAATATATGGGATTTAAAGGGAATTTAAAGGGAGCTGCTGTCCTGGTCTCCAGCACTCCATGGGGCAGGACACGAGTTCCTGGAAAGTTTGGAGATGCTGCTTGGTGACATCCTGTGGGTTCCCAGCAGAGTTCTTGTCCAGGGACACCGGGAATGGCGGGCGGGATGTGCTGGGCACCACCCTGAGTGCGCAGCGCGCTTCGCAGGGGCGTTTTTAGGGCAGGGATTTTTGGGATTTGGGGCTCTCCGATGCCCGGGGGGGTGTCCCCACACCCTCAGCCGTGCAGCGCTGCCCTGAGCTCCGTGTCGGCCGCGGGTGATGGCAGCGCGGCAAGATGGTCCCTGTGTCCATCTGTCCATCCCCGCGGGCTCGGCGCCGTCCATCTGTCCATCCGCTCTGTCCGTTCCCGGGGGGTTTTCCCGGCGCGGGGCGGGTTTGGCCGCGGGCACCGCGGGGATGCCGAGCGCAGCACGGGGGGAGCATCGAGATGGCACCCGGGGGGCTCTGAGCCCCCGAGAACGCCCCCCCGTCCCCTCCCCGAGCGCAGCATCACATCCGCACCATCCCCATCGCCATCGCCATCCGCCCGCCGCCCGGCTCGGTGCAGCGCCCGGCGGTGCGGCCCCTCCGCGGTGATGTCATGAGCCGCCGGGGCGGTGGTTGGAGCCGCCGGCGGAGCGGGGACGAGCGGCCGCGGCCGGGGGGGGCTGCCCTGGACCCCCCAAAGCCCCGCCGAGCCCCCGGGCGGGACGTGGCGAGCGGCCGGCGGTGGCCGCGGCCATTTGCCGTGTCCGGCCGTGCTGACTGACCCGCTGCTCCGTCTCCTCCCGCTCCGGCGCCACGATGAGGCAGGCCCCGGCCACACGCAAGGTACGGTCCGCGCCCGCATCCCCCGGCATCGCATCCCCGCTTCCCTGCCGCCTCCTCGCTCTTTTTTTCCCCCCCGTTTTCCCCGTGTTGATGCTGCCGGGCTGTAATTGGGAGGGTGACGGGCTCGGGGAGGAGGGGGGCGGTGGGTGAGCAGCGGTTCATGGCTGGCTTTGCCTTCCCAAGCTCCCGGAGTCCCCTGGCCGTGTCACCCGGCCAATGCAGCGGCTCTGCGGCTCTGCCGGGGCTCTGTCCCCGCTGCCGGTGCCATCCCTGCTCCGGGAGATGCTGATGCCATCCCTGTCCCCGCTGCCGGTGCCATCCCTGCCCTGGGGAGTGCAGATGCCATCCCTGTTCCTCACTGCCGATGCCATCCCCTCTGCCTGGGGGTGTCAGTGCTGTCCCTGCTGCCTGTGTTGTCCCTGCTGCTGATGCCATCCCCACCCTAGGGGTGCCAGTGCCATCCCTGCTGCTGTCCCTGTCCCCACAGCCTGAGAGTGTCAGTGCTGTTCCTGCTGCTGGTGCCACCGGTGCCCACCCTGGGGAAGCTGTGTGTCCATAATCCCAGTTTTCCTGTTGGGTTCAGCCTCTGGCACTCCCAGGGGCTGGCAGTACCCGTGTCCCTGCCAGGCTGCCATTCCCGCAGGTGACAGCGCGGGCACTGGCCTATATGTTTATTTTTAGTGTAACCACGATGTCACTGCTCAGCTTAAAGAGAAATCCTGGGAATTTCTGGATGATGGCAGGGAATAGACCTGAGCTGGGCCAGTACCTGGCAGTAAACATTCCTGATTTACACCAGCACCTCCCTGAGCTCAGACACCGACGCTCCTCGTCACGTGTCCCTGTTAATCCTCTTCCCCATGGAAAGTTTCACGGATGCTGCTTTCCCTCTGCCCCATTGGAGCAGGGAGTGGGGGCTGCTGCTGCCTGGGTTCCATCCTGCCTTTCCCATTGCTCCTCTCCTTCCCCAAGGAATCACACCTGTGAGGCCAGGCATGTGCTGGTTGTTTAAAATGCAGAATTCCCAGCAGTATCCCAGGGAACCACACCCTGAGGGGCTCATCTTGCTGCCAGGGGGCTGAGACTCAGCTCCAGCAGGGGGGAGGTGCCTCTGAGGGGCCAAATTCCCAGGGATAGAGTGGGATGGCATCAGCATGGACCAGCAGTGGATCAGTGCCTGGGCATCACCTCCTTCCCCACTCAAGAGCTGCTGCCAATTGGAATTCTACTGGAAACTCTGGGAATCCTCCACAGCAGCAGCCAAAATCTGCGAAGTTCAGACTTGAAGCCTTGAAACTGAATCCAGGAGAAGGCTCCAGTGACACCTCCCCTGTCCTGCCCTCTGCAAGGTGACATTCACACATTGCTGCTCATCCATCCAACACTCGCTGCTCCTGGCTGCATCAGGAATCCCACACCTGGAGCAGAACCAAATCAGGAGGGACCTGTGGGACCCCACGTTCAGCAGGCAATGCCACCCCCTCCACAGTCAGTTCTTGGTATCCAGGAGGATTTTTCCAGAGTTCCTGCTGCCAGGAGCTGAGCCCATCTTGGAGCGTGCCGGTTTGGAGCCCCCAGCAGTCCCCTGGGAGCAGAGGTTTTGTAATTCCATCAAATATTGATGCAGCAGCATTACACAGCAGAGCCCAGAACCTCCAATGGAACATCCATCCCCGGGGGGGGGTTGGAGCATCCTGGATCCTGGAGGGTCCAGGTGGGGCTGGAGCCTCTGATCCCAGTGCTGGCATGATGCTGGACACCAGAAAATCCACATCCCATCCTGGTCACCAGCTTTTCCAGATACAGGAATGACCAGCTGGGGACAGATGGACAGACAGGAAAGTGCCAGCATGGAGAGGAGCCCGGCCATCCCCCATTCCTGATGGAAAGAGCAGCTGGAGCATCCCAGAACATCCCTTTGCCACGGATCCCAGGGGGTCTTGGAGCTCAGCTTTCAGTGGCATCACATGGAGGGGACCAAAACTCCCAAGGATGCACAAAGCAGGATTATTCACTGTAATTCCACAGCTTTGGGGATGGTTACCAGGAGTCTTCTTCTTGTTTTGGGTTTGGTGTGGTTTGAGTTGGTGTCTCTCACCCCATGGCCAGGACAAGGCTCAGTGTCCCCTAGGACAAAACTCAGTGTCTCCTGGAACATGGATCAGTGTCCCCCATCCAGGAAAAGACCCAGGGAAGGATTTGGTGTCACCCAGAACAGTCTCAGGTGACATTTCCCCATGTCCAAGGACTTGGTGGTCAGTGTGGGACCTGAGTCCCCCCACACAGGTGGCAGGGAGTGGGGGCATCTCCACCTGTGGAATTCCTGAAGAAGACGTTTTCCAAGTGTTCTCCAGGTTTTTGTTGCTGCTCCATGTTGCTTAGTTGGACTTTGGGAAGATGCTGGAGAGCTCCTGAAGGGCATCCTGAGGGTTTCACCTGAGGGTCTGGAACTTTGCTGCTGTCATTCCATTTTCCTGACAAATTTGGCCACGCAGGAGATACTGTGGAAGATGGGAATACATTCCCTTGGGACTGACGTGGAATGCAGCCTCTGGGAAAAGGCTGGAAGTGAGCAGAGCAGGATTTAGCTGAAGCAATGCTGGAAGTGATGGGAAATTTGGAAGTGCAAACACATCCAGGTTTATATTGAAAACAGGGAAGCAGAGCTCCAAGGTTTCCCCAGGCCTTGGGAGGGAACACGGCCGTGGTGGATGTCAGCTGGAGCTGCTGGTCCCTGGTGGGCTCCATCCTGGACATGGGATCATGTGGCAGCACCATTATCCATCTGTTCTGCTCCTGCTTATTCCCAGCTGGGATTAGGTCATGGAATCAGCAATGAGGGGGAGTGTGGAAGTGCTCCAAAGCTGCAGCTGGACAGATGTTCCCTATGCCCTGCCCACCCGCTGCCCCCCAGGACCAGCCTGGTCACTCCTTTTCCTTCCATTAGGGATTTTTTTTAAAGGGGGAAAATACTAAATAATTTCATATTTCTCTCTTCTGGGCTGGGCCCCGTGACCTCCTCTCCCTGAGCTGCTGGGAGCTGCTGCATGTGCATGGAGGGGTGTGGGAGGGTCCTGTCCCAAAATCGTGGATGATTTAATTCCAGCCGTGAAAGGAAAAGTTGGGAGCGTGGGATCAGCTCCCTGGTGTCCCTGGAATTTTTGGTTAAACAAAGCAGAGCCCGGGGGCTCTGGGCCCTTTGGAAAACCAGAGGGATGAGGAGAGGAGAAAACTCATGTTTAAGATTAACTTCTTTTCACCTCCTGCTCGGGGGTCTCTGGGAAAGGTGTGGGAGGTCAAATCCCCCCTGCCCATGAAGCCTGGAATGCCAAATTAACCTGACCCAGGCTTTGCCTCTGGAGACCAAAATTCCTTGGAAATACAAGGTGGATCTGCCCTGGGATATCTGTGGGGTGGGGATGGGGGGTTCAGGATGTGCCCTCTGTCCCCACACCAGGCTGGAGGGGTGAGGATGGGGCTTGGGGGTGACCAGGGGCTGTGCTGGCTCTGGGCTCTGCTCCCGTGGTGCCATAGGGGCTGTGCCAGGGGATCCCACGGGAGCTGTGCCAGGGGATCCCACGGGAGCTGTGCCAGGGGATCCCATGGGAGCTGTGCCAAAGAATCCCATGGGAGCTGTGCCAAAGAATCCCATGGGAGCTGTGCCAGGGGATCCCACGGGAGCTGTGCCAAGGGATCTCATGGGAGCTGTGCCAGGGGATCCCACGGGAGCTGTGCCAGGGGATCCCACGGGAGCTGTGCCAGGGGATCCCATGAGATTTCTGTCTGTGGGTCCCATGGGAGCTGTGCCTGGTCCCACCCAGAGCAGCCCTTGGGGCAGGTTAAGGAGCCCCCACGCTAACGATGCCACACTCACCCGGTGCCGCCGAGCACACTAACGATGCCGGGCACACTAACGATGCCAGGCACACTAATGACACTGGGCACACTAACGACACTGGGCACACTAACGATGCCAGGCACACTAACGATGCCAGGCACACTAATGACACTGGGCACACTAATGACACTGGGCACACTAACGATGCCAGGCACACTAATGACACTGGGCACACTAACGACACTGGGCACACTAACGACACTGGGCACACTAACGATGCTGGGCACACTAACGATGCCGGGCACACTAACGACACTGGGCACACTGATGACACTGGGCACACTAATGACACTGGGCACACTAATGACACTGGGCACACTGATGACACTGGGCACACTAATGACACTGGGCACACTAACGATGCCGGGCACACTAACGATGCCGGGCACACTAATGACACTGGGCACACTGATGACACTGGGCACACTAATGACACTGGGCACACTAACGATGCTGGGCACACTAATGACACTGGGCACACTAATGACACTGGGCACACTGATGACACTGGGCACACTGATGACACTGGGCACACTAACGATGCCAGGCACACTAACGATGCCAGGCACACTAACGACACTGGGCACACTAATGACACTGGGCACACTAACGATGCCGGGCACACTAACGATGCCAGGCACACTAACGACACTGGGCACACTAATGACACTGGGCACACTAACGATGCCATGCACACTAATGACACTGGGCACACTAACGACACTGGGCACACTAACGATGCCGGGCACACTAACGACACTGGGCACACTAACGACACTGGGCACACTAACGACACTGGGCACACTGATGACACTGGGCACACTAATGACACTGGGCACACTAACGATGCCGGACACACTAACGATGCCGGGCACACTAATGACACTGGGCACACTGATGACACTGGGCACACTAACGATGCCGGGCACACTAATGACACTGGGCACACTAATGACACTGGGCACACTAACGATGCCGGGCACACTAACGATGCCAGGCACACTAACAACACTGGGCACACTAATGACACTGGGCACACTAACGATGCCGGGCACACTAACGATGCTGAGCTCACTAACGATGCTGAGCTCACTAATGATGCCGGGCACACTAACGATGCTGGGCACACTAACGATGCTGAGCTCACTAACGATGTCGGGCACACTAACGATGCCATACTGTCTTTTGTCTCCTTTCCCTGCTCTGCCGCCCCGGCCGCCGCCGGCTCTTCTCTGCTCCTCTGTCCCTGTGTGACTGTCTGTCCTCTCTGCTTCTGCTCCTGCTGCCCTCCAGAGCACCGCCCGCCGGCCCAAGGTGAGCAGCCACGCTGGGGGCGCTGGGCACGGGGGGCACCGGGGGTGCCAGCGCCACTCAGAGCGTTTGGTGTCACGAGCCTGGATCACCAACAGACAGGATCCACTGGGTGCCAACCCCACTCAAACACGACCCATTGACTGCCAACACATCTCAAACATGGTGCTTTAGGTACCAACCCCACCCAAACATGATCCATTGGGTGCCAACGCCATTCAAACATGAGCCATTCATTGCCAGTCCCACTCAAACACAACTTGCTGGGTGCCAACCCCACCCAAACACGATCCATTCATTGCCAACCCCACCCAAACACGATCCATTCATTGCCAACCTCATCCAAACACGATCCATTCATTGCCAACCTCATCCAAACATGATCCATTGGTCCCAATCCCACCCAAACACAGTCCATTAGGTGCCAACACCATTCAGACATGAAACATTCATTCCCAACCCCACCCAAACATGATATATTGGTTCATAATCCCACCCAAACATGATCTATTGGGTGCCAACACCACCCAAACCCTATCCATTCAATGCCAACCCCACTCAAACATGGCCATTGTTGTGGACACCATCTCAGACACAACTCATGGAGTGCCAACCCCACTCAAAAATGATCCATTCATTGCCAGTCCCACTCAAACATGATCTGTTGGGGGCCAATCCCACTATAAACATGATCCATGTGATACCAGCTCCACTCAAAAAAACCATTGGGTGCCAACCCCACCCAAACACGACTCATTTGATACCAACCCCACCCAAACAGGATCCTTTGGTTCCCAGCCCCACTGTGCATTCCCGTTTTCCTTCTAGCTCATTGTGCAGAGCCCAGAGGAGCTCTCAGGGAGATGGACTCCTCTGGAGCAGGTCCAGATCCTTGGGGACCCTCTCCCAGGATGGAACAGCCTGGAACAGTGTGAAATCCATGTGGCAGTGCCCAGGCTGTGCCAGGAGGTCTCTGTGGGGGTTGCTGCTCCCTGCCTGTCCTGGCTTGTGCTGGGTGTTTCTCAGTGGGATCTGAGGCAGCCTGAGGTGTCAGGCAGGGCTGTGTGGTCCCAGCTGGCCCTCGAGGGCTGCTCCAGCCAGCAGGATTCACCTTGGGAAGGGACTTGTGGCTTGAAGGGAGGAAATGTGGGAGAGAAATCTGTAAAGATTGAGTTTGGGAATGGAGAACTTTCCTGTGCTGGGGTGCTGCAGGGAGGGCTGTGTCCTCACTGGGTGCTTCCAGCACCTCAGCCCAGGCAGGGCTGGATTCCAGCAGCCCCAGGGATCCTGTCCTAGTCCCTGGGTTTGAATGGTTCTTGTTGATTTTCTCTGCAGGGAGGTCCTGTGGGACCTCCTGCTCCTTTGGCTTCACACCTGTGCAGTGGTCAGGGAGTTGGGATCCTGGAATCCTGGAATGGGTTGGGCTGGAAGGGACCTAAAGCCCATTCAGCTCCACCCAGGAGCACCTCCCACTATCCCAGGGTGCTCCAAGCCCTGTCCAACCTGGCCTTGGATACTCTGGGCAACCTGTGCCAGGGCCTCACCACCCTCACAGTCTGGAATTCCTTTCCAATATCCTATCTAACTCTGCTCTCTGTGAGGGATCTGTGACCCCAGAAGCACCAGGAACAACAAACATCTTTGTTTTGAGTTGTAGCTGGAAGAAAGCACGTGGGACTTGGTGCCACTCAGAAATTCCTTGTTTTCTGTGCCTGGGAGAACTGGGATCATCCCAGTTCAGGCAGGGGTGCTGGACTTGCTGCAGTGGAGTTAACTTGGATTTGCTTCCATTTTGGGGAAAATAAGGGCAGAGGGAGAATGTTTCTCCTGCCCAGCTGTGCCCATGGGTTAAACCACACACCCGATGAGCCCTCGTGTCACAAAATCCCAGATTTTTATTTCCAGGAATAAAATGAAGTCAGGAAATCTAATTTATGCAGTCAGAGATGAGTGGTCCAGAAATAGGGTCTGTGAGGAGACCAGTGGGAGCCTGGGGGGCACCTGGTGCTTCCTTCACCCCTTTTCCCAGTGCCTGGGTTCAGACAGTGATTAATTAACAGCCTCATAGTGCTAATGAAGCAGAACCAGGCCCCTCTGGACTCTGGGAACTCACTCCTTGGTGATTTTCCTGTTGCTGCCCTAAAACTTGGTTCTCATCTTGGTGGGCTCTGAGGTTTTGCTGTCTCACCCTCTGGAGCTGGGACCTTTAATCCTGGAGTGGTTTGGGTTGGGAGAGACCTTGGAGATGCTCCAGTGTCACTATCCAGGATGCTCCAAGCCTTGTCCAGCCTGGCCTTGGACACTTCCAGGGATTTGAGGCAGCCAGAACTTCTCTGAGAAACACGTGGAGTCCTTCTCCAGTGGATTATCCATTAATTTTCTCCTAGCCCAGCTCCTCCAGAGCAGAATTCCTGGGAGTGTGACAGTGACACAAATCAGGGAATCCCCACTAATCCAGGTTTCCCCTATTGGAAATAAGAATCTGGGAGTCACCAGAGGTGTCACAGTGGGAGGCTGTGGGATCACACCATCCCTTGGCATGTCCCCCCCGACTCCCCCTCACCCCCCTGCTGGTTTCTTGCAGCCCACCCGGACCCCCACATCATCGGCGTCCGGGGGCACGGCCGGACCCTCGGGCTCGGCCTCGGCGTCCGGCGGGGAGATGAGCAGCAGCGAGCCTGGCACACCTGCCCAGACCCCCCTGGTGGCCCCCGTTATCCCCACCCCCTCCCTCGGCTCCCCGGGGGCACCCCCGGTCCCCTCGCCCACCAAGGTGAGCAGTGGGAGGAGGAGGAGGAGGGGGAGGGTCCTGGGGGTGGTCACTGGGCTGTGGGAGGAGCATTGGGACAGTGGGAGCTGGCCAGGGCAGAGGCAGCACAGCTGGGAGGCCACTTGTAAATAGAATTCCCAGTGGTCTTCAGTCCCTTCCCAAATCCCTGTGGATTTGGAACTCTGAACAGTTTGGCAGAGCTGAGGCTCTGAGTCAGGGCTTGAGAGGGTCCAGTTGGCAACACCCACTGGTGCTGGGAGAACTGGGATGCAGGGACCAGCAGGGATGCACTGGGGGTTCTGCATTGGGATACCCCTTGGAGAGGTTCAGGATTTCCCAAACTTGGGAGAATTGGGGTGCAAGGATCATCAGGGATGTACTGGGTACTCTCCTGCCTTGGGATGCAAAGCCTACCTGGAAAGATCCATTATTTCCCAAATTCAGGAATTTTTAATTATTATTGAAGAGTTATTCCTGTTTTGGTCTTTAAAATACTTTTTCATCACTTCCATCCTGCTTTGCTTAATGAGTTAATTAGAGCTTGGGAGAGATTTGGGGTACAAGGCCAGGGAGAGAATAACAGGAGAGGACAAGGCTTTGGGATTGTGTGAGGAAGGGAGAGCTGGAGAAGGCACCTCAGGGTGGGGATTGGGGATGTCCCCACCTGTGTCCCCATTCCCAGGGCTCTTTGGTTTCTGTAAATGGGTGCAGAAATGGCTTTTTTGGGGACATCAGGCTGGGAAAGCAGCAGAGGAGGGATCTGTGGGAGGTTCAGGATTTTTCCAAGAGCTGTTCCTTGCTGTCACCCAGCTTTGGGATTTGAAGCTTTAAGCCCCTGTGGCTGCTGCCAGGGAGGGAGGTCACATCCCTTTGTCCCTTCAGGAATGCTGGCATCAGCCTTTCCCTGCCCTGGGAGCTGAGCTGCTGGAAAAGGACCTGGATCAGTTTTCCCTGGGGGGAGATCACCTGGGAATGATGTGGATGCTGCAGTGGGATCAGGCTTATCTAGGCAACCTATGCCAGGGTTTCTCCACCTTCACAGCCAGGAATTCCTTCCCAATATCCCATCTCATCCTGCTCTCTGCAGTGGGAAGCCATTCCCCCTTGTCCTAGCTCTCCAGGCCTTTGTCCCAAGTCCCTCTCTTCTCAAACTGCCCCAGTATCAATGACAAAAGTCAGGCCAGGTTCTGTGGGTTTCCAGGAGCTCTGTCCAGAGGATGTCCCTGCTCCTTCCCTAATTCTTGGCTCGGTGTTGCAGGAGGAGGAGAATCTCCGTGCTCAGGTCAGGGACCTTGAGGAGAAGCTGGAGACACTGAAAATCAAGAGGAATGAGGACAAGGCAAAGCTCAAGGAGCTGGAGAAGTACAAGATCCAGCTGGAGCAGGTGCAGGAGTGGAAGAGCAAAATGCAGGAGCAGCAGGCTGAGCTCCAGAAGCGCCTGAAGGAGGCCAAGAAGGTGAGTGAGTGTCCCTGGGAATGGGGCAGTGCCTGGAGAGCTGACTCCAGGAGGAATTCCAGCCCTGACAAACCTTTCTGGGAGGAGATTTTCCCAGTATCCAACTAAACCTCCCCTGGTGCAGCTCGAGGTCTTTTCCTCTGCTCTGAATTGACATTGTGTGTGTTTGGGAATCAGGCTGAGCCAAGGTGGGACTTGGATTTCCTTATTCCCTCTCTTTCCAGGTGCTTCCCTCTTCCTTCTCTCTCCAGATGTTTCCATCTTCTGTCTCTCCAGTTTCTTCCTTCTTCCCTCTCTCTCTCCAGGATTTCCAGGTGCTTTCCTTTCCCCCTCACCTGTGCCTGCAGCTCCCAGGACTCCATCCAAGCAGCCAAGGAGTGTTTCCTTCTCCCTGCCCTACTTTTCCACGGTGGATTCCTGGTTTCTTTCCCCAGGGATTTAGCTGTCTGCTCCAGTATTCCCTGTCTCCTTACCTCTGTCCTCAGCTGCAGAAGGTTTTCCTGCAGGCTGTGGAGCAGGGCAGAGGCGAGTGGGACACCCAGGAGTGCTGGATAAAGCAGTGCCCATTGGATTTGGGAGAGCCAATAATCTCCCAAGAGCTGTTGTGGGGGTCTCTCCAGAGTTGTGGGGTCCCCTCACATGCTGTGCTTGCCCACAGGAAGCCAAGGATGCCCTGGAAGCCAAGGAAAGGTACATGGAGGAGATGGCAGACACTGCTGATGCCATTGAGATGGCCACACTGGACAAGGAGATGGCTGAGGAGAGGGCAGAGTCCCTGCAGCAGGAGGTGGATTCCCTCAAGGAGAAGGTGGAATACCTCACCATGGACCTGGAGATCCTCAAGCATGAGATTGAGGAGAAAGGTAGGAAAGGAGAGGGACTTTGGGCTTGGAGAATGGGGAATGGGCATGGGGTTAGGTGGGGTGTTGGGAAGGAATTCTCTGTGAGGGGCTTGAGACCCTGGAGGGAATTTTTCCAAAGAAGCTGTGGCTGCTTCATCCCTGGAAATGTCCAAAGGCAGGTTGGATGGGGCTTAGAGCACCCTGGGATAGTGGAAGGTGTCCCTGCCCATTTCAGGGGTTGGGGATAGATGGGATTTAAGGTGCCTTCCCACCCAAACCAGTCTGGGACTGTGGGATTCTGATTCTTCCCTTCCTCTGCAGGCTCTGATGGAGCAGCATCCAGCTACCAGGTCAAACAGCTGGAGGAGCAGAACGCCAGGCTCAAGGAGGCTCTTGTCAGGTGGGAGCCCACCTGTGCTTCCCAAAATTCCTTCCCAGGCCTCTTGTGCTCCCTAAGCCCAACAGCAGCAATCCCAATCCTCCTCTGGAGCAGCCCATCTCATTCCTGCTGATGGGTCTGGGGTCTTTGCTGAGCTCTTAAAGCATCCACAGGGAAGGGAGAGTCACTTGTCACAGGGATGGGGACAAAATGAGCTCCAGACTGTTCCCATGCCTCATTCCCCATGGATGTGGTGCTTGGTATCCCAGCCCTGGGTTCTACCTTTCCTTGAATGATTCCACCTTCCAAGGCGTGGGGACTCAAGGGCTTTTTATTTGGGAATCCACAGCCAAGAAGTTCAGGTGGGAGACCCATCCCTTGCTGTAAATGAGCTGGATTTTGGGAATGTTGCTCATGTCCCCACCAGGGAGGGGCTGGTGGGGTTGGATGAGTTCTGTTATCCTGGCTGGAGCAGGCAGGGGCTCTGGGAGGAACCAGGTGCTCCTGGGCTGGCCCTGACAGAGCTGTGGCTGTCCCAGGATGAGGGATTTGTCTGCCTCAGAGAAGCAGGAGCACGTGAAGCTCCAGAAGCAGATGGAGAAGAAGAACACGGAGCTGGAGTCGCTGCGGCAGCAGCGGGAGAAGCTGCAGGAGGAGGTGAAGCAGGCAGAGAAGACAGTGGATGAGCTCAAGGAGCAGGTGAGGGACAGGTGGCATGGGATGTTTGGGACTATTCATGGATATTTGGGGCAGTTTGGGGACATTTGTGGTGTTAAGAGCCACATGATCCCACACTCCTGGTCCCATATTCCCTAATTCCAAACCCAGTTCCAGTGCTGGGCTCTGCCTGGATATGGGGTGACTCCTGAGCACAGGGCATGGACAATGTTCATGCTCATCCACCCCACCTTCCTGCTGGGATGGTGATGATCCTTCCTTGGGAATCCCCCTGGAAGGATCACTGTTCCCTGGAATCTTTCCAGGCTGGGTCATATCCCAGCAGAACCCCCAAAATTCCCATTTCTCCTCTAAAGCTGTTGTGCCACCATGTGCTGAGATGGATTGGGATGTGTGTCCTGGTGTATGGATAGACTGGGATGTGTGTCCTGGCACAGAGATGGATTGGGATGTGTGTCCTGGCACAGAGATGGATTGGGATGTGTGTCCTGGCACAGGGATGGATTGGGATGTGTGTCCTGGCACAGAGATGGATTGGGATGTGTGTCCTGGCACAGGGATGGATTGGGATGTGTGTCCTGGCACAGGGATGGATTGGGATGTGTGTCCTGGTGCAGGGATGGATTGGGATGTGTGTCCTGGTGCAGGGATGGATTGGGATGTGTGTCCTGGCACAGAGATGGATTGGGATGTGTGTCCTGGTGGAGATGGATTGGGATGTGTGTCCTGGCACAGGGATGGATTGGGATGTGTGTCCTGGTGCAGGGATGGATTGGGATGTGTGTCCTGGTGGAGATGGATTGGGATGTGTGTCCTGGCACACAGATGGATTGGGATGTGTGTCCTGGTGGAGATGGATTGGGATGTGTGTCCTGGCACAGGGATGGATTGGGATGTGTGTCCTGGCACACAGATGGATTCCCTTGTCTCTCCTGGCAGGTGGATGCAGCGCTGGGTGCTGAGGAGATGGTGGAGACTCTGACAGAGAGAAACCTGGATCTGGAGGAGAAGGTCCGGGAGCTGCGTGAGACCGTCGGGGACCTGGTAAGGCAGAATTCCCTGGGATAACAACTGCTCCAGGGGTCAGGAGGGGAGGCTGGAATTCCCTGGGATAACAACTGCTCCAGGGGTCAGGAGGGGAGGCTGGAATTCCCTGGGATAACAACTGCTCCAGGGGTCAGGAGGGGAGGCTGGAATTCCCTGGGATAACAACTGCTCCAGGGGTCAGGAGGGGAGGCTGGAATTCCCTGGGATAACAACTGCTCCAGGGGTCAGGAGGGGAGGCTGGAATTCCCTGGGATAACAACTGCTCCAGGGGTCAGGAGGGGAGGCTGGAATTCCCTGGGATAACTGATGCTGCAGGGAATCAGGAAGGGAGGCTGGGATGATGGATCTGCCTGACTGCAGCACCACAGGGATTTGGGGAAGCTCTCTGCAGTCTGTGTGACTCTGTCCCCACGGTGCCACCTCCTGGCAGGAAGCCATGAACGAGATGAACGATGAGCTGCAGGAGAACGCCCGGGAGACGGAGCTGGAGCTGCGGGAGCAGCTGGACATGGCCACGGCCCGCGTGCGCCAGGCCGAGAAACGCGTGGAGGCCGCGCAGGAAACCGTGGCTGACTACCAGCAAACCATCAAAAAATACCGGGAGCTCACGGCTCACCTGCAGGTGAGACCCTGTCCTGGTTTAAGGACAGCTGTCTGCCAATAAAGGCAGGAGTTTGTCTTTGAAATGGAGAATGTAAACCCTCTCCCTACAAATTACAATTTTGAAATGAAGGGGCTCTCAGGCAAAGATAGGGGAATTAGGAATAACAGTTCTTTACTAGGAAAATTAAAATAGCAATGCAGTATTACACAGAACAATCCCAGCCCTGCCAGAGTCAGAATCCAAGCTGGCACAGTCAGTCAGTCAGGGTGGTGGCACAGTCCCATTCCATGGTGCTGCATCCTCCTGCAGGGGCAGATGTGGCTCAGCTGGAGCAGTGCTCCTGGAGAAGGTGCAGTTTCCTCTGAAGGTGCAGGGATGATGTGGAAGGGTCTGGCTTTCCTCTGGAATCCAGTGGAAAGGCTGCTCTGCTGTTCCAAATCTCAGTTTTTCTCTGGGTAGGAAAGGCTTGGCTCCTGCCCTGGCTGGAGCATCTCCCAGTGGGATGATGGAATTTTATCAGCCACGCCCTGGGACTCAGTGGCCATGAACAGGAGATATCTGCTGGAGGGAGGATGGGCTGTGGGAAGATAAAGATGATTGCCCAGCTGGTTTAAAGATGGCCCATTAGCAGAGAATATGTGCCAGGAGATCAGGGGCACTGCCCCAGCCAGGTCAGCAGGTGGGGACAGAATACACATTGCTGGACACATCAACCCAACACAGACCCCTTGGGACACCTGCAGCTCCTCCTGGAGATCACCTGATGGCCAGGAGAGCAGAGGGAGTGTCCCTTTGGGAATGTCTTGTGGGGCTGGGCATGGCAGGACACACACATTCCTTGTGGGGCTTCCACAGGGAGCCCCCCAGTGCTTCTCCTACAAGGACAGGCTGGGAGAAGGGAAGGCTTTAAGGAGAGCTCAGAGACCTTTCCAGTGCCTTAAAGAAACTCCAGAAGAGCTGGAGAAGGACTTGGGGTAAGGGTTGGAGAGAGAGGACACAGGGAGTTGCTTCCTATAGGAAAAGTGGAAGATTTAGATGGAATATTGGGTAAAAATTCTTCCCTCTGGGGGCTCTCCCAGCCCTGAGCAGTGAAGGGAGCTGGGGAACAAGCCTGTGGATATTCCTGAACTACAACACTCTTGGTGCCCCTCCCTCCCCTCCACCTTCAGTGGGTGTTACACCAGGGAGGGGGTGCTGGGAGGTTTGGGGAGGGGATGCTGAGGCTGTGGGGTCCCTGATGTCCACGTGGCCCTGTCCCCCCTGCTGTGGGCAGGACGTGAACCGGGAGCTGATGAGCCAGCAGGAGGCGTCGGCCGAGAAGCAGCAGCAGCCGCCCCCGGAGATGTTCGACTTCAAGATCAAATTCGCAGAGACAAAAGCCCACGCCAAGGTAGGGCCAGCAGCAGACCTGGATGGGCTTATCCATGCCCTGGGACAGGCTGTTCCCAGAGTTGTGGCTGTCCCTGGATCCCTGGAAATGTCCAAAGCCAGGTTGGACAGGGCTTGGAGCAAGCTGGGATAGTGGGAGGTGGAATGAGATTCCAGCTCAAACCATTCCATGATTTTGGAGCCCTTCTGCTCTGGAGCCAGGCTGGAAGAGCTGGGGGTGCTCACCTGGAGAAGGCTCCAGGGAGAGCTCAGGGCCTAAAGGGGCTCCAGGAGAGCTGGAGAGGGACTGGGGACAAGAGAATGGATCTCCAGAACAAGGGGGAATGGCTCCCACTGCCAGAGAGCAGGGTTAGATGGGATCTTGAGAAGAAATTCTTTCCTGTGAAGGTGGTGAGGTCCTGGAATGGATTTCCCAGAGAAAATTTGGCTACCCCAGCTCTGGAAGTGTCCAAGGCCAGGCTGGAGCACCCTGGGATAGTGGCAGATGGCACTGGGTGGGCTGGGAGATCCCAGACAGGCATTGAGGCAAAGAACAGGATTCCATGATGTAGTGGTTTTGGTTTGTTAATTTGTAATTTTTTTTTTTGCTGTGAGATAGGATTAGGCAGAAGGTAAAATTGGTTTAGTTTTAAATGGTATAAAGAGAAATTTTATTACTAGAAATTGCATGGGGGAAAAAATAAACAACTTAGATTAAAACTTTAGACCAGTTTTCCTCCTTCTACATAATTACTGAGGACAAAAAAAAAGCTTTCCTGTAATTTTTTTTTTTACATGAGTGTTTCACACATAAACTTTTTCATTAGTGTAACAACGTGTCAATATTACAAATCTAACACTGATTAGTCCTTGTCAAGTACAAAAATAAGACTGCCCAAGTCTCAACAAGTATAAATTCCAAAAAGCCTTTACAAACCACCACACTTGAGCAAGTCAAAAACTGGAGCAAGTTCAGTGTTAGTAATTCCTAAAGTGGGTCTGATCCAGTTGATTTCTCCTAAAAGTTGCTGTGATTCTTGCAAGGTGTTAATTTAGTTCAGAGCTGTATTTTTTTGAGGCCTGATGGATTTTCCACCCTAAGTACTGTCATGGTGAGATTTCTTGTATTTTTTCAGTGCAGATTTCAAGTCTTGCATCTTGAACTACTGTGACAACACTGTCACGAGCCTCTTTTATTTCCTTATGAAATAGGAAATAAGCTGAAATAAGTAAATTGTTTATATAATGTCAAATTATTGTTTGTGGATGCCTCTGCTGAGCTGGAGCCAGAGCTCGAGCTACAAACTGTTGGCAGATAGTAAGTGAATTCTTTATTTTTTGGAATTGAAAAAGCAAACTGTGGAGCATTTTTTGGATGGAGTGGAATATTGAAAAAGCATTCTTTTAAATTTATGATGACAAGAGGCCAGTCTCAGAATCACTGAGAGAGAAGGCAGTCCCACTTGTAGAAATCCCATGTCCTCTATCACTTTATTCATTTTTCTGAGGTCTTGAAGCAGCTTCCAAGAATCAGATGCTTTCTTGTGGATGACAAAAATAGGATTTAAAGGTGTAACTAAAGTTCACTTTTTTGAAAGAAAGAAATCACTGTAACCTTAGCACCGGTATTCAGCAAACTTGTGATTACAATTATTTTATTAAGACGAGTTAAACAGCAGGTTAATTTTGGTTGATTGTGGATTAAGTGCTTTATTTACAAACCACTTGGAGCTGTGTTTGTGTGTCCCCACAGGCCATAGAGATGGAGCTGAGGCAGATGGAGGTGCAGCAGGCCAATCGCCACGTGTCCCTGCTCACCTCCTTCATGCCCGACAGCTTCCTGCGCCACGGCGGCGACCACGACTGCGTGCTGGTGCTGCTGCTCATCCCACGCCTCATCTGCAAGGTGAGAGTCACCTGCCTCAGGATCCAGCCTGCTTCAGCAAGAGTTAGCACAAATTGTCCCAAAAAACGGTCAAGATTCACCTCAGGATCCATCCTAATGCAGCAAAAAATTATCCGAAAGTGATCGCCACAAACGGTCAAAATGCGCCTCAAAATACATGCTAATTCAGCAAAAATTATCACAAAAATTATCACAAAAATTATCACAAATTATCCCAAAAAATGGTCAAGATTCACCTCAGAATCCATCCTAATTCAGCAAAAATTATCACAAATTATCACAAAATTATCACAAAAAATGGTCAAGATTCACCTCAGGATCCATCCTAATTCAGCAAAAATTATCACAAATTATCACAAAATTATCACAAAAAATGGTCAAGATTCACCTCAGGATCCATCCAAATTCAGCAAAAATTATCACAAATTATCACAAAATTATCACAAAAAATGGTGAAGATTCACCTCAGGATCCATCCTAATTCAGCAAAAATTATCACAAATTATCACAAAATTATCACAAAAAATGGTCAAGATTCACCTCAGGATCCATCCTAATTCAGCAAAAATTATCACAAATCATCACAAAATTATCCCAAAAAACGGTCAAGATTCACCTCAGGATCCATCCTAATCCAGCAAAAATTATCACAAATTATCACAAAATTATCACAAAAAACGGTCAAGATTCACCTCAGGATCCATCCTAATTCAGCAAAAAAGTATCCGAAAGTGATCGCCACAAATGGTCAAAATGCGCCTCAAAATACATCCAAATTCAGCAAAAATTATCACAAATTATCACAAAAATTATCACAAATTATCCCAAAAAATGGTCAAGATTCACCTCAGAATCCATCCTAATTCAGCAAAAAATTATCCGAAAGTGATCGCCACAAACGGTCAAAATGCGCCTCAGAATACATGCTAATTCAGCAAAAATTATCACAAAAATTATCACAAAAATTATCACAAATTATCCCAAAAAACGGTCAAGATTCACCTCAGGATCCATCCTAATTCAGCAAAAATTATCACAAATTATCACAAAATTATCACAAAAAATGGTCAAGATTCACCTCAGAATCCATCCTAATCCAGCAAAAAATTATCACAAATTATCACAAAATTATCACAAAAAATGGTCAAGATTCACCTCAAAATCCATCCAAATTCAGCAAAAATTATCACAAAATTATCCCAAAAAACGGTCAAGATTCACCTCAGGATCCATCCTAATCCAGCAAAAATTATCACAAATTATCACAAAATTATCACAAAAAATGGTCAAGATTCACCTCAAAATCCATCCAAATTCAGCAAAAATTATCACAAATTATCCCAAAATTATCCCAAAATTATCCCCCAAAAAGGTCAAAATGCACCTCTAAATCCATCCAAATTCAGCAAAAATTATCCCAAATAATCCCAAAATTATCCTAAAATTATCCCAAAATTATCCCCAAAAACGGTCAAGATTCACCTCAAAATCCATCCAAATTCAGAAAAAATTATCACAAATTATTCCAAAATTATCCCAAAAAATGGTCAAAATCCACCTCAAAATCTATCCTAATTCAGCAAAAATTATCACAAAAATTATCACAAAGTATCCCAAAATTATCCCAAAATTATCCCATGATTGTCCCCAAAAAAGGTCAAAATGCTCCTCAAAATCCATCCTAATTCAGCAAAAACTTATCCCCAAATTATTGCCACAAATGGTCAAAATGCACCTCAAAATCCATTCTAATTCAACAAAAATTATCACAAAAATTATCCCAAAAATTATCACAAAAATTATCCCAAATAATCCCAAAATTATCCCAAAAAACGGTCAAGATGCACCTCAAAATCCATCCTAATTCAGCAAAAATTATCTCAAAATAATCCCAAAATTATCCTAAAATAATTCCAAAATTATCACCACAAATGGTCAAAATGCATCACAAAATGCATCCTAATTTAGCAAAAATTATCTCAAAAATAATCCCAAAATTTTCCCCAAAACTGGTCAAAGTGCACCTTAAAATTCTTCGAAATTCAGCAAAAAATTATCACAAAATAATCCCAAAATTATCCTAAAATAATTCCAAAATTATCACCACAAACGGTCAAAATGCATCACAAAATCCATCCAAATTCAGCAAAAAATTATCCCAAATTATCCCCAAAAATGGCCAAAATTCACCTTAAAATCCACCTCAAAATTCACCTCAAAATACACTCAAATTCACCAAATGCACCTCAAAATTATTCCCAAAACCAGCCACAATTCACCTAAAAATTCACCCAAATTCACCAAATACACCTCAAAACTATCCCAAAATTCTCACTAAAAATGGTCAAAATTCACCTGAAAATTCACCCAAATTATTGGCCATGGGTCAATGGTGCTGACAGGGTGACTGGATGGCATTAAGGGACTTTTCCAACCTAAATAATTCCAGGATTATAAAATAATCTGGGGGAAGGGAAGGGAAGGGAAGGGAAGGGAAGGGAAGGGAAGGGAAGGGAAGGGAAGGGAAGGGAAGGGAAGGGAAGGGAAGGGAAGGGAAGGGAAGGGAAGGGAAGGGAAGGGAAGGGAAGGGAAGGGAAGGGAAGGGAAGGGAAGGGAAGGGAAGGGAAGGCAGCAGCCAGGGGTGGTGACACCTGAATAATTCGTTAATTCCAGGATTATAAAGTGATCTGGGAGAACATAATTCCATTCTTTTAGACCTGGGAGAAGGGAAGGGTAGGAAGCAGCCAGTAATTCCATGATTTAGATCTGGGAGAAGGGGAGGGGAGGGGGGGTGCCGGTGTCACCCCGGTCACACTCCGGGGGTGCCGGCGCCGCCCTGAGCGATGTCCCCGTTCCCCCAGGCCGAGCTGATCAGCAAACAGGCGCAGGAGCGGTTCGAGCTGAGCGAGAGCTGCGCCGAGCGGGCGGGGCTGCGCGGAGCCCCCGGCGAGCAGCTCAGCTTCGCCGCCGGCCTCGTCTACTCGCTGAGCCTGCTGCAAGCCACGCTGCACAAATACGAGCAGTGAGTGCCCGCCCCACCTGCCCGCCCTCCGCGGGCGGAGCTCCTGCGTTTTGGGGAGCTGGGATGGGAAAGGGCAGTGGGATGGCGCTTATTGAACTGCCGTGGGGTCGTTTCTGTGTGACCTTCCTTGTGTGTCTTTGCCAAGGGATGGTGTGGGAAGGGATTTCGGGAGCTGGGCTAGGAAAAAAAAATAAGGTGGGATCCTTATTTCATGATCTCTCTGTGTCCCTCTCAAAGGGTGACATAGGAAGGGGTTTGGGAGCTGGGCTAGGAAAAAAAAAGCTATAGGATCCCCTTTCCATGAACTCTCTGTGTCCCCCAGGAGATCACACAGGATCTTGGAAAAAAAGCTATGGGATCCTTTTCTCCATAACCTCTCTGTGTCCCTTTTAAAGGGTGACATGGAAAGGGATTTTGGGAGCTGGGCTAGAAAAAAAAAAAAGCTGTGGGATCTCTTTGTTCTCTTATGAGGATCCCCATTTCTGTGACTTGTGTGTGTCCTTCCCAAGAGATGACACATGATGGGATTTTGGGAGTCAGTCTAGAAAAAAGCAGCAGGATCCCCTTCTCTGTGACCTCTCCGTGTCCCTCTCAAAGGGTGACGTGAGAAACAATTTTGGGAGCCAAGCTAGAAAAGAAGGATGGGCTCCCCTCCTCCTCCTCAAGAGATGACACATGAAGGAATTTTGGGTGCCAGGCTGTAAAAAGCAGCAGGATCCCCTTATTCCCTTGGGAGGGGTCACATCTCTGTGAACCTCTCAGTGTCCCCGTGGGAAGGACCCAGCCCTCCAACACCAGCCAGGTCCCTGTCCCTGTCCCAGCAGTGCCTCCATTCCCCATGTCCTGCCCAGAGATGCCCCCAGCCCCTCGTCCCTGTCCCCTCAGGGCCCTGAACCGCTGCAGTGTGGAGGTGTACAAGAAGGTGGGGACCCTGTACCCCGAGATGAGCGTCCACGAGCGCTCCCTGGACTTCCTGATCGAGCTGCTGCACAAGGACCAGCTGGACGAGACTGTCAACGTGGAGCCACTCACCAAAGCCATCAAATACTATCAGGTGACACTGGGGGTGACACTGGGGGCAGGTGCCACCTCACCTGTTGGATATCCAGCCCTTGGCCCATGGATCAGCTGGAATTTGGCAGCCCTTTCCTTTGGGTGTTGTCACCCAGGTGACCATGGCTGTGTCCCCTACTCTGTGTCCCTGGGGATGTGGTTCTGTCATCCCTCATTCCTTCCTTCCATGCACTGACCTGTGGAATTCAGCACTACCTACCAGCTCTTTTGGGGCACTGTTATTTCCATTTCAAAAACGGCCCAAACCCTCAAAATTTGGGGTTTTTTTTGAGTGTTCCCACATTGGATTTTTCCATATGTGCCAACACCTGTGGATGTTGATCCTGCCATTCCCACAGCACCTGTACAGCATCCACCTGGCTGACCAGGCTGAGGACTGCACCCTGCAGCTGGCTGACCACATCAAGGTGAGTGATCTCTCTTTTCCACCTTTGTGTCCCCAGGATCCCTGTGGGAGGGGAGGTGCCCCTGCTGCCACTCCCCAGTGCTGCCACTCCTGCCCAGTGGGAATGGGGACATGGAGGAAGAGCAGGAATGGGAGTGTGGAGACCCTCATGTCTCAGGGTGGGGGTTTTATCCCTGATTTCCCTAGGGAAGAACCAGCATCCTGCACCCTCTGGATAAAACCAAAATAGACCAAAATAGCCTGACAGCCTCACCCCATTTCCCTGCTCCTGAAAACTCTGGGGTGGTGACAGGGTCTGTCCTGGAATTCCTGGGACTGAAGCCCCAGAGTGCCCTGGGACCCCTCCTGTCCCTGTCCCTGTGCTGAAGGTCCCTGTCCCTGTGCTGAGGGTCCCTGTGCCTGTGCCCACAGTTCACCCAGAGTGCCTTGGACTGCATGGGGGTGGAGGTGTGCCGGCTGCGGGCCTTCCTCCAGGTAGGATCTTCCTCCAGGTAGGATCTTCCTCCAGGTAGGATCTTCCTCCAGGTAGCACCTGCCAGGATGGCTGGGCACATGCCAGCTTCCTGCTGTCCCTGTGTCCCTCTGTCTGAGATCCTTCCCTGTCTCCATGTCCCTCTAAAATCCCTCTCTCTCCTCATGTCCCTCTGAGGTCCCTCTTTGTCCCTGTGTCTGTCAGAGCTCCCTCTGCCTAAGGTCCCTCTGTGTCCACATGTCCCTCTGTCTCTGTGTCCCTCTGAGGTCCCTCCATGTCTCTCCCTCTCCCTGTGACCTTCTGAGCTCCCTCTGAGGTCCCCATGTTCCTCTGAGTCCCTCTGAGGTTCCCTCTCTCCAAAGTCCCTTTGTGTCCTCATGTCCCTCTGTTCCTGTGTCCCTTTAAGGTCCCTCTCCCTGTTTCCCTCTGAGGTTCCCTCTCTCTAAGGTCCCTTTGTGTCCCCATGTCCCTTTGTATCTGTGTCCCTTTGAGGTGCCTCCATGTCCTTCCCTCTCCCTGTGACCTTCTGAGCTCCCTGCTTGTCCCCAAGTCCCTCTGAGGTCTCTCTCTCTCTCTGAGTCCCTTTGAGGTTCCCTCTGCCTAAGGTCCTTTGTGTCCTCATGTCCCTTTGTTCCCGTGTCCCTCTGAGATCCGTCCAAGTCCTTCTGTCCCTGTGCCCCTCCCTGTCTCCGTGTCCCTCTGAGGTCTCTGTGTGTCCCCAGGCCGGGCAGGAGGCAGCAGACCTGGCCATCCTGCTCAAGGACCTGGAGACGTCCTGCAGCGACATCCGCCAGTTCTGCAAGAAGATCCGGCGCCGCATGCCGGGCACGGACGCGCCGGGAATCCCTGCGGCGCTGGGCTTCGGAGCGCAGGTCAGCGGGCAGCGCCTCCTCGGGCACCAGCTGGGAGCTGTGGGATGCACTGGGCAGGCAGCAGCGCCCTGGGGAAGCTGGGCAGCAGCTCAGGGCAGAGGTGGGGTCATGGAATCAGGGACTGGTTTGGGTTGGAAAATCCCTCGGAGATCCCTGAGTCCGGCCACCCACCCCCCCAGCCATCACTGACCACAGTGTCCCCAAATGCAACTTCCACAGAGCTGTTAAATCCAGGGATGGGGATTTCTCCCTGTGACAGGGTGGGACAGCCCTTCCCAGGAGGAATTTTGCCAATATCCAATCTGGTACAGCCTGAGGCTGTTCCCTGGGATAAGATCCCAAATCCACCCCGCTGAGGGAGTTGTGCCAGAAGGGCCCCCCTGCTCCCCCTTTTCTCCAGACTGAGCCCCTTCCCCAGCTCCCTCAGCTGCTCCTGGAGCTCCTTCCCTGCACACATGGATGACACCCGAATTCACACCCAGGACCTGTTTCCCTCCATCTTCCCCCAATTACTGGGGTTACTTCCCCCAATCCCAGTGACGATCCCGGGACACGTGTGGATCCCAGGAACCCAGGTGTCCATGCCAGTGCCACTGATCCCCCCCGCCCCGCCCTGCAGGTGTCGGACACGCTGCTGGAGTGCCGGAAGCACCTGACGTGGGTGGTGGCCGTGCTGCAGGAGGTGGCGGCGGCCGGGGCGCAGCTGATCGCGCCGCTGGCCGAGAACGAGGGGCTGCCGGCCCCGCGCCTCGAGGAGCTGGCCTTCAAAGTCAGCGAGCAGGTGGGACACCCTCACTGATCCACTGGGATATCCTCACTGATGTGCTGGGATATCCTCACTGACCTGCTGGGAATCCCTCACTGACCTGCTGGGAATCCCTCATTGACCTGCTGGGATATCCTCACTGGTCTGCTGGGAATCCCTCACTGGTCTGCTGGGACACCCTCACTGATCCACTGGGATATCCTCACTGATGTGCTGGGATATCCTCACTGACCTGCTGGGAATCCCTCACTGACCTGCTGGGAATCCCTCATTGACCTGCTGGGAATCCCTCACTGGTCTGCTGGGAATCCCTCACTGGTCTGCTGGGACACCCTCACTGATCCACTGGGATATCCTCACTAATGTGCTGGGACACACTCACTGACCTGCTGGGAATCCCTCACTGACCTGCTGGGAATCCCTCACTGACCTGCTGGGAATCCCTCACTGATCCACTGGGACACCTTCACTGATCCACTGGGATATCCTCACTGATGTGCTGGGACACCCTCACTGACCTGCTGGGAATCCCTCATTGACCTGCTGGGATATCCTCACTGATGTGCTGGGACACACTCACTGACCTGCTGGGAATCCCTCATTGACCTGCTGAGATATCCTCACTGGTCTGCTGGGAACCCCTCACTGACCTGCTGGGAATCCCTCACTGGTCTGCTGGGAATCCCTCACTGACCTGCTGGGAATCCCTCACTGTTCCCACTGGGACACCCTCACTGTTCCACTGGGACATTCTCACTGATCTGCTGGGAATCCTCACTGATGTGCTGGGAATCCCTCACTGTTCCCACTGAGAACCCCTTACTGTTCCCACTGGGAATCCCTCACTGTTCCACTGGGACATCCTCACTGATCCACTGGGACACCCTCACTGTTCCCACTGGGACACCCTCACTGTTCCCACTGGGACACCCTCACTGTTCCCACTGGGACATCTTCACTGATCTGCTGGGACATCCTCACTGATCCACTGGGAATCCCTCACTGTTCACTGGGAATCCCTCACTGTTCACTGGGATATCCTCACTGATCCACTGGGACATCTTCACTGATCTGCTGGGACATCCTCACTGATCCACTGGGAATCCCTCACTGTTCACTGGGATATCCTCACTGATCCACTGGGATATCCTCACTGATCCACTGGGACATCCCTCACTGTTCACTGGGATATCCTCACTGTTCCCACTGGGAATCCCTCACTGTTCCACTGGGACATCCCTCACCATTCCCACTGGGAATCCCTCACTGTTCCACTGGGAATCCCTCACCATTCCCACTGGGAATCCCTCACCATTCCCACTGGGACATCCCTCACTGTTCCATTGGGACATCCTCACTGTTCCCACTGGGACATCCCTCACCATTCCCACTGGGAATCCCTCACCATTCCCACTGGGACATCCTTCACCATTCCCAGCTGGAATGGGTTGATGGAAGTGAAGGTTTCTTGTTGGATGGGGATTTTAAGAATGATTCTTAAACATCAGAGGGACACCCTTAGACATCAGAGGGACATTTTAACCATCACAGGGACATTTTAAACATCAGAGGAATACCTTAAACATCAGGGAGACATCCTTAAATATCAGAGGGACATCCTTAAATATCCAAGGGACATGCTTAAATATCCAAGGGACATTTTTCAATATCAGAGGGACATCCTTAACCATCAGCAGGAAACACCATTGGTGGGATGTGGGTTGGGGGCTGTGAGCCCAGCCCAGGGCCACCAACCAGGTCCTTCCCTGTAACAGTAAGATATATATTACTTAATTAAAAATTTATCTCAATTTCTTCTACTTTCACTCAAATCCAAAATTAATAAGTACACAATAAGAACAAATTTTCTTATATTCAAACTTAACTATTTATTAAATCTTACCAAAAAACACAAAACATTCAACAATACTTCTAACTACCTACTAAAAACAAACAAAAAAAAAAAACCATCCAACTACTACAAAATCTCTTAAAACTAATAAATCCAATAAAAAATTAACACCTATATTATTTATCCTTTTAACCAAATAACTAAATTCCCATAACCCTCAATGTAGCACTAACTAACCAACCAACAAATGCAACTTAAAACCTATAAAAAAAAAAGAAAAAAAGCCCCACCACCCAAAATCCTCCATCTTATCCCATACCTACTACTATACTATAAAAACCTCAAATGTAAAAAACCCTTTACCATATAAAACCCTACACTCCTAACTACACACCCATAATTTTATCTTTAAAAATTTAAAAACCTTCTCCGAAACCTCAAACCAAAAAAAACAATACTCCAAAAAATCAATACCTGACAACACAAAAAACTCAAAAAACCCCAAATTTCTGAAACCCAACCTTGCCATCCCTGCCAGATCTACGGCTCCCAGGGCATCAGTCCCTACGAGTGCCTGCGCCAGTCCTGCAGCATCCTGATGGCCACCATGAACAAGATGGCCACGGCCATGCAGGAGGGCGAGTACGACGCCGACCGCCCGCAGAGCAAGGTGGGCTGGGCTCTCTTCTGGCTGTGGGTGGCCAGCACAGGGACTGGGGCAGCTGTGCTGTCTGGGATTCTTCCTAAAATCCTGCTTGTCCCCCCCCCCCGGTGCAGCCCACGCCGCCGGCGGAGCTGCGGGCGGCCGCGCTGCGGGCGGAGATCACGGACGCTGAGGGGCTGGGGCTGAAGCTGGAGGACAGGGAGACGGTCATCAAGGAGCTGAAGAAGTCCCTCAAGATCAAGGTGAGGTGGTTCTCACTGATCCCTGTCTTCCTGGCTCCTCCTCGCTGATGCCAGCTTTTCTCATCCATCCCAGCCTGTCTCATCCATCCCAGTCTGTCCCTCACCCATCCCAGTCTGTCTCATCCATCCCAGTCTGCCCCTCACCCATCCCAGCCTGTCTCATCCATCCCAGTCTGTCTCATCCATCCCAGCCTGTCTCATCCATCCCAACCTGTCCCTCACCCATCCCTGCTCATCCCTGCTCCATCCCCACCTCCCTGGCTGCTATGGCATTCACCCCCACACTCCTGGTGACTTCCTACCTTGAGATGCTGACCCCAAACCCCATCCAGATCTCCTAGGGATGTTTTTCCCATGGGCAGGGAGGTGCTGCCATCCAGTTCTTGCCCCCACCGTGTTCTGGGGTCCAGAGGGTGGGAGCTGGGAGCTGTTCCTGGGTTCCAGCCCTGGGTGCTGTGGGTGATTTGGGGGCACCCCCAGCTCCCTGGAGCTTCCTGCTTCCCTCCCTGCCTCTCCAGGGCGAGGAGCTCAGCGAGGCCAACGTGCGGCTCAGCCTGCTGGAGAAGAAGCTGGACAGCGCGTCCAAGGACGCCGATGACCGCGTGGAAAAGATCCAGACCAAGCTGGACGAGACCCAGACTCTGCTCAAAAAGAAGGAGAAGTGAGTTTGGAATGGGGCTGGGGGTGTGGAGCTGGTGGAGCTCATCCAGAAGAAGCCACAGAGCTGCTCCAAGAGCTGGGTTCCCTCTGCTCTGGAGCCAGGCTGGGAGAGCTGGGGGTGCTCACCTGGAGAAGGGAAAAAATCCAGAGAGAGCTCAGAGCCTAAAGGGGCTCCAGGAGAGCTGGACTGGGGACAAGGGATGGAGTGACAAGCAGCATTCCTGGCTTCCCACATCCCTCCGTGTGCTCTCCCCAGGGAGTTTGAGGAGACCATGGACGCTCTCCAGGCTGACATTGACCAGCTGGAGTCGGAGAAGGTGGAGCTGAAGCAGCGCCTCAACAACCAGTCCAAGAGGACGATCGAGGGGCTGCGGGGCGCCCCGCCCTCGGGCGTGGCCTCCATCGTGTCCGGCATCGCCGGAGGTGAGCCACCCTCATCCCTGCAGGGGGGCTGGGTGTCCTCCTGGCACACGAGGTGCAGGAATTTGGGAATGTGCTCCCACCACAGTTTCTGCTCTCATGGAGCCACAGCCTCTCCCACATTCCCAGTCCTGGTTTCCAGCAATGTTGCTGGCACGTTCTCATTCCCAAAGGAGCAGGAGCAGCCTGGGAGCTCTGTGCCAAACCCCTGGCTCTGGGGGAGCATTGCAGGGTCCTGCTTGGGTCACTGGGATGGGCTCAGTCCCTGGGAGCCTGGAGCTGCTCCAGCCACAGCTCCTCTCCCGCCCAATCCGGGCCTTTAATCCTGATTTTTCTTGTCTCTCCTGGCCCCTCTCCCTGTGCTGCAGAGGAACAGCAGCGAGGTATGGACACACCTTGCATGCAGCCCCCAGTGCATGGGGGGGAGTGGAATCCCAGGACACCCAAACCCTGGGACACAGATCTGGGTCCTGCTGCTGGCCCTGGAGGCTCCAGGGGGTTGGGAAGGGAGGGATGAGCATGGAACAGTGATGGGTACAGAATGGGGTGACCCCCACCTGGAGAGCCTTGGGAAGGGGCACTGGCAGCTGCTGGGACTTCTCCAGGGAGGTGCCAGGTGTTGGTGCCAGCACAGTGTCCCTGTGCCATTGTCACAGTGCTGATGGCAGTGCCAGCAGTGTCCCTGTACCATTGTCACAGCTGATGGCAGTGCCAGCACAGTGTCCCTGTGCCATTGTCACAGCTGATGGCAGTGCCAGCAGTGTCCCAGTGCCATTGTCACAGCTGATGGCAGTGCCAGCAGTGTCCCTGTGCCATTGTCACAGCTGATGGCAGTGCCAGCACAGTCCCAGTGCCATTGTCACAGTGCTGATGGCAGTGCCAGCAGTGTCCCAGTGCCATTGTCACAGCTGATGGCAGTGCCCTGTGCAGGTGTTGGTGCTGGGCAGGTGCCAGGAGGTGGCTCTGGACCCGTGCAGGTGAAGGATTCTCCTCTCCTGCTGCAGCAGATCGACGCCCTGCAGCTCTCCCTGAAACACCTCAAGAACGAGAACAACCTGCTCAAGGTCAGGGGGGATGGGATGGGATCCTGTGGGATGTGATCCTGTGGGATGGGATCCTGTGGGATGTGAGAGCAGGGTCAGCACTGGGAGCTGGCAGTGCTGGTGGAACTGGGGGAACTGGGGTGCTGGTGATGTCCCTGCCAGCCTCGGTCCCCTCAGTGCAGACACCACTGGCACAACCTGATTGATTAATTAATTGGTTGATTAATGAACACCCCATGGGGCACAACAGCAGATAATCCAATTAACCAGCTATTATAATGGGTATTAATTCATGCAGGGGATGGAGCAGCTCATTAACAGCTCCCAAATCCAACGTGTCACTTCCCAGGGCTTCCTTTAGCAGCCTTTTATCCCCTGCTTTTCCTCTTTAATCCCATTTTCCATCCACCCTCTCCTCCTGGCGTTTCTCCCCCATTTCCCACGCCCCTCCCTCTGCTCCCCACATCCCTAACTCCAGTTTCCCGTGGTCCCCAGGGTGCCCAGATGAAGCTGGAGCTGGCCAGCCTGGCCCCCCTGCAGGTGCCCCGGGTGGCGCGGGAGCGCGCGGGGGAAACGCTGCCCACGCAGAGCCTGTACCGCAAAACCACCCAGCTGCTGGAGACCCTCTACCAGCTCAGTGCCAACGCCAAGGTGCTGGACATGAGGCAGAGCAAATCCAGTAGGTCCTACAGACACGTTCCTTTGGGATTGGGGGGGTTGTGGCACCTCTGTGCTGTCCCTCTGCCCACAGAGGGACTGGCAGCAATGCGGGTGGGATCCGGGGTGAGGGCTCTGCTCTGGGGGCAGGTTTGGGGTGTTTGGGTTGAGGGAACAGCCCTGTGGCAGGTTTGGGGTGTTTGGGTTGAGGGAACAGCCCTGTGTCCCCACAGTGCCCATCCCTGTCCCCCTCAGGGCCATTGGTGTGTTGGGGACATGGCTCAGTGTCCAGGGGTTGAGCTGCTCTGGTGTGGATCAGCCTCTCCCTGCTGGGGAGCCCCTTAAACCTCTGAAACCCCCCTGGTACTAATGCAAGGAGGTCAAACCATCCCCAGACCCAACTGGTACAAACCTGAGGAGATAAACCTCCCAAAACTCACCCAGTATCAACCTGAGGAGGTAAAAACTCCACAAAACCCACCTGGTACCAATCTGAGGAGATCAAAGCCCTCAAAACCCACCTGGTACCAACCTGAGGAGATCCAAGCCCTGGTGCTGGGAGGGGTCACAGCTGTCCTGCTGTGTCTGTGTGTCCATCCCTCCCTCACTCCCATTCCTGCAGCGAGGAGCTCCTCAGCACGGCTGCTGGAGCAGACAGCCCGGCTCTGCGCCCTCAAGAACTCCATCGATGCTCTCAAGGTGAGGAGGGGTCTTTTTCGGGGTGGGGGACATGGTGGCACCCCCAGTCCAGCCCTGCAGAGCCCCAGGCTGGGGCTGGTGGCACCTGGTGGCATTGAGGGGACAAGGTGCTGCCCATTCCCCAGTCAGGTTTGACCCCTCTGCCTTGTGCCCAGGGTGGGAAAGGGCTCAGTGGGGTGGGTGAGGGGCTCTGGGGGGTCCCCATGGGGTGGATTTTGGGATGACCTTGCTGTGCCCCCCAGGATGACACGCTGAGGGAGATGGTTCAGCAGCAGCCGGGCGCCGGCGTCTCCACCACCTTCGGCACCTTCCCGTCCTCTTCCTTCCTGAAGGTGAGACCCCAATCCCGAGGGACCCTGATCCTGAGGGAGCCTAAATCCCAAGAAATCCCCAGTCCTGAAGGACTGCAATCCTGAGGGGCCCCAGTCCCAAAGTAGTCCCCCAATCTTGAGGGACCCCCATTCCTGAGGGCCCCCAGTTCTCAGGGACCCCAATCCCAAGGAACCCCCTATCTTGAGGGACCCCCTGTACCCGAGGGACCCCAATCACAAAAAATTCCCATTCATGAGTGGCTCCAGTCAATCCCAAGGGACTCCTGTTCCTGATCCCCAATTTCCAGGGACCCCCTGTTCTGACCAGCTCCAACCCCGAGGGATCCCCCATTCCCAAGGGATCGGGTGGGTGAAGACCCCCTGCTCCACCCCATCACCCACAACAGCCACCACATCCCATCCCGAGTGACCCCTTGGGGACCCCAGGAGAGCCGGGGGTGGCGCGGGGACACTGTCCCGTTGCTGTCCCCGCAGGCCAAGCAGGAGCAGGCGCAGGGCGCGGCGCTGTGCGGGCGGGTGACGATCCCGTGCGCCCCGGGGCACGGCCAGGCGCACCGCGTGCTGCTCACCCCCGACCTGCTGCAGCACCTCCGGCAGCACTTCGTCGCCTGATCCGCCCCCGAGGGACCCCCACCCCGCTGTCCCTCCCCCCTCGGGACTCTGCGCTGCCCTCCCACCCCGGCCCCACTCGTGGGTGGGAGCCGTGTCCCCCGCGCTGCTCTCGGACACTACAGAACCCCCCCAGCCCAAACCGTGCTCCTGGCATCCAATAAAAGTTCCCTGGATGTGCGTCCTGCTCCTGGAACTGCGCACCGGGGTGGGGACACGGGAGGGGACTGGGGGACACGGGAGGGAGAAAAGGGGATGGGAGGGCACTGGGGGGTCACGGAAGGGGAGCGGGGGAGTCACGGGAAAGGACTGAGAGAACCCCGGGGGTCACAGGGAGCCCCAGCATGGAACCACGGGGACATTTGGGGATCCCGGGATGGCACCAGCAGCACTGCGAGACATTTGGGGGTCCCGGGGGGACACCTGGAGGGCACTGAGGGTCCCAGAGGCGATCGTAGAGCTCTGGGCCCCCCGGGAGGGGACACGGGGCCATTCGGGGGTCCCGCGATGGCAGCGGGGGCACATTGGGGGCGGCGGGTCCCGCCACGTGCGGCCGCGCGCGCACCGAGCAGCGCGGGAAGGGGCGGGGCCGGGGGCGCGCGCGGGGCTCCCATTGGCCGGCGCGCAGGAAAAGGCGGGAGGAAACGCCCCCTCCCGACTGTGATTGACAGATGCCGCCGAGGGGGCGGGGTCAGCACTCCTCTGCCCGATTGGCTGCGGGGCGGGGCCATGGAGCGCGGACCGCTGTGATTGGCGGAGAGCGCGGCGCAGTGGGCGCTGATTGGCGGAGGACGGAGGAGACGAGATTCCGGCGGGGACAGAGCGTCAGTTCCGGGCGGCGGCGGCGGCGGCGGGAGGACCATGGTGAGTGAGGGACGGGCCGGGGCCGCATCCGACGCCATCGGGGGTGGGGAGAGGCCCAGGAGCCGCATCCGACCGCATCGGGAGTGGCGGGAGGCCGGGGAGCCGCATGGAGCCGGGCCGGGCTCTCCGGGGAGCGGCGGGCGCGGGGATGGGCGGGAGCGCGGCCCCGGTGCCGCCCCCGCTGAACGGAGCCCCCGGTGCCGCAGGTGCTGCTGCACGTGCTGTTCGAACATGCGGCCGGGTACGCGCTGTTCGCCGTGCGAGAGGTGGAGGAGATCGGGATGCTGCTGCCGCAGGTACGGCACCGACACCGGCAACGGGGGGAGCGGGAGGAACGGGGTGGGTAAGGACGGGAATCGGGCGGATGGCGGGAGGAGGGCTGGGAACGGGGAGAGGTGCCGGGAGGGTGGCGCCCCGGGGGCCGCTCCCCGTGCCCGGTGTGAGCGCAGCCGCCGGTTCCCCGCGCAGGTGGAGGAGAGCGTCCTGACGCTGGGCAAGTTCCACAATGTGGTGAAGCTCGTGGCGTTCTCGCCGTTCCGCTCGGCGCAGAGCGCGCTGGAGAACATGAACGCCGTGTCCGAGGGTGAGTGCGGGGCCGGGGCACCGGGACCCCTCCGCCCCCGGTGACCCCGGGGCCGCCCTGACCCCTCCGTGACCCACAGGAGTCCTGCACGAGGACCTGCGGCTGCTGCTGGACACGGCGCTGCCTCCCAAGAGGAAGAAGGTGGTGCTGGGGGTGGGCGATGCCAAGATGGGCGCGGCCGTGCTGGAGGAGCTGGGGGTGCAGTGCCAGACCGGGGGTGTCGTGGCTGAGCTGCTGCGTGGTGAGTGGGGACAGAGGGGACAGGGACACCTCGGTGCGGTCCTGGGTTGATCAGGATTTGGGGGGGACAGGGTGCCGTTGTTGTGAGGGGGCTGCACGTGGTGTTGGCTCAGTGTCCATGTGGTGGCCCCGTTGTCCCCACACGGTGTCCCCGTGTCCCCGCAGGGATCCGGCTGCATTTCTCGGCGCTGGTCCGAGGCCTCACGGCGCAGTCGGCGGCCAAGGCCCAGCTGGGGCTCGGCCACAGCTACTCCCGGGCCAAGGTGAAATTCAACGTGAACCGGGTGGACAACATGATCATCCAGTCCATCAGCCTGCTGGACCAGCTGGACAAGGACATCAACACCTTCTCCATGCGGGTCCGGTCAGTGGGGACACATCAGGGGGGTTTAAAAGGTTTTGGGGTTCCCCCTCCCCATGCTTACCACAGGCAGCTGCTGCTGCTCTGGCTGCCTGTACAGACCGGGGAGGGACAGCAGCTCCCCCAGGGCCATTGGCCGGGCCACAGGGCCTTGGCCTGGACCAGGGGGGACATTTGGGAATACGGGGGTGGTCTGGGGACACACAGAGCTGTGCTGGGGCCCGGCTGGCCCCGGTGACCGTGCCCCTGTCCCTGCAGGGAGTGGTACGGGTACCACTTCCCCGAGCTGATCAAGATCATCCCCGAGAACTCCATGTACTGCCGGGTGGCCAAATTCATCGGGAACCGCCGCGAGCTGAGCGAGGAGAGCCTGGAGGGGCTGGAGGAGATCGTCATGGACAGCGCCAAGGCCCAGGCCATCCTGGAGGCCTCCCGCTCCTCCATGGGTGAGAGGGGCTCTGGGGAGCTCAGGGGGGGCCTGGCCACGTGTGGTCAGTGCTGTCGCTCACCCCGTGCCTCCCCCAGGAATGGACATCTCCCCCCTGGACCTCATCAACATCGAGAGCTTTTCCCGCCGCGTCATCTCGCTGTCCGACTACCGCAAGGAGCTGCAGGAGTACCTGCGCTCCAAGATGAGCCAGGTGGCCCCCAGCCTGTCAGCCCTCATCGGGGAGGTGGTGAGTGTCCCCAGGAGCCCCCGTGTCACCTGCCCAGCCGCGGAGATGATGTCAGAGTGAATCTGTCAATCCACTGAGTCGTGCTGCTGACGCTTCCACTGCTGATCCCGGCCTGCGGGGGACTCTGTGCCCTTGGGGGGTTGGGGGCCCCCTGTAACCCCCTCTGTGCCATCCCCCAGGTGGGTGCCCGCCTCATCTCGCACGCTGGCAGCCTGACCAACCTGGCCAAGTACCCGGCGTCGACGGTGCAGATCCTGGGCGCCGAGAAGGCGCTGTTCAGGTACCCGGGGCGGTCGCGGTGATGGCGGCGCGGGGCCGCGGCTGTGACTCGATGGGGGTGAGCAGCCGGCCCGGTCTGAGCGACCCCCGGAGCGCAGCGGGCTGGGGAGGGGCTGGCCGTGGGTGGGGGCTGCATTCACGGGTCCTGACCCCCTCCCCTGGCCCCTGGCAGGGCGCTGAAGACGCGGGGGAACACCCCCAAGTACGGCCTCATCTTCCACTCCACCTTCATCGGGCGCGCGGCCGCCAAGAACAAGGGGCGCATCTCGCGCTACCTGGCCAACAAATGCACCATCGCCTCCCGCATCGACTGCTTCTCAGGTGGGTCTGGGGGCTCTGCCACTGCTTCTCAGGTGGGTCTGGGGGCACTGCCACTGCTTCTCAGGTGGGTCTGGGGGCTCTGGCACTGCTGGCACAAGGGGTCTGGGGCACAGGCATGGCCAGCGTGTCACTGTCACAGTTGGGGGCATTCAGGGCCGCTCTGCAGTGATGGGAACATTTTTCGTCAACAGCATCTCACCCCGTGTGAATGGTGACTCCTCTGGGCTGAGCAGAGCACGGGGGGAATCTGGGGAGGTTTGAGGGTGCAGGGTGAGTGCTGAGCCCCCCCTGTCCCCTCCCTGCAGAGGTCCCCACCAGTGTCTTTGGGGACAAGCTGCGGGAGCAGGTGGAGGAGCGCTTGGCCTTCTACGAGACCGGGGAACCGCCCCGCAAGAACCTGGAGGTGATGAAGGAGGCCGTGGTGGAGGTGAGGAGGAGGAGGAGGGGGAGGAGGAGGGGATAATGAGGGGTGAAGAAGAGGGGTGAGGGTGACAAATGGAGGCAGTGGGAGAGGTGGAGGAGGGTGATATGATGGTGGAGGAGAGGCTGATGGAGGTGAGGTGCTGAGATGGAAATAATGGAAATGTTGGGGTGAGAAAGATGATGGAGGTGAGGTCTTGGGGGAGATGAATGTGGCAGTGGTGAAGTACCAGGGAATGAAGATTGTGAATGGGAGGATGGTGGTAGAGGTGATGATGATGCTGAGGTGCTGGGGGGATGAAGCTGAGATCCTGTGGTGATGAGGATGATGCTGAGGTGCTGGGGGATGAAGCTGAGATCCTGTGATGGTGAGGATGATGCTGAGGTGCTGGGGGATGAAGCTGAGATCCTGTGATGGTGAGGATGATGCTGAGGTGCTGGGGGGATGAGGATGATGCTGAGGTGCTGGGGGGATGAAGCTGAGATCCTGTGATGGTGAGGATGGTGCTGAGGTGTTGGGCGATGAAGCTGAGGGCCCGTGTCGGAGGTGATGTCACTGTGCCATCCTGACCCTCTGTGGAGGCCAAAGACTGATTTAATGAGTCTGATCCGACCAGTTCCGGCCCTGGGGACAAACCCTGGGCCCCTCCCCTCGCTCATGTCCCCCCTGCGTGTCCCCAGGCCAACGAGGTGGTGGCTGAGGTGAAGAGGAGGCAGGAGAAGAAGGAGAAGAAGAGGAAGAAGAGGGAGAAGCGGCGGCTGGAGGCGCTGGCAGCAGCTGCTGAGGAGCAGACAGAAAACTCAGTGATGGAGACAGAGGTGAGGGGAATGGGGAGACACTTGGGGGGGCATTGGGGTCCCTCTGCCTTGTGAGGGGTCAGAGCTGATCTGGGGCTCCCCACAGGAGAACGATGTGGGAGCCAAGAAGAAGAAGAAAAAGAAGAAGCAGCAGCCAGAGGAGTCAGAAGCAGAGGCGGAGCCCGAGGAGAACGGGGTGGAGGAAGAGGAGGAGGAGGAGGAGGCACTGCCCAAGAAGAAAAGGAAAGTCATGGTGGAGCCTGAGCAGCAGGAGGAGGAGGAGGAGGAAAAGAAGAAGAAAAAGAAGAAGAAGAAGAAGGCAGTGGCTCAGGACTCTGAGGAGGATTAGGCAGCAGAGATCAGTCAGCACATGGACTGACAGACTGACGGACAGACAGGAACTGGGAGTGGCCACTCAGCGTGTTCCCAGCTGTGTCCTGGGGCACAGGGGCCACCTGGACTGGGGCACAGCCCCTCGTGGCCTGGGCGAGTCCCTGTGGCCACCAGCAGCCCCTGGACTGTGCCTTACACAGAGGAACTTCCAACCCCCTGTCCCCTTCCTTGGGGACTGGGCTGCATGGGGCTGTCCCCAGGCTGTGTCCCCTCCCTGTGCAGTGCAGGGGACAGGCCCCCTCGCGGTGCCCAAACCCCAATAAAGGGCTGAGGTTGTTGCTGATCCCTCCTGTCCTGCTCCGTGGCAGGGCGTGGCCAGGCTGTCCCCACAGGGGTCACCCTGTCACCAGCAGCCTGCCCGGGCCCAGGGACACCACACAGTCACGCCTGAGGCCACTTTATTGGAGTCACCAGGGGCAGGAGTGAGGCCACTACACCTCCAGGGCATCAATGACGGCCTGGGTGAAATCCATGGAGGTGGAGTAGCCCCCCATGTCCGCCGTGCGCACCTGCAAGGAGATGGGAGGTTAGGGACAGGGACAAGGAGGGCACCTGCAAGGTGGGGTCCCCCTGGCCCCCAGCTGGGCTGTGCCACTCGGGGTTTGGCTCCCTGGAGCCCTCTGCACCCCCACAATTGTCCCTGTGCTTTGGGGCTGGTGATCCCTCTGCCCCACAGCAGCAGCCCAGTTTGGTTTGCAGCTCCAGCCCCCCGAGGCTGTGAGGGAAGCGTTGGACCCTTTATTAGCAAAGCAGAATACAGAGCATGAGACAGGGCACAGCCCCACAGGGATTATGGGATCAGCCCTGGAACCCCCCAATTCCCACAGACTGGGGGGTGCAGGGTGCAGCTCCCCCACATCTGGAGTGTTTCAAGGTCACCTCATGCCTGGAGTTGTCCCTGCACGGGGACCCTGTGCCAGCAGCTGCCAAGGGGATGGAGGGTGGGGGTGTCACCCTGTTTATTGCTAAAAGCTGGATGGGATGCATCCCATGGGAATGGGGGTACAGGGATCCCACAGTCACACTGATTCCACAGGAATGGGGTTCCCACATTCATAAGGATCCCATGGGAATGGAGGTCCCACAGTTGTGGTCCCACGAGAATCCCACAAACCATGCTGGTCCCACAGTCAAAGGGATCCCAAAAGAATGGGGGTCCCACAATCATGGAATCCCATAGGATTGGGATCCCACAGTTAAAGGTCCTGTTCTCACAGGGAACCCAAATCCCATTGGTCCAACAGTCACAATGGTCCCATAGATATGGGGGTCCCACAGTCACAGGACCTTGAAAGAATGAGGTCCCATAATCACAGGATCCCATGGGATTGGGGATCCCACAGTTTGAGGTCCCATTCTCACAGGGATCCCAAATCCCATTGGTCCCATAGGAGTGATTACCCAGTAAGGGGGATCCCATGGGAATGGGGGTCCCAGAACCACCTTGGGTGGTCCCAATGTCCCTAAGAGCTGCCTGTGAGTTCGGGGCACTGCCCCACTCCCCCCAAACCCAGTGAACCCCAAAATCCACACTGGTCCCTCCATGGAGCGATCCCTGCTGGGGGATGGGGTAGGGAAAGGATTCCTGGGGTTCCTGGGGCACCCTCCTGCCTGGAGGGGCTCTGGGGAGGGGCTGAGGCCTGGGGGAGCTGCTGGGGGCCCTAAGCCCCATAGTGGGGGTGCAGGTTGTCAATGACGGACTTGACGAAGTCAGAGGTGGTGGAGTAACCGCCCAGATCCCGAGTCCGGACCTGCAAATCCAACACAGGGAGGGGAGAGACGGGAAAGGGGCCGTGAACGAGGGAACAGCTGGGACAGGGGACAGCGAGGGAGAGGGACTGGACAACCCCCAGAGCCCTGCCAGGAACTGGGGGCACATCCCTGAGAGCCCTGCCAGGAACTGGGGAGCCTGGTCACAACTGAGAACCTGCAGGAACTGGGAATGAGGAACATTCCTGATGAGCCCTGCCAGGAACTGGGGCACAACCCTGAGAGCCCTGCCAGGAACTGGGAATGGGGCACATCCCTGAGAGCCCTGCCAGGAACTGGGAATGGGGCACATCCCTGAGAGCCCTGCCAGGAACTGGGGCACAACCCTGAGAGCCCTGCCAGGAACTGGGATTGGGAATGGGGCTGTGGAACCATCCCTGAGAGCCCTGCCAGGAACTGGGGCACATCCCTGAGAGCCCTGCCAGGAGCTGGGAATGGGGCACAACCCTGAGAGCCCTGCCAGGAACTGGGGAACATTCCTGAGAGCCCTGCCAGGAACTGGGGAACATCCCTGAGAGCCCTGCCAGGAGCTGGGAATGAGGAACATTCCTGAGAGCCCTGCCAGGAACTGGGGAACATCCCTGAGAGCCCTGCCAGGAACTGGGAATGGGGCACATCCCTGAGAGCCCTGCCAGGAACTGGGAATGGGGCACATCCCTGAGAGCCCTGCCAGGAGCTGGGAATGGCGACATGGGGCTGTGGAACCATCCCTGAGAGCCCTGCCAGGAACTGGGGCACATCCCTGAGAGCCCTGCCAGGAGCTGGGAATGGGAATGGGGCTGTGGAACCATCCCTGAGAGCCCTGCCAGGAGCTGGGAATGAGGAACATTCCTGAGAGCCCTGCCAGGAGCTGGGAATGGGGCACATCCCTGAGAGCCCTGCCAGGAGCTGGGGAACATCCCTGAGAGCCCTGCCAGGAGCTGGGGAACATCCCTGAGAGCCCTGCCAGGAGCTGGGGAACATCCCTGAGAGCCCTGCCAGGAGCTGGGATTGGGAATGGGGCTGTGGAACCATCCCTGAGAGCCCTGCCAGGAGTTGGGGAACATCCCTGAGAGCCCTGCCAGGACCCAAATGGGGACAGGGCCATGGAGAATCCCCCAGCCCTGTCAGAAGTCTCTCCCTTGCCATGGTGATCAGAGGGGCTGGACAGAGCTGTGGGCCCAGGACTGGAGCTGGAGAGAAGAGAGGAGCCAAAATTCCAGCTAGAAAGAGAGAGGTCCCAAAATTCCAGCTGGAAAGAAGAGGACCCAAAACTCCAGCTGGAAAGAGGAGAGGACCCAAAATTCCAGCTGGTAAGAGGAGCCAGAATTCCATCTGGGAAGAGGAAAGGAGCCAGAATTCCAGCTGCAGAGAGGAGCTGGAATTCCAGCTGGAAAGGAGCCAGAATTCCAGCTGCAGAGAGGAGCTGGAATTCCAGCTGGAAAGGAGCCAGAATTCCAGCTGCAGAGAGGAGCTGGAATTCCAGCTGGAAAGGAGCCAGAATTCCAGCTGCAGAGAGGAGCTGGAATTCCAGCTGGAAAGGAGCCAGAATTCCAGCTGCAGAGAGGAGAGGAAGCAGAGAACGCGCCACCAGCCCTGCCCATCACCCCGCACTCACTTTTCCACCTTTGATCACCTTCTTCACAGCATCTGAGATCATGTTGGAGTGATATTCCAGGCTGGAAAAGAGGGGGAAGCAGGGGGTCAGCCCCCCAAACCCCCCCCAACCCCCCCCTCTGAGAGCCCAGCACGTACTTGAGGTGCCGCAGCATGTTGGAGGCCGAGAGCAGCATGGCCGTGGGGTTGGCGATGTTCCTGCCCACGGCCGGGCAAAGGGGTGCCGGGCTCCCTGTGGGGCACAGGGCAGGGTGACAGGGACCTGCCACCCTGCCAGATGTGGCACTGTCCCCTCTGGGGATGGGCAGGGCTCCTCACCAGCTCGAACACGGCGTACTCGGCGCTGAGCTCTCGCCGGGCACGACCGCCGGCGCCGCCCACCAGACCCGCAGCCAGATTGTCCACGATGTTCCCGTACAGGTTGGGCATCACCAGGACATCAAACTGGTAAGGGTTCTGCACCAGCTGGGGTGGGAGTGGGAATGGGGTTGGGATTGGGAATGGTGAGACTGGAACAGCTGGGGAAGATCAGCCCAGGGACAGGGAGCTCCAAGGTGGTGGCTCGATGCCATGGCTGGCACAAGGCTGGAGGGTTGGGCTGAAAGGGAGGATTGAAGGACTAAAGGGAGTTTTTAGGGATATAAAAGAAATTTTAAGGGATTAATGAGTTTTTAGGGATTGAAGGAGAGTTTTTAGGGTTATAAAGGGAAATTTTTAGGGAGTGAAGAGTTTTCAGGGTCATAAAGGGGAGGTTTTAGGGATTTAGCTATAAAGGGGAGTTTTCAGGGATATAAAGGGGAGTTTTTAGGGAGTGGAGTTTTTAGGGTTATAAAAGGAAATTTTTAGGAATTGAAGGAGAGTTTTTAGGGATTGAAAGGGGAATTTTTAGAATTACAAAGGGAAATTTTTAGGGAGTGAAGGAGAGTTTTAGGCATTGAAAAGGAGTTTTTAGGGATATAAAAGAGAGTTTCTCGGGATTAAATGGGAGTTTTTAGGAATTGAAGGGGAGTTATTAGGGATTGAAAGGGAGTTATTAGGGACTGAAAGGGAGTTATTAGGGATTGAAAGGGAGTTTTTAGGGTTATAAAGGGAAGTGACCATGCCCAGCCCCAGTGAGGCTGCAGGAAGCCCAGATTCCCCCCAGGAGCAGCCCCAGAGCCACAGGCTGAGCAAGGGCAGGTGAGACAGAGCTGGGAATGCTGGGAATGCTGGGAATGGTGGGAGGGCTCCTGCCTGGCCCAGGTGGGCTGGGTGTGTCCAGGTTTGGAGCAGGGATGGGGTCACACCCAGGGGTGTGGCCGGGGGGCGTGGCTCACCTGCATGCAGCAGTTGTCGATGATCATGGTGTCGAATTTGATTTTGGGGTAGAGCTCAGCCACCTCCTTGCAGCACTGCAGGAACAGCCCATCCCCCAGCTTCCTGCCACAGGGAACAGCAGGAAGGGTTGGGGAACCCCCAAAGGCTGCAGGGACCCACAGGAACTGGGATCTGTGACACCACAGGGGCTCCTCACCCCCCTTTCCCCCCTCCCCCTGATGGGGATTTGTCCCAGGTGAAACAAGGGGTGGGAGGTGTCCAGGTGCTGATTCCAGAGTTTGGGATTCTGCAGGAATGACCCCACAATGATCCCACAATCCATGGGGAGATGCTGCACTGGGAATATCTGGATATTGATTGATCAATAAATGTGATCAGCTCCAGAGTCAGAGTGAGGGGAAAGTCCCAATCCCAGAGAAATCCTGGGAGCAGAGGAGAAAATCAGGGAATCATGGAATGGTTTGGGTGAGAGGGACCTGAAGTTTATTAATTCCATGTTCAGGGACACCTCCCACCATCCCAGGTGGATCCAGCCTGGCCTTGGGCACTGCCAGGGATGCAGGGACAGCCACAGCAAATCTGGGAATCCCAGCCCAGAATTCCTGCCCAAGATCCCAGCCCAATCTCCCCTTTCCCAGTGGAAACCATTCCCCTTGTCCCCAATTCCAGCTCTCCTGGAGCCCCTGCAGGGACTCTGAGCATCCCCTGGGATTTTCCCTTCTCCAGCTGAACATTCCCAACCTTCCCATCATCCCTGACCTCATCCCCCATTCCCAAACTTCCCAAACTGTAATTTTTGGGATGAAAATAATCCTTCCCCAGGACAACCCAGCCACGAACGGATGGATCCATCCCAGTCCCTCTCCACCCTCCCAGCCAGCAATTCCTTCCCAAATCTCTATTTTTTTCCCCCACTTTGAAGCCATTCCCCCCCTCTCCTGCCAGCCCAAATTGCTGCCAGGTGTGCTGGAGCCCTGTGGGTGTCTCTGGCAGGTGTCCTGGGGTGCCAGTGGCACTCACATGATGTTGGCCTTGTGCACAGCTGTGACCTTGGCCCGGCCCTTCTTGGTGGCGTAGTCGAAGGCGAATTTGGCGATGCGCTGGGACTTGGCCCTGGTGATGATCTTCAGGCACTCGATCACCCCCTTGGCACTCTGGGGACAGGGACAGGGGTCACAGCCAGCCCAGGGGGTCCCTGCCACCTCTCCTGCTCCCTTCCCTCTCCTTATCACCTGAATTGTATTTATTATGTGCTATATGTACTGTTGTAGCTATTGTCCTTACATCTATTTATTACTGTCATTGTTATTTTTATTAACTATTTCTTATCATCACCATTTTGGTTCAATTATTAAATTGTTCTTATCATCAGCATTTTATTTCAATGATTAAACGTTTATCATCATCACCATTTTGTTTCAGTGATTAAATTGTTCATACCATCACCATTTTATTTCAATGATTAAACTGTTCTTATCATCATCACCCTTTTGGTTCAATTATTAAATATTTCTTATCACCACCATTCTGGCTTAATTATTAAAATGTTCTTATCATTTACCACCATTTTTTCAATTATTAAATTATTCTAACTCATTCCAGTCCCTCTCCAGCTCTCCTGGAGCCCCTTTAGGGACTCTGAGGATTCACTGGAGTTTTTCCTTCTCCAGGGGAACATTCCCAGCTCTCCCAGAGCAAAACAGCTCCAGAATCCTGGAATGGTTTGGTCTGGTAAAGACCTTAAATCCCATCTCAATCCCACCCCATCCATGTTTCAGGGACACCTCATCTGTCCCAGGTGGATCCAGCCTGGCCTTGGGCACTGCCAGGGATCCAGGGAATCTGGGAATTCCATCCCAGATAGGAATTTCTTCCCAAGACCCCACCCCAGTGGAAGCCATTCCCTGTGTCCTGTCCCTCCAGCCCCTCTCCTGGAGCCCCTGCAAGGAGCTCCCAGGATTTTCCCTTCTCCATGTGGCATTCCCAGCACTCCCAGCACCTCATGCTCCAGGGAGCTGTACTCTCCCTCTGTCTGCTCCCTGATGATCACCAGGTCCAGGTTGTTGTGCCGGGTCTGGTACCCAGGGAGACTCTTGACGTGCACCACGTTGGCAAACAGGTCCAGCTTCCTCCTGGGAGGGACACAGGGACACAGGGACAGAGGGACAGGGTCACCTGGGGCTGCTATGGGGTCCCCTCTGAGTGCTGGGGACACCCCCCTGTGCAGGACCCCAGGGTGAGCAGGGACAGCTCCTGACCACAGATCATCCCTCAGGAGTTTGGCTTCCCAATAACCCATTAATTAATAATTAATGGATTTTTTCCCCTCAGTGAGAAGTTCTGGGGGCCACATCACCAATTCCAGAATTTCCAGGAAAGCAGCATCAGCTTCTAACCACGGATCATCCCTCAGGAGTTTTGTTTCCCAGCCCACACAAAACCCCTCAGCATTTTCCACTCCCCCTTAACTCATTAATGATTAATTCATTAATTTTGCAGGCCCTCCCTCACCTGAGCCTCATGTCATAGGACGCCAGGTCTCCCTTGTACTCCATGGGCGTGTGGATCTTCCCTGCAGGACACGGGGAGGGATGAGGACATGGAATTGTGACAGCAGCCCACAAAACCTGTCCTGGCACAGCCTGAGGGGACAGGGACAGGGAGGTGACAAGGACAGGGGCTCACCAATGAGGGCCACCTTGCTCTCCTTCATGGAATCCACCACCCGGTCCAGCTTCTCCTCGGACGCCGTGTTCTGCACCTCGCTGAGGTGGTGCTCGTCAAAGATCACGGGGACATTGCCAGCCTGGCACGGGGACAGAGCCACCCACTGTCACCTGGCAGCCTCAGGGACACAGCAGGGACCCCCAGGGACAGGCCAGGGGGGCTGGAGCCCTGAGGCAGCCAGGGAGAGCTCAGGGAGAGGAGGGAACTGGGGGCACTTCGGTGCCAATGCAATGGTGACATTGATGGGATGCTGAGGTCCCCTCAGCACTGGCAAGGCCACCACCTGGGATGTCCCCAAGTGTCACATGCACAGGGTGGTCAATCCCTGCAGGGATGGGGACTCCCCTGCTGCCTTGGAGAGCTGTTTTTTGGGAGGAATTTTCCCAACATCCAACCCAAACCCTCCCAGGAATGGGGACTCACCCTCTGTCCAGGGGCAGCACCAGTGGGGACAGAGGGGACAGGGACACACAGGGACACTTGGGGACAATGCAGGGATACACAGGGACACTCAGGGACACTTGGGAACATGCAGGGACACACAGGGACAATCACAGACACTCAGGGAGATGCAGGGTCACACAGGAACACTTGGGGACACTTGAGGATATGCAGGGACACTCAGGGAGATGCAGGGACAGATGTGTGACACAGAGAGACACACAGATACACAGGGACACTTAGGGACACTCAGGGACACTTGGGGACACACAGGGACACTCAGGGACACTCAGGGACACTTGGGGACACAGGGACACTCAGGGACACTTGGGGACATGCAGGGACACATGTGTGACACACAGGGACACCCAGGGACATCCAGAACACAGAGGGACACACAGAGACACACATGTGACATATTGAGACACTCAAGGACATCCAGGACACCCAGGGACACCTGGGAACACATGGGAACACTCAGGGACACTTGGGGACACAAGGACATTCAGGGACACACAGAGACATGTAGGGACACACATGTGACACACAGGGACACGTGTGTGACACACAGGGGACACTTCAGAACACATGGGGACACTCAGGGACATGCAGGGACACACAAGGACATTCAGGGACACACTTGGGGACGCTCAGGGACCTGCAGGGACACACAGGGACACGTGTGTGACAGACAGGGACACTTGGGGACCCCGAGGGCAGCTGTGCCCCCATGGCTGTACCTTGAAGACCTCCTTGACAGCGTGCATGAGCTCGGGCCCCACGCCGTCCCCCGGCAGCATCGTCACCTGGAAGGTGCCCTCAGCCCTGGCACTGTGGGACTGTGACACGGGGGGGTCACCCCAAACCAGCCCCAAACAGGGGCCCACAGCACAGGGACAGGGGCTCCTGCAGCTGGGGGGGCAGGAGAGGCCTGGGATGGGGACACCCAGGACACTGCTGGCTGTGTCCCCAAGTGCCACATGCACAGGCTGGGAAATCCCCCCAGGTGGGAAATTCCCAATATCCAACCCAACCTCTCCTGGCACGCTTGGGGGCAGTCCCTTTGTCTGTCCCTGTCCCTTTGTCTGTCCCTGTCCCCTCCTGTCAGGGAGTTTGCAGAGCCACCAGTCCCCTCCAACCCCCTTTTCTCCCTCAGCTGCTCCAGCCCCTTCCCCAAATCCATTCTTTTCTCCAGCCCCTCCAAGTTTTGTGCTGGGGGCCCCAAACCCAGCCCAGGACTGAGCTGTCATCCCTGTCCCTGTCCTGGGCCACCCTGGGGTGACAACCACACCTGACACCACCCAGGGACCTTTTCCTCCCTCAGCACTTCCAGAAATAACTTCAGACTCTGCCCAGAGCAATTCCTGAGAGTTCCCAGCACAGCCTGGCATCCCTGAATTCCCTCACTCCTGCTCCCTGCCCTCAGGATCTCATGGAATTTTGGACAGTCGTTTTTAGGAGGAATTTTCCTCAATATCCAACACAAATAATCTCCAGGGTTGGAGACTCTCCCCTGGTTTTTCCAGGAGGAATTTCCCCAAATCCCAGCACAGCCTGGCATTTCTCAATTCCCTCACTCCTGCTCCCCGCCCTCAGGATCTCACGGAATTTTGGGTGGCATTTTTAGGAGGAATTTCCCCAATATTCCACCCAAATCTCTCCAGGTTTATCATTCACTCCCCCTTTATCTTTCCCCAATATCCCAGCATTCCTGAATTCCCTCATTCCTGCTCCCCACCCTCAGGATCTCATGGAATTTTGCCAAACCTCATTTTGGTGGCCCAGACCACAAAAAAGCCTCGCTGATCATTCCTGGGATGTTTCCACCCATCCCTTCCTCATCCCAGAATTCCCAGCATGAATCTCCCAAATCCACGGGGAATTCCTCCCCCAGCAGGCCAGGAGCCAGGGAAACCCAGAATTGCAGTGGGAAGGGAAGGAAGTAAGGAGAGCTGAGAGTCCAGGCTGGGAGCTGAATAAGCTGAATCAATATCCAGGGCACAAATGGAGCTGCTGGGCAGTGATTAAATATCAGCAGGCAAAGCTGAGGGAAGGGCAGAGCCTCAAGGTCACTCAGGGCTGAGCTCTCTCAGCCACATTTCCCATGGAATCAGGAATTTGCTGGCTGGGAAAAGCCTCAGAGAGCTCCCAGAGCCTGTCCCCAAGTGGGATGATAAAGAACATTTCCAGTGTCCCACCCTGGCACAAGCCTGAGGCTGTTTTGCCCTCGCGCTGTTTGGGGGGTTGAAGATCCCCTGAGCCTCCCTGTCCGCCATTCCCCGTGTGTCCCCTGGCCCGCTCACCTTGGCCTGTGCTGCTGCAGGAGGGGCGCGCAGGTGCCCACCCCGCCACAGCCCGCGGCTCTGCGCTCGCAGAGGCCCTGGGGGGAGGGGGCGGCACAGCTCAGACAGACCCCTCAGAGCCCCCCTCCCCACAGTGACCCTCCCCCTG
>NC_136687.1:556706-702762 GCF_903797595.1 Erithacus rubecula | reverse complement strand
GACACACAGGGACACGTGTGTGACACACAGGGGACACTTCAGAACACATGGGGACACTCAGGGACATGCAGGGACACACAAGGACATTCAGGGACACTTGGGACGCTCAGGGACCTGCAGGGACACACAGGGACACGTGTGTGACAGACAGGGACACTTGGGGACCCCGAGGGCAGCTGTGCCCCCATGGCTGTACCTTGAAGACCTCCTTGACAGCGTGCATGAGCTCGGGCCCCACGCCGTCCCCCGGCAGCATCGTCACCTGGAAGGTGCCCTCAGCCCTGGCACTGTGGGACTGTGACACGGGGGGGTCACCCCAAACCAGCCCCAAACAGGGGCCCACAGCACAGGGACAGGGGGCTCCTGCAGCTGGGGGGGCAGGGAGGGCCTGGGATGGGGACACCCAGGACACTGCTGGCTGTGTCCCCAAGTGCCACATGCACAGGGCTGGGAAATCCCCCCAGGTGGGAAATTCCCAATATCCAACCCAAACCTCTCCTGGCACAGCTTGGGGGCAGGTCCCTTTGTCTGTCCCTGTCCCTTTGTCTGTCCCTGTCCCCTCCTGTCAGGGAGTTGTGCAGAGCCACCAGGTCCCCTCCAACCCCCCTTTTCTCCCTCAGCTGCTCCAGCCCCTTCCCCAAATCCATTCTTTTCTCCAGCCCCTCCAAGTTTTGTGCTGGGGGCCCCAAACCCAGCCCAGGACTGAGCTGTCAATCCCTGTCCCTGTCCTGAGGCCACCCTGGGGGTGACACCACACCTGACACCACCCAGGGACCTTTTCCTCCCTCAGCACTTCCAGAAATAACTTCAGACTCTGCCCAGAGCAATTCCTGAGAGTTCCCAGCACAGCCTGGCATCCCTGAATTCCCTCACTCCTGCTCCCTGCCCTCAGGATCTCATGGAATTTTGGACAGTCGTTTTTAGGAGGAATTTTCCTCAATATCCAACACAAATAATCTCCAGGGTTGGAGACTCTCCCCTGGTTTTTCCAGGAGGAATTTCCCCAAATCCCAGCACAGCCTGGCATTTCTCAATTCCCTCACTCCTGCTCCCCGCCCTCAGGATCTCACGGAATTTTGGGTGGCATTTTTAGGAGGAATTTCCCCAATATTCCACCCAAATCTCTCCAGGTTTATCATTCACTCCCCCTTTATCTTTCCCCAATATCCCAGCATTCTGAATTCCCTCATTCCTGCTCCCCACCCTCAGGATCTCATGGAATTTTGCCAAACCTCATTTTGGTGGCCCAGACCACAAAAAAGCCTCGCTGATCATTCCTGGGATGTTCCACCCATCCCTTCCTCAGCCCAGAATTCCCAGCATGAATCTCCCAAATCCACGGGGAATTCCTCCCCCAGCAAGGCCAGGAGCCAGGGAAACTCCAGAATTGCAGTGGGAGCAGGGAAGGAAGGAAGGAGAGCTGAGAGTCACAGGCTGGGAGCTTGAATAAGCTGGAATCAAATATCCAGGGCACAAATGGAGCTGCTGGGCAGTGATTAAATATCAGCAGGCAAAGCTGAGGGAAGGGCAGAGCCTCAAGGTCACTCAGGGCTGAGCTCTTCAGCCACATTTCCCATGGAATCAGGAATTTGCTGGCTGGGAAAAGCCTCAGAGAGCTCCCAGAGCCTGTCCCCAAGTGGGATGATAAAGAACATTTCCAGTGTCCCACCCTGGCACAGCCTGAGGCTGTTTGCCCTCAGCGCTGTTTGGGGGGTTGAAGATCCCCTGAGCCTCCCTGTCCGCCATTCCCCGTGTGTCCCTGGCCCCGCTCACCTTGGCCTGTGCTTGCTGCAGGAGGGGCGCGCAGGTGCCCAGCCCCCGCCACAGCCCGCGGCTCTGCGCTCGCAGGAGGCCCTGGGGGGAGGGGGCGGCACAGCTCAGACAGACCCCTCAGAGCCCCCCTCCCCACAGTGACCCTCCCCCGCCCAGCCTGAACCTCCCCAGATTGAACCCACCCTGCCCCAGTCTGACCCCCTCAGGTGTCAGACCCCCTTGGATCCCCCCCGGCTCCCCTAACCCGACCCCCCCGCCCCGCAGCCATCTCCCCTCTCGTTCCGTCCCCTCAGCCGCCATCCCCGAGCTCTTTCTCCCCTCAGCGCCCCTGGTCTCGCCCTCCCTCACCGCCGCCGCCGTCCTTCCCGCACTGAGCGCCGCCATCTTTGAGGGCCCACAATGCACCGCGGCTGGGTGCGTGACGTCAGAGGGCGGGGCTATGCCGGCTCTGCAGCGCCCCCTGCTGGACGGGCGAGAGCAGCGCGGGGACGGGACCCCCAGTGTCCCCTCAGTGTCCCACTAGGGACCCCCCAGTGATCCCTCAGTGTCCCATTAGGGACCCCCCAGAGATCCCTCAGTGTCCCACTAGGAACCCCCCAGTGATCCCTCAGTGTCCCATTAGGGACCCCCCAGAGATCCCCCAGTGTCCACCAGAGATCCCTCAGTGTCCCCCAGAGATCCCTCAGTGTCCCACTAGGGACCCCCCAGTGTCCCCCAGAGATCCCTCAGTGTCCCATTAGGGACCCCCCAGTGTCCCCCAGAGATCCCTCAGTGTCCCCCTAGGAACCCCCCAGTGTCCCCCAGAGATCCCTCAGTGTCCCATTAGGGACCCCCCAGTGTCCCCCAGAGATCCACCAATGTCCCACTAGAAATCCCCAATGTCCCCCAGAGATCCCTCAGTGTCCCGCTAGGGAGCCCCCAGTGTCCCCCAGAGACCCCTCACTGTCCTCCAGTGTCCCACCAGAGATCCCCCAATGTCCCCCTAGGGACTCCCCCAATGTCCCCCAGTGTTCCACCAGGGACCCCTCAGTATCCTCCAGTATTCCACTAGGGACCCCCCAATGTCCCCCAGAGATTAACCAATGTTCCCCTAGGGACCTCTCAATGTCCCCCAGAGATGCCCCATGACCCCCTAGGGGCCCCTCAATGTCCCACCAGGGACCCCTCAATGTCCCCCTAGGGACCCCCCAGTGCTCCCCAGTGTCCCAATGGGGACCCCCAGTGTCCCACTAGGGATCCCCCAATGTCCTCTCAAGGACCTCCCCAGTGTCCCCCTCAGTGTCCCCTCACAGACCAATCAATGTTCCCACAGAGATCCCCCAGTGACCTCCCCAGGACCTGCTCCAAACCCCTCCTGGACCCCCATGAACGCTCCCCAGGACCTGTTTGAAAGTCCCAGTGTCCCCCCAAATATCCAAAACATTTATCTTGGGGACACCCAGTGATCTCCCCTCCAGACCCCTGTGTGAGTGTCCCTTGCCTGTCCCCTCCTTGGTGACACAGGACACAGAGCTCTTCTCTTTATTGCACCCCCACATCCCCTGGGTGCTACCATCACCACCCAGTGAGGAGCAGCAGCTCCCAGAGGACACAGACCCGCAGGGGTGTCCCCAAAGGTGTCCCCAGAGGTGTCCCCGGGGTTTGGGGGTCACTTTTTGAGGAGCTGTGCCCGTGCCCGGTTGAGCTTCTCAGCCAGGGCGCCGTCGGTGCCGGCCGAGCACCGCGCCAGCACCAGGCTCATCTCGGCCTCGTTCCTGCGCTCCATGGCCACCTCGGCTGCCTGCTCCAGCTCCCTGCAGGGCACAGGGCCAGCAGGGGACACTGAGGGGACAGCACGGCCACAGAGCCACCCCAGGCTGTCATCACTGTGCCACCACCCCAGCGGCTCCTGCTGCCCCACCGGTGTCACCCCCACCCAAATCCCCGTTCCTGCCTGTGTTGGCCGGGTGGGGCAGTGCCCCTGATCTCCTGGCACATATTCTCTGCTAATGGGCCATCTTTAAACCAGCTGGGCAATCATCTTTATCTTCCACAGCCCATCCTCCCTCCAGCAGATATCTCCTGTTACTGGCTCAGGTGTTAAAAACCAGCTGGGGCAGTCATCTTTACCTTTCCATAACCCACCCCTCACCCAGCAGGTATCTCCTGTTAATGGGCCATTGTTAAAAACTGGGTGTGGCAGTGACTCTTATCCCTGTGGGAGATATCTCCTGTTAATGGGCCATTGTTAAAAACTGGGTGTGGCAGTGACTCTTATCCCTGTGGGAGATATCTCCTGTTAATGGGCCATTGTTAAAAACTGGGTGTGGCAGTGAATCTTATCCCTGTGGGAGATATCTCCTGTTAATGGGCCATTGTTAAAAACTGGGTGTGGCAGTGAATCTTATCCCTGTGGGAGATATCTCCTGTTAATGGGCCATTGTTAAAAACTGGGTGTGGCAGTGAATCTTATCCCTGTGGGAGATATCTCCTGTTAATGGGCCATTGTTAAAAACTGGGTGTGGCAGTGAATCTTATCCCTGTGGGAGATATCTCCTGTTAATGGGCCATCTTTAAACCAGCTGGGCAATCATCTTTATCTTCCCACAGCCCATCCTCCCTCCAGCAGATATCTCCTGTTCATGGCCACTGAGTCCCAGGGCATGGCTGATAAAATTCCATCATCCCACTGGGAGATGCTCCAGCCAGGGCAGGAGCCAAGCCTTTCCTACCCAGAGAAAAACTGACATTTGGAACACCAGAGCAGCCTTTCCACTGGATTCCAGAGGAAAGCCAGACCCTTCCACATCATCCCTGGAGTTTCAGAGGAAACTGCCCCTTCTCCAGGAGCACTGCTCCAGCTGAGCCACATCTGCCCCTGCAGGAGGATGCAGCACCATGGAATGGGACTGTGCCACCACCCTGACTGACTGACTGTGCCAGCTTGGATTCTGACTCTGGTAGGGCTGGGATTGTTCTGTGTAATACTGCATTTCTATTTTAATTTTCCTAGTGAAGAACTGTTATTCCTATTCCCATCTCTTTGCCTGAGAGCCCCTTAATTTCAAATTTATAATAATTTGGAGGAAGGGGGTTTGCATTCTCCATTTCAAAGAGAAGCTCCTGCCTTTATTGGCAGACACCTGTCCTTAAACCAGGACACGGCCGCACAGGGAATTCCAGCTGTGCACTGCCACACCCCAGCTGTGCTCTGCCACGCCCCAATGTCCCCCCATGTCCCCTGGTGTCCCCAGTCCTCACCCCACGAGGACGAAGGCTCTGACGCGCTGCTCGGGCGGCACACGCGGCGCGTATTTCTTGGCCTCGTAGCGGTTGTGGTGCTTCACTGCCACCTCCACGAAGGGCTGGGGAGGCAGGGAGAGCAGGGCAGGGGTGAGGAAGAGCAGGGGAGAGGGGAGGAAGACCAGGGGAGAAGGGGAGAGGAGGAGGGAGGAGCTGGAGAGGGGAGGAAGAGGACAGGAGAGATGGAGAGGGGAGGAAGAGGGTGGGAGGGTCAGAGAAGGGAGGAAAAGGATGGGAGAGATGGTGAGAGGAGGAAGAGCAGGTGAGAAGGGAGAGGGAAAGATGGAGGGGCTAGAGAGGTGAGGAAGGGTATGAGAGAGATGGAGAGGAGGAGGGAGGAAGAGCAGGTGAGAAGGGGAGAGGGGAGGAAGAGTATGGGAGAGTCAGAGAGTGGAGGAAGAGGATGGGAGGGCTGCAGAGCGAAGAGTGTGGAAGAGCTGGAATGGGGAGGAAGGATTGGATGGAAAAGAACGGTAGAGGTGGAGAGCAGAGGAAGAGGATGGGAAGGCAAGGATGGGAGGGCTGGAGAAGGAGGATGAGAGGGTTGGAGAGGGAAGGAATAGGATGGAGGAGCTCAAGAGGGGTGGAAGGGGATGTGAGAACTGAAATGGGGAGGAAGAGGATAGGAAAGGAAGAATGGGAGGGCTGGAGAAGGAGGAAGAGGTTGGGAGGGTTGGAGAGGGGAAGAAGAGAATAGGAAGGGCAGGGAGGGGAGGAAGAGGATGGTGAAGTTGGAGAGGATAGGAAGAGGATGGAAGAGTGGGAATGGGGAGGAAGAGGATGGGAGGGCGGTGCTGGGATGAGGGGGTGCCTGACTCTCACCAGGTAGCCAATGGGCGACTTCTTGCTCTTGGAGAACTTCTCCATCTCCTCCCAGTCCCCGCGCGTGGCCAGGGCGTTGATCTTCAGCCACCAGTACCTGGGCACAGCAGGCTCAGGGCTGTGCCTGCAGCCCCCCAGGCCCCCCTGCAGCCCCCCAAACTCCCCCTGAGCCCACCCCCACCTCTTGTCCGGGATCCTGAAGTCCCTGTAGAGCTGCTCGGCGCGTTTGTGGTGCCCATCTAGGATGAGGGTGGCCACAGTGTCGTGCAGGGACAGGTCCAGGTAGGGCTTGTCCAGCTCCTCCTGCAGCTGCCGCTGCAGCCGCAGCAGCTTGATCTGCTCCTCTGTGGCCTGGGGCAGGGACAGGGCCAGTTCTGGGCTCCTGGCACAGCCCTGTGTCCCCAGCCCCTCCCTGTGCACAGCTCTGGTGTCCCCAGCCCTACCCTGTGCACAGCCCTGGTGTCCCCAGCCCCACCCTGTGCCAGCCTCCATGTCCCTATCCCAGGCCTGGAGTTCCTGTCCCAGACTCAGTGTCCCCACCCAGCCCCAGAATCCCCCATCCCAGCCCTGAGGTCCCTGTCCCAGTCCTGTCCTGGCTCCAGAGTTCCTGTCCCCCATCCCAGCCTCAGGATCCCCATCCCAGTCCTGATGTCCCTGTCCCACCCTTGGGGTGGCTCTCCCAGCTCACAGTCTCCATCTCAGCCCAGTTCCAGCCTCAGGGTCCCTGTCACAGTTCCAGGGTCTCCATCCCAGCTTTGGGGTCCCTGTACCAGCCCTGTCCCATCCCTGATGTGCCCATCCCAACCTCAATGTCCCCATCCCGGCCATGCCCCCAGACAGCCACCCACCCACCCAGCCAGCCTTGTCCCCAGGGCAGGGTGGCCTTGTCCCTGGTGTCCCCCTTGTCCCTGCTGTCCCCTGTAGCACCTGGGCACTCTCACCTTGGCAGCAAAGTCATTCTTGGCCTTGTAGAATTCATCCAGGGCGTTCTGCAGGGCGGCCACACGGCCCTCGATGCGCTGGGGGTGGCACAGGGATGGGACAGGGACATGGCACAGGGACATGGCACAGGGACAGGGCACAGGGACAGGGCACAGGGACAGGGCACAGGGACGGGACAGTCATGTCATTGCCTATCTGGAATCCTGACCCCCTGGATGGGATCCTGACTCCTGGCACACATGGCATGGGATGGGCACAGTCCCCCAGAACCCTGGGGTGCAAACTGGGAATTCCCCAGTCCCAAACTCAAGATTCCCAAAGCCAGATCCCCAGTCCCAAACTCAGATTCCCAACCCCAAACCCAGATCCCCAGTTCCAAACCCAGATCCCCAAACCCAGATCCTCAACCCCAAACCCAGATCCTCAACCCCAAACCCAGATCCCCAGTCCCAAATCCAGATCCCCAGTCCCAAACCCAGATCCCCAGTCCCAAAGCCAGATCCCCAATCCCAAACCCAGATCCCCAACCCCAAACCCAGATCCCCAGTCCCAAACCCAGATCCCCAACCCCAGACCCAGATCCCCAGTCCCAAACCCAGATCCCCAACCCCAGACCCAGATCCCCAATCCCAAACCCAGATCCCCAGTCCCAAACCCAGATCCCCAGTCCCAAAGCCAGATCCCCAATCCCAAACCTAGATCCCCAGTCCCAAAGCCAGATCCCCAGTCCCAAAGCCAGATCCCCAGTCCCAAAGCCAGATCCCCAATCCCAAACCCAGATCCCCAGTCCCAAACCCAGATCCCCAATCCCAAACCCAGATCCCCAATCCCAAACCCAGATCCCCAGTCCCAAACCCAGATCCCCAATCCCAAACCCAGATCCCCAATCTCACCCTGCTCGTGATGATGATGAAAATCCTTATCCTGGACTTTTCCCTGCCCCGTGCCTGGCAGCTCCTGCCATTTCCCCATCCCAATCCCAAATTCCCCAATCCCCAGTTCCCCAATCCCCCCAGACCTGCTGGCAGTAGCCCCCCTGCACGTGCAGGTTGCCCAGCTCCTGGTGGTTGTCATCCTGGTTGTACAGATCCTTCAGCGTCTCCCGCTCCTGGTGCCGGCAGAACTGTGGGGACAGGGACACCCAGGGGCATGGGGACACCCAGGGGGACACCCAGGGGGACAGGGACACCCAGGGGGCATGGGGACACCCTGGGGGACACCCAGGGGGACAGGGACACCCAGGGGGCATGGGAACATCCTGGGGGACACCCAGGGGGACAGGGACACCCAGGGGGCATGGGAACACCCTGGGGCATGGGGACACCCTGGGGGACACCCAGGGGGGCAGGGGACACCCAAGGGGACAGAGGACACCCAGGGGGCATGGGAACATCCTGGGGGACACCCAGGGGGCATGGGGACACTGAAGGGGTGTGGGGATATCTTGGGGGTCAAAGGGACACTCAGAAGGTTAAGGGGACACCCAGGGGATCAAGGAACACCCAGAGGGGCACAGGGACACCCAGAGGGGTCAAGGGGACATCTTGGGGATCAGGGGGACACGTGGTGGGGGTCAAGGGACACCCAGGGGTCAGGGGGACACCCAGGGGGGTGTGGTGACATTCTGGGGTCAAGAGGACATGTGGGGGTCAAAGGGACACCCAGGGGGTCGGGGACACCTTGGGGGTCAAGGGGACATGTGGAGGGTGAAGGGGACACATGGTGGGGGACAACGGGACACACAGGGATCAAGGGACACCAGAGGGGTCAAGGGGACCTCTTGGGGGTCAGGGGGACACGTGGGGGTGTCAAAAGACACCTTAGGGGGCATGGGCACATTTTGGGGGTCAAGGGGACATTTTGGGGGTCAAGGGGACACCTTGAGGGTCAGAGGTTTTGGGGGGGGCTCAGGGTTTTTTTCTGAGGGCTTCAGGGTGGTCTTGGGATGCTCAGGTGTTTTTAGGGTGCTCAGGGCAGTTTGGGGTGCTCAGGTGTTTTTGGGGTTCTCAGGGGTTTTTTGGGGTGCTCATGGCAGTTTTTTGGGGTGCTCATGGCAGTTTTGGGGTTCTTAGGATATTTTTGGGATGCTCAGGTGTTTTTAGGGTGCTCAGGGCAGTTTTGGGGTGCTCAGGTGTTTTTGGGGTTCTCAGGGTTTTTTTGGGGTGCTCATGGCAGTTTTTGGGGTGCTCATGGCAGTTTTGGGGTTCTTAGGATATTTTTGGAGTCCCCACCTGGCGGTACAGGCTCAGGGCCACGGGCTGGTTCTGCAGGGTCATGAAGAAAGAGCCACGATTCAGCTCGTTCTTGAGGTGCAGCACAACTGTGTACACTGGGGACAGGGACAGGGGACAGGGACAGGGGAGACAAGGATTAAGGACAGGAGTTGGGGACAGAGGAGTTGGGGACAGAGGGGTTGGGGGGCACAGAAAGTTTTGGATTGGGGTTTTTTTTTTCTGCATCTCTTAAACCCCTCTGTGAGCCCCAACCCTCCATGAGCTCCCCAAAATGCCCCCAAAAGGCTCCCCCAGACCCCAAAATGATCTCCCCCAAACCCTCCCCAGGGTCCCCCCAGCCCATTTCCCCCTGTCCCTCACCCAGGTCACTGTCCCCTGTCCCTCACCCAGCTCAGTGTCCCTGTCCCTCACCCAGGTCACTGTCCCCTGTCCCTCACCCAGGTCTGTGTGTCCCTGTCCCTCACCCAGTTCACTGTCCCTGTCCCTCACCCAGCTCGGTGTCCCCTGTCCCTCACCCAGCTCAGTGTCCCTGTCCCTCACCCAGCTCAGTGTCCCTGTCCCTCACCCAGGTCACTGTCCCTGTCCCTCACCCAGCTCACTGTCCCCTGTCCCTCACCCAGCTCAGTGTCCCCTGTCCCTCACCCAGGTCACTGTCCCTGTCCCTCACCCAGCTCAGTGTCCCTGTCCCTCACCCAGGTCACTGTCCCTGTCCCTCACCCAGCTCGGTGTCCCCTGTCCATCACCCAGGTCACTGTCCCCTGTCCCTCACCCAGGTCACTGTCCCTGTCCCTCACCCAGCTCGGTGTCCCCTGTCCCTCACCCAGGTCACTGTCCCCTGTCCCTCACCCAGCTCAGTGTTCCTGTCCCTCACCCAGCTCAGTGTCCCCTGTCCCTCACCCAGCTCAGTGTCCCCTGTCCCTCACCCAGGTCACTGTCCCTGTCCCTCACCCAGCTCAGTGTCCCTGTCCCTCACCCAGCTCAGTGTCCCCTGTCCCTCACCCAGGTCGGTGTCCCCGCTCTCGATGGCTTTGCCCAGGGCCAGTTTGCTGCGTTTCATCTTCAGCAGCAGCGGCACCTGCTCGCCCGAGCGGGGCTCGTACTCCAGCAGCTGGGGGCAACCAGAGACCCCATGGGCTACTGAACAGCCTGATGGGCCACCAGAGACACCATGGGCTACTGAACAGCCTGATGGGCCACCAGAGACCCCATGGGCTACTGAACAGCCTGATGGGCCACCAGAGACACCATGGGCTACTGAACAGCCTGATGGGCCACCAGAGACCCCATGGGCTACTGAACAGCCTGATGGGCAACAGGGACCCTCCTGGGCTAATGAACAGCTTGATGGGCACCAGGGACCCCATGGGCTACTGAACAGCCTCACGGCCACCCAGAGACCCTCTTGGCTACTGAACAGTGTCATGGACACCCAGAGATCCCCCTGGGCTACTGAAAACCCTCATGGCCACCCCAGATCCCTCTGCGCTACTGAACAGCCTCATGGCCACCCCAGATCCCCATGGGCCACTGAACAGTCTCATGGCCACCCAGAGACCACCATGGACTACTGAACACCCTGATGGGCACCCTGGGATCCCCCTGGGCTACTGAACACCCTCATGGCCACCACAGTGCCCACCCTGATGGCCAGCTCAGATGCTCCTCATTTACCTTGATAGCCACCCCAGCCCCCCCAGGTCACCTTGATGGCCACCGCAGCCCCCTGGGCCACCTTGATGGTCACCCCAGCCCCCCTGGGCCCCTTGATGGCCAGCCCAGCCCCCCCTGGGCCACCTTGATGGCCAGCTCGGCGCGGCCGCAGTCGTAGGCGCGCGTGGCGATGTCCGAGTAGGAGATCCCCGCCGTGTCCCCCAGCTTCTGGTTGATGGCCTGCGCCACCTCCTCGTCCGACTTGTCCTTCTGCTGCACCTGTGGGGCCAGCACAGGTGTCCCCAGCGTGCCCAGGGGGTGGCCCAGCCCCGGCCCAGGTAGCCCCCTGACCTTGTAGCAGGCCCAGTGCGCCAGGATGCGGCTGACGCCCTGCATGTCCGGCAGCCGCAGGAACTCGCAGATGCGGATGGCCAGCGGGTACAGGCGGCGCAGCACCAGCCTGGGGACACGTGGGGACAGGGACAGGGTCAGGGGACATGGGGGGGACAGAGGGACACATGAGGGGTCAGGGGAACATGGAAGGGACAAGGGAACACATTGGTGGGTCAAGGGACACACTGGGGGACAGGAGGACATGGAGGGGACACACATTGGGGCTCTCAGGGACATGGAGGAGACAGGTGGACATGGAAGGGACAGGGGACACCAGGGGGACAGACTGGGGGGACAGGGGGACACACATTGGGGGTCAGGGGTCACAATGGGGGTACAAGGGGCTGAGGAGTTGGGTTGGGTTTGGGGATGTCCCCAAGTGCTTGGAGCTGGATATGGGAATGGGATGGGGACTGTGGGATGGGAATTTAGGATGGTCAACATGGGATGGGGAATTTGGGATGGTCAACATGGGATGGAGAATTTGGGATGAGGATTTTGGGACATGCAATGTGAGATGACAATTATCAGGATGGGAACTGTGGGATGGAAAATTTGGGATGGGGAATTTGGGATGAGGATTTTGGGACATGTAATGTGGGATGGGGATATGAGGATGGGGACTGTGGGATGGAAAATTTGGGATGGGGAATTTGGGATGAGGATTTTGGGACATGCAATGTGGGATGGGGATATCAGGATGGGGACTGTGAGATGGAGAATTTGGGATGAGGATTTTGGGACATGCAATGTGGGATGGGGATATCAGGATGGGGACTGTGGGATGGAGAATTTGGGATGAGGATTTTGGGACATGTAATGTGGGATGGTGATATCAGGATGGGGACTGTGGGATGGAGAATTTGGGATGGGGAATTTGGGACATGTAATGTGGGATGGGGATATCAGGATGGGGACTGTGGGATGGAGAATTTGGGATGGGGAATTTGGGACATGTAATGTGGGATGGGGATATCAGGATGGGGACTGTGGGATGGAGAATTTGGGATGGGAACCCCGGGAAGGCTCCCAGGAGCAGGGCTGGGGGGGTCCCACCTGTCCAGCAGCACCTCGATGGTGAGCTGCTTGTATCTGCAGGGAAGTCAAGGCTCATTTGGGATCAGCAGTGCCCCAGGACACCCTGACCCCACTCAGGAGGATACTGGGTGAAGGTGAGTGGGATCCCAATCTGGTAGTCCCGGATGGCGTTGAGCACCCGCAGGTCCTGGCACATCCTCACAAACCCCTCGGGGGGAAACTTGTCCAGGAAACACTTCCCAAAGGAAGCTGCCTGTGGGATTGGGGGAAATCAGAGGGAAAATCCTTTAGTTTCAGCCTCCCTCCTGCTGCTCTGTCTGTGCTCAGGTAATGCCACATGCCAGGGGCAGGCAGGGAACAAAGAGGTTTGTGGAAATGGGATTGCCAAAGGAGATGGAACAGAAATGAGGTTTTAATCCCCCAGGCCAGCACTGCCTGTCTGTGAGAGCAGCATAAACATCCTCCTCTATTTGCACTGCAGGGTTAAAGAGGGGGAGAAAACTCCCTCTGTGTGTGTGTAACACCCACAGCTATGCTGCACTCCAAATCAGATCTCTGACTTCAAAAATTAGACAAAACTAGATTTGCCTGACTTCAAAATGCAGATTTCCTCATATTGTACAGCCTCCTGCAAATGTTCTCTATTCCATTTTCCTCCTGTAAGTGTTCTCCATCCCTCCTCTGCCTGCCTGCCTGTCAGACAGACCATGCCAGAATTTCTCAGCTGCCAAAGCCTGTTGGGACTTCATTTCTCTGTAGAAATCATGTCATTGCAATTTCTCACGTTTTTTTTTTTTTCTGCTGTTGTTGGGAAGGATAAGGATTTGACAGAAAAGTTTCACAGATGTGTATGTCTAACAGAAAGATCTTTGAATTTAGAATCTGAAGAAGGTTTAGAAATGATAACAAGTTTTGATATAAAAGAATTACTGAGCCAGTCTTACTGGGCAGCTAGAAGGCAAAAAACAAGTGAGTTGGTTTTTATAACTCTGAGCAAAGAATAAATCCACCTCAAACAAAAGATGCTTTTACCAAGCAAAAAGATTTCCACAAACAATATTAGGAGTAGAGAAAAAAAAATCTCAGAATTTTCCACTGGGAGAAAACTGAAAACCAACTTTTAGCTTAAACTGTGACACATTAACTTTTAGTGATTGGAAAACAGTAACATGAATATGGTAATGTCAGTAGTTAGGATAGGTTACAGCTATGACTGTAAAAGTATTCTAAGATGCTCTGTAATGAAAAGTATATAAAATAATAAATGATATTTGATATTATATAAATAATAAATAATAAAATATTATATAAAAGTATATAATTGTAACCAGAACTAGACTTGGCTGCAGACAAACCCACAGCTGGGGCTGACAGGCTTTGGGCTGGGCTCTGTCACCAACCACCAGTGAATTGCTGCAACATTTAAATACAATAAACAATTTCAAAGAGCCTCCTGGAGCCCCCACCCCTCATTTTGGCTCTGCCAGGCTGGTTTGGATCTCAGCTCACCCTCAGCAGGGATTTCTGTGTCTCAGGCTCGTGCTCGTAGCCCGCAGCCTCGATGCACTGGCCCACGGCCTCGGGGAGCAGCTGCTGCTCCCGGATCTCCCGCAGGTACTCGTCAGCCTTCTGGCTCTCCTTCTGCAGGAAAACAAAAATGGGGCTTCCTGGCACACTGGGGATCCCACTGTGCTGGGGTGGTGTGACCAGCAATGTGTGTTCTGTCCCATCTGCTGACCCGGCTGGGGCAGTGCCCCTGATCTCCTGGCACATATTCTCTGCTAATGGGCCATCTTTAAACCAGCTGGGCAATCATCTTTATCTTCCCACAGCCCATCCTCCCTCCAGCAGATATCTCCTGTTACTGGCTCAGGTGTTAAAAACCAGCTGGGGCAGTCATCTTTACCTTTCCATGACCCACCCTTCACCCAGCAGGTATCACCTGTTAATGGGCCATTGTTAAAAACTGGGTGTGGCAGTGACTCTTATCCCTGTGGGAGATATCTCCTGTTCATGGGCCATTGTTAAAAACCAGCTGGGCAATCATCTTTATCTTCCCACAGCCCATCCTCCCTCCAGCAGATATCTCCTGTTCATGGCCACTGAGTCCCAGTGCATGACTGATAAAATTCCATCATCCCACTGGGAGATGCTCCAGCCAGGGCAGGAGCCAAGCCTTTCCTACCCAGAGAAAAACTGAGATTTGGAACACCAGAGCAGCCTTTCCACTGGATTCCAGAGGAAAGCCAGACCCTTCCACATCATCCCTGGACCTTCAGAGGAAACTGCACCTTCTCCAGGAGCACTGCTCCAGCTGAACCACATCTGCCCCTGCAGGAGGATGCAGCACCATGGAATGGGACTGTGCCACCACCCTGACTGACTGACTGTGCCAGCTTGGATTCTGACTCTGGCAGGGTTTGGGATTGTTCTGTGTAATACTGCATTTCTATTTTAAATTTCCTAGTAAAGAACTGTTATTCCTAATTCCCATCTCTTTGCCTGAGAGCCCCTTCATTTCAGAATTATAGTAATTTGGAGGGAGGGGGTTTGCATTCTCCATTTCAAAGAGAAGCTCCTGTCTTTATTGGCAGACACCTGTCCTCCAAACCAGGACACCCCCCAGTGGGGTTTGGGGAGGGGGTACCTCGTATTCCTTCTGTGCCTCCAGCAGCAGAGCGCCCGGGGCCATGGAGGCGATGCGGAAAATCTCCTGGCTGGCCTCTGCAGGGATGGGGACAAAATGTGGGTGAGGGGCTGCTCCAGCCCAGGGGGGGCACCTGATCCCAGTGCCAGGAGCTGGCAGCACCCTCCAGCAGCAGGGTCATGGAATGGGGTGGGTGGGAAGGGACCTTAAATCCCATCCCATTATCCCATCCCATCCCATTATCTCATCTCATGGGCACTGCCAGGGATCCAGGGGCACCCACAGCAAATCTGGGAATCCCAGCCCAGGCAGGAATTCCTTCCCAAGATCCCAGCCCAATCTCCCCTTTCCCAGTGGAGCCATTCCCTGTGTCCTGTCCCTCCCTGCCTTGTCTCCAGTCCTTCTCCAGCTTTGCTGGAGCCCCTGCAGGGACTCTGAGCATTCCCTGGAGTTTTCCCTTCTCCAGGAAAACATTCCCAGCTCTCCCAGCCTGGCTCCAGAATCCCAGCCTAGTTTGGGTAGGAAGGGACCTTAAATCCCATACACTCCCATCAGGGACATCTCCCACTATTAAAGGGAGCTCCAAGCCCCATCCAACCTGCCCTAGGGCATTCCATGGGATCCAGGGGCAGCCACAGCTGCTCTGGGAATTCCTCTGCTAGGTTCCCACACCCCAGGGCAGACTCACCTGGGATCTCGTGCAGGAACTCGTGGCAGGTGCGGGACAGGATCCGGACCCCGTCCAGCTCAGGCACCAGGTGGGAATCCTCATCCAGGACAAAGCTGAGCTCCTGCTAAGGGCTGGGCATGGACACAGCTCTGGGGGCAGCCCCCAGCACTGCTGGGACACCAGGGAGTGAAGGGAATCCCAGGGGATGGGGAAGGACCTGGGAACATCCCACGGGATAGGGGAAAGACCTGGGAACATCCCATGGGATGGGAAAGAATCTGGGAGCCAGAGTGGGGCTGGGAACATCCCTTGGGTCAGAAAAGGATCTGTGAATATCCCAGGGAAAAGGGTCTGGAAGGCACTGTGGAGGCTGGGAGCATCCCATGGGACAGGGAAGGATCTGGGACCATCCTCTGGGACAGGGAAAGTACCTGGGAACATCTCAGAGAACAGAAAAGGATCTGGGAGGCAGAGTGGGGCTCGGACAATCCCCTGGGACAGAAAAGGACCTGGGAACATCCCAGGGAACAGGAACATCCCATGGGATAGGGGAAGGACCTGGGAACATCCTGTGGGACAAGGGAAGGGACATGGAGCATCCCTGGGAACAGAAAAGGGACTGGAAGCATCCCAAAGGACAGGAGAAGGACCTGGGAGCACCCTCAGGGGCCAGAGCAGCGAGGGGACCCCCGGGGCAGCAGGATGGGTGCAGGAGGAGGTGGCAGCAGCACAGGGGGGTCCCTGCTCCCCAAGGATACCGGATGCACTCCGAGGAGTTGCCCACCACCATCAGCTGGCGCTCCCAGGCCAGCACCACGGCTCGCTGCCGGCTGCGGGGCCGCGTGCACCTGCGGAGCCCCAACCCATCAACCACATCAACCCCGGCCCCTGGGACCCCCAAACCTGCAGCAGGGGGTCCCACAGAGCTGAGGGCAGCCCAGGAAAGGCTGGGGGTGCCAGGGTTTGGTTTGGTTTGCTCACCAAACCATCTGTTTGGGCGGGGATCGGATGCCGGTGTTGAACTCGCAGAATTTTTCCTGTGGGAGAGGAGAGGAGAGGAGAGGAGAGGAGAGGAGAGGAGAGGAGAGGAGAGGAGAGGAGAGGAGAGGAGAGGAGAGGAGAGGAGAGGAGAGGAGAGGAGAGGAGAGGAGAGGAGAGGAGAGGAGAGGAGAGGAGAGGAGAGGAGAGGAGAGGGCTCAGGGACACACCTGGGGATGTGGGGGGTGGGTGCTGGGCCACCACAGGGTCCAGCTCTGGAAGGAACCAGGGCTCCAAGCAAGATGGGAGGAAACATTCCTGCATCTCCTCCCAAAAACGATTTGGGAGGCAGGGAAAGTACCAGCATGAGCCCCAGAGTTCTGCCAGGATGGGGAGTGCTCTGACTCCCCAGTAACCCCAAAAAGGACCCCAAAGAGATCCCCAAAGACCCCCCAGGGCAGGTGGGCTCACCTTGAGCGAGGCTGTGCCCATCCAGACGGTGCCAGAGTCACAGAAGAGGGCGAGGTGCCGGTGGGTGAAGGACACAGCCATGTGCAGGAACGGCCCCGCCGAGGGGCTCAGCCCTGGGGGGCTCTGCCAGGGACAGGGGGGTCACTGGGGACACCAACAGGGCCTCAGAGTGACCCCAAGGGACATGGGCAGAATGGGGGGGGGTCCCTTCCTGCCTGCTCAGCCCTCAGATATTTTCTACACTGGGGCCTGGGAGAGTGGGAGGAAGGGGGTGGGAGAGAGTGGGGAGGGCTGGGAGTGTCCCATGGGATGGGGAAGGACCTGGGAGCATCCCATGGGATGGGAGAAGGACCTGGGAACTCCCCAAGAGACAATGGGGACAATGGGGACAGTGGGACCATCCCAAATCCCCTCACCACCACAGAGCAGGAGGTGTTGTCCAGCAGGAAGAGCTCCTGTCCCATGGCCAGCAGCACCACGGTCACCCTGTCCTGGGACAGCACAGCCCAGCACGCCGGGGGCTTCTGCAGCCCTGGGGACAGACAGACACAGGGGGACAGATGGACACTGAGGGACAGGGGACACTGAGGGACAGGGGGACACAGAGGGACTGATGGAGACAGCTGCAGGGAGACACTGAGGGACTGATAGACAGCAAGGACAGGGATGGACACAGAGGGATAGAGGACACTAAGGGACTGATGGACAGCAGAGACTGGGGAAAGACAGGAGAGAAACAAGGACAGGGGACATGGGGATGGGGGAACAATGGGGACAGAGGGGACAGAGGGACACCCACCAGGCACCTCGGGCAGGCGGCGCAGCTTGAGGTCGTCGATGTTGGTGGCCAGGGAGAAGCGCAGCGCCCCTGTCAGGATGGCCACGCCTGTGCCAAACTCTGTGTGGAACACCTGTGCCTCCAGCACGTGGTTCTGCAGCACCTCCTGGGCCAGGACACAGCCATGGCACTCTGGGGACACTGGGGACACTGGGGACACTGGGGCATGCAGGGCTTGGCTCCCCAGTGCTGTCCCATGGAGTCCATTCTGCATCGCCCAAACCCCACCCAGGGCATCTCAGGAGGGGCAGAACAAGGGGAGAATGGAAAAGGGGATCTTGGGAAGGAATTCCTGGCTAGAATGGAATTCCCAGATTTGCTGTGGCTGCCCCTGGATCCCTGGCAGTGCCCAAGGCCAGGCTGGATCCACCTGGGATAGTGGGAGGTGTCCCTGAACATGGATGAGGTGGGAATAGGACAGGCTGTGAGGTCCCTTCCCACCTTCCCCATCCCAAATCCCATCCCAAATCCCATCCCAAATCCCACTCCCTCACGTTTCCCATGCTGAAGTGCCTCTTGAACTCGCAGAACAGGTTGTAGACCAGCACTGTCCCATCCTCCTGGATGCACAGCAGGTCCTCCCCCGCCGTCCAGCCCAGGTGCACCAGGCGGCCACTCTTCCACTGGCAAGGGCAGGGAGGGGTCACCCCGAGAGCCCAGAGCCCCCCAGGGACACAGCTGGGCTCTGACAGCTTGGACACAGCTTGGACACTTCATCCAGAGGTCCAACACCTTATCCAGAGGTTGGACAACTCATTCAAGGATCTAACAGCCCATCCGGAGGTTGGACACCTCTCCTGCAGATCCAACACCTCATTCAGAGGTCCAACATCTCATCCAAAAATCCAACATCTTATCCAAAGCCCCAACACCTTACCCAGAAGTCCAGCACCTCATCCACATGTCCAACACCCCACCTGGCTCTGCAGGTCCCTGCAGTTGTGGCTCTGTCCCCCTCCACTGCCCCATGTCCCCTCCAGCCCCAGCCAGGGGGGAGGGAAGATGTTCCTGTGGCTCCAAATCCATCCCATCCCTGGGCAAGCAAGGAAAGGATCCTCCTGCTCCAAACCCATCCCAGGGCAGCTCCCTGTCCCCAAACCCCTCCCAGCTCACTCACCGGAACGCTGGCCAGGAGCAGCCCCGAGGCCGAGTAGATCTCCAGGAGCGGGCGGGCTCCGGGGGTTTTGTCCCGCCGGGAATTCCTCAGCAGAGCTGGGATGGGGAGGGGACAGTCCCTGAGCCACCAGTGGCACAGCCCCGGCTCGGGGAGGGGGCTCAGGGGGGCTGCACCCACCGATGGGACCCCCGTAAGGAGCAGCTGCCACCACGCAGTCACGCAGGTCCTCCCGCAGCCCCCATTCCATGGAGTAGAGCTCCAGCTTCCTGCGGGACACGGGCACACGGGGATTTGGGGGGATTTTGGGGGGATTTTGGGGATGGATGGATGGATGGATGGATGGACGGACACGTAGCAGGCACGGGGATGGGGGAGTGCCCACCCATGAACTGGCCCTCGAACACCCCAGGAGCCCCCAGAGACCCCCAGAAATCGCCCAGCCCAACCCAAGGACCTGAAGCCACCTCGGGACCCCCCCAGAGACCCCCCGGAGCCTCCTCCCAGCCAACCCCAAGAGCACCCCTGGGACCCCTCAACCATCCCTGGGACCCCCTCCCAGCCAGCCCGTGACCACTCAGGGACTCCCAGCCCCGTGGCTACTCCAGAACCCCCGAACTAGCCCCAGAACCCCACCCCAGCCATCTCCGGGACCCCCTTCCCAGGCGGCCCCAACACCCACGGCTACCCCCGGGCAGCCCCGCGCCCCTCAAGCACACCCGGGACCCCCGAGCAGTCTCGGGCCGCCGCCCCTCACCGGTAGAAGGTCTCCTCGCCCAGCGGGTTCCAGTTGGCCGTGTAACAATCCATGGCGCGGCCGGCACGCCGGGATGGGGTGAGGGGAACCGGGACCGGAGACCGGGACTGGGACCGGGACCCACCGCCTCCCTCAGCGCGTCACGCTCCGCACGTCGCGCCGTGACGCTGGGATGGGCGCCGCCATCTTGGGTGAGGGCAGGGCTAGGTGAATGGGGAACCGCCGCCATCTTGGATGAGGGCGGTGAAAAAGGGGAACCGCCGCCATCTTGGGTGAGGGCACAGGCCTTATCCCCCGAAGTGTCGCCCGTCCCCAAAGATTTCCCCTCTCCCCCAAATCACCGTTGCCCCCCAGTATGTTCCCAGTCCCCAAGAGGCCTCTTATCCCCAGAGGTGTCCCCCAAGATATCTGTCACACACAGTGTTCCCACAGGTCTCTCTTTATTTCCTGCTGCTGGAAATCCAGGGAGGGGTGCCGTGGCGGTGCCAGGGTCGGAGCGCTGCGGTGCCAAGGCGGTGCCACACGTCCTGGGCTGGCGGTGCCATGGCAGTGCCACACATGCCAGGCTGTGGGGCCGTGGTGGTGCTTCATGTCCTGGGCTCAGGGCGGTGCAGTGTCGGTGCTGCTGTGCCAGGGGAGTGCTGGGGTGGTGTCCTGGGGCAGGTTTGGGGTGCCAGCGTTGGGAGTGCCAGGGTTCGGGTGCCAGGCAGCGCCATGAGCGCCATGGCAGCGCCTCATGCCCCGGGGTGCTGTGCTGGAGCTGGGGTGCCATGGCAGCGCCTCATGCCCCGGGGTGCTGTGCTGGAGCTGGGGTGCCATGGCAGCGCCTCGTGTGCCAGCTCTGGCAGCGCCATCCACCCCGGCCCCCACAGCGCCGCTCAGGCCCTACTTGGTGCCATCCCCCAAATCGCAGCGGTAATGGAAGATCTGGAAATTCAGCAAAGTGCCCAGCAGCGAGGGGTACGAGCTGCCCACCTTCCTGAAGCCCTGCCCCTCGTAGAGCCGCTGCGCCGCCACCTGCACCATGGAGGTGCTGAGCACCACGGCGCCGAACCCGCGGGCGCGGGCGAAGGCCAGCACCTCCCGGCACAGCGCCCGCGCCAGCCCGCGCCCGCGGTGCTCCCGGCTCACCGACATCCTCTTCAGCTCCAGCTCGCCGCGGCCCGCCGGCACCGCCGCCACCATGCCCGCCACGGTGCCGCCCTCCTCGGCCACCCAGAAGCAGCGGTCGGGTGCCCGCAGGTAGGAGCCGGCCACGTCGCACAGGTCGGTGCCCAGCGCGTCGCGCACGTACTCGGCGCTGAGCGAGCGCACCAGCAGCCAGAGCAGCACCAGCGCCAGCGCCACCGCGCCCAGCCCCAGCACCCAGGAGCCGGCGGCCGCCCGCGCCGCCACGAACACGGCCAGCAGCGCCAGCCGCACCCGCGCCGCCCGCAGCACCCAGCGGAACCCCGCCGGAGCGTGCTCCAGGATGCCGCGGGCGAACATGGCCCGCACCGCCTCGTAGTCCTGCTCCTGGTACTGCCGGATGCGGAACGACGCCATGGGGACACCTGCGGGGCGGGAGAGAGGGCGGTGGGGTGGGTGGGGTGGGCAGGGTAACACGGATCCTGTCTGTGGGGTGAGGGATGTGCCCGCCTTCACAGGATCCCCAGGATACCCTCAAATCCTATCCCAGGGGTGGCACAGTGAGGTCAGGGCAGTGCCCACCTTCATCGGGAACCTCAGGATGCCCCCAGACCTACCCCTGGGGTGGCACAAGGGGTCAGGGTTGTGCTATGGATGGAGACGCCCAGGATATCCCCAGATCCCATCCCTGGGGTGGTACAGGGGGGTCAGGGCAGTGCCCACCTTCATAGAGACAGCCAGATATCCTGAGACCCATCCCTGCGGTGGCACAAGGGGTCAGGGCAGTGCCATGGATGGGGACCCACAGGATATCTATCCCCAGATCCCATCTTTGGGATTCACAGAATTCACAGAATCCCATATTTGGGATGGAACAGGGGGATCAGGGCAGTGTCCACCATCACAGGGACCCCCGGGATGTCCCCAGACCCATCCCTGGGGTGGCACAAGGGGGTCAGGGCAGTGCCATGGATGGGGACCCACAGGATAACACCAGATCCCATCTTTGGGATTCACAGAATCACAGAATAATGAGGTTGGAAGAGACCTCTAAGATCATCGACTCCAACCTATGTCCTAACACCTCAACTCAGAATTCACAGAATCCCATCTTTGGGATGGAATGGGTGGGGGTCAGGGCAGTGCCCACATTCACAGGGACAGCCAGAGTATCCTGAGACTCATCCCTGGGGTGGCACAAGGGGTCAGGGCAGTGCCGTGGATGGGAAGCCACAGGATGTCCCCAGATCTCATCCCTGGGATTCACATCTTTGGGATGGCACAGGGGGGTTAGGCTAGTGCCCACTGTCACAGGGAACCCCAGGGTGTCCCCAGACCCATCTCTGGGGTGGCACAGGGGGGGGTCAAAGCATTGCCGGTGCCGCTCCCACCCGGGGGTCCCCAAAAGCAAGGGGGGAAAAAAAGTGGGAAGTCCCTTGATGGGCCCTCAGGGGTTCACCCTGAGGCAGGTGGTTTAACTGGGCAGGGGGTTTATCTGGGACACCCGGCACGGGCAGCACGGGCACTGGGGGGCACAGGGGAAGAGCAGCAGGATCTGGGGGTTCCCCTCCCCTTCCCTCACTCTCCGGGACCCCGGAACTCACCGAGAGCCGCGGCACGACCCGCCCTGGGCAAAGGTGGGCAGCCCGTGGGCACCGTCCTTTGCTCGCCGTGCCGGAGCGGGGCAAAGGGACACGGGGGGGGGACGGGGACAGGAGGGGACACGGGCACAGGAGGGGACACGGGCACAGGAGGGGGCACAGGAACAGCCCCCCCCCCCCACCCTCGGGGCCGCTCAGGGTTTGGGCACAGCGAAGGGGATGGGGGTCCCCAAACTGCACCAACCCACCCCCCCCCCCGCCCCCAAAATCCCTCCCAGCGCCCCCCCCACCTGCTGCTACCGGCGCTGTCGCTCCTCAAACCGGGGCCGGCGGCTCTGCAGCTCCTCGGGACAAACGGCGGGGTTCCTCACCGGGCCGTGGGGGGCTCGCTGGCCCCCCCAGCACCACGCCGAGGGTGTTTTTTGGGGGGAGGATCTTTGTTTCTCGCACCCCCAGCCCGGCCTGTGCCGGCGGCTCCCGGCGCTGGAAGATGCCGGATGCGTTCAGCCCATTGTTCTGCGCCTCTTTGGGTGGGGGGGCTCGCTCAGGTTTGGGGGGGCTCTGGGGATAGAACCCCCACTTTGGGCCGTGCTCAGGCCGGCGGAGGCTCCGGCGAGCGCGGCGAGCGCAGGCGCCGAGTGGCGAGTGCTGCCCCTGCCGATGCTGGATGATGCCATAAACCGATCCCGGGAAGGTTATGGGGTCACGGGGGGGATTTGGGGGGAAGCAGCATGTGCGCAGGGCACGGGGGGGCCGGGCAGTGGCGGGGGGACACTGCACGGGACCCCTGTCCCCCCAAAAATCCCGGGGATGCGGCAGTGATGGATGGCTACGGGCATGGAAGGGAAATGGGGTGGGGGTCTCGCTCTTCTGAGAGTGGGTGTCCCACTCTAGGGACCCCCAGGGTCACCCAAGGGGCTGGGGGGTGATGATCGCCCCCCAGCCCCGTGCTGGAGCCTCCCCGTGGGGTGTCATGGGGGTCCCGGTGGTGTTGGGGCCCCCTCCCCGAGCCCAGCGTTGAGGACAGCCCTTTATTTGGGGAGGGGGACAGGCACGGGAGGGTCCCTTGAGGGGGACACCGTGGCATCAGGGCCGAGCAGGGCACAGCCCCCCACCCTGGCAGGTGGTTAAGGGTGGGGGGGTTACCCCAACCCCTTTTTGCTGGTTCTGATTGGTGGGGCCCGATCGCTCTGACCATGACCCCGTGACCCCCGCGACCCTCTCTGGTGTCCCCAAAATCCCAACGCCCCCAAGTGGGGGCGCACCAATGGACCCTTCCTGTGCATCCACGGTCCCAGCACTCCCCAGACCCCCCCAGTCCGGGCCCCCCAATTCTGGAGACCCCCGCATTGTCCCCATGGTCCCCAGAACTCCGCAGACCCGCCCAGGGCCCAGCAGCCCCCAGCCCCATAAGTGCCCCAGCTCTCTGTGGCCACCCCACGCTGCAGGTCCCCATTGTCCCCGTGCTCCCCGAACCCCCCAGTGTCCCCACCAAGTATCCCCCGCCCTGCCCCCTTAACGACACCGATAAATCTCGCGTTCTATTGGCTCCCGCCGCTACGCCCCGCCCCTCCCGCCGCCAGCAGCCAATAGGTGCTCAGCGATATGGAAAGGGGGCGTGTCCTGGAAAGGGGCGTGACCGTGGTTTAGTGATTGATATCCCGTAAGGGACGTTTCGTGGGCGTGGCTTATGCCACATGACCATTTATGGTCATGTCATGGGCGTGATCTAGCGAGGGGCGCGGAATTTCTATTGGTCAGCAGAGAATAGGCGGGGCTTTATGTGGCGGGCCCAGTGAGGGGCGTGGCCTCTCCGAGCATCCACAGGTGGCGGGTTCGAGTCCCGCTCCAGGTGCCGTTCCCGATCCCATTCCCGGTCGCAGAGTCGCAGCGGCAGCACAGCCAAACTTTACTGGGAGCCTTCCCCCCGCGCCCCCCGGCCGAGCCCGCGGCCCCGGGTCCGCCCCGCTCACTCACTGCCCGCGGCCGTGGGCGCGCAGGCGGCGGAGCCGCAGCCGCTGCAGCCGCAGCGCCGGGTCGGGGCCCGGCCGGGCTCTCCCGGCTCGGTGCCCGCCCCGTGCCCGCGCCAGGCGGAAGCTGCACGGGGTGGGAACGTTCTCGAAGTAAACCCGGCACGGCTGCGTGGCCGCCTCGTAGCCCTCGGCCCGCGCCGTCACCTCGTACTCGCCCGGGTTCAGCAGCCGCCAGTAATCCCCGTCCGAGGCTGCGGCGGGGGCGGGTGTCACTGTCCCTGTCGCCATCCCTGTCCCTGTTCCCATCCCTGTCCTCGTTCCCATCCCCAGTGCTGTTCTTGTCCCATCCCCGTTCCCATCCCCAATCCCATTCCTGTTCCGATCCCATCCCCATTCCCAGACTAATCCTGCTTCCATTGCCGTCTGCAATCCCAGCTCTATCCCCCTTCCGTCCCTGTCCCTATCCACAGCCCCATCCCATTCCTGTTCCCACCCCTCTTCCCAGCGTAATCCTGTTTCCATCCCAATCTACAATTCCCAATTCCATCCCCAAATCCCATCTCATTACTTTTCCTGTCCCATCCCTATTCCCATTCCCATCCCCATCTGCAATTCCCAATCCCATCCCCATCTCAATCCTTTCCCTGTCCCCATTCCCATCCCCACCCCCTCCCTTTTCCCTGCCTCACCCCATTCCCATCCCATCCCTGTCCTTATCCCACCTTCCTTCCCAGCCCGATCCCATCCCCCCCACCCCAAATCGCACCCCAGATCCCCCCCGGTGCCCCGGTACCGGTGCGGATGTCGTGGTTGATGCCATCCACGGAGATGATGGCGTTGGGGATGCCCAGCTCGGTGTCACCGTCCCGAACCACGCCCTTGATCCCGCGGTGCACCTGGAGCCGGGGGCGGGGGGCGTGGCACAGATGTGTCCCCCCCTCCCAGTGCCACCCTCGGCATTTGGGGACAGCCCTGTCCTGCTGCCACCCTGCTGTGCTCGTGTCTCCCCTGGAATGTTCCCAGTGTTTTCCCCGCAAAAGGAAAACCCCCTGGGGGTTCCCTGGTCCTGCCTGTGACCCAGTGTCCCCATTGTCCCAAACACCCCCAAATCCCCCACTCTGGACCCCTTCCTCAGTGTCCCCATTGTCCCAGCACCCCCAGACCACCCTCAATGTCCCCATATCTCAACTCCCCAAATCCCCCATCTTGGACCCCCCTTCCCCACTGTCCCCATGATCCCGGGACCACCTGGACCCCCACAGTGTCCCCATATCCCACCCCTCTCCCAAATCCCCCATCCTGGACCCTTTCCTTTGCTCCCAGCTCCCCCATTCCCACCCCACCCTGCACAGACATCCCCGGGGTGGCTCTGCCCACCCTTGATCCGTGTCCCCACCCCGGGTGCCACCCGAGCCCCCCCCGTGCCCGACCTGCTCCATGAAGAGCAGCAGCGACTCCCGGTTGTTCTCCCACTCCTCGGGCAGCTCGGAGGCGTGTGGGAATTTGTCACAGGACAGCTCCACGGTGATCTCAAAGCAGTTGGTGTGCAGGTAGCTGAAATCATTCATACCTGCAGGCACAGGGGTGGAGGAGTCAGGGAGTCAGTCTGAAGTTTCTCTGATCTGTCTCATGACCATCATCAGAGACTGAGACCCTGGACCCCAACACTGCTCTGGCCTGGCCCAGGTGGATGCTTGCCCAGGGCTGTTTGTGGCTGTGCCTGGTGCTTGCCCAGGGCTGTTTGTGCCTGTGCCTGGTGCTTGCCCAGGGCTGTTTGTGCCTGTGCCTGGTGCTTGCCCAGGGCTGTTTGTGGCTGTGGCTGGTGCTGCCCAGGGCTGTTTGTGGCTGTACCTGGTGCTTGCCCAGGGCTGTTTGTGGCTGTGGCTGGTGCTTGCCCAGGGCTGTTTGTGGCTGTACCTGGTGCTTGCCCAGGGCTGTTTGTGGCTGTACCTGGTGCTCGCCCAGGGCTGTTTGTGGCTGTACCTGGTGCTTGCCCAGGGCTGTTTGTGGCTGTGCCTGGTGCTGCCATGGCACGAGCAGGTGCTGCTCATAGTGCCCTGTTCATTGTTTGTTGGAGCAATGATCTCCACATACAATAGTCCATAAATCTTCCCACCTTTTGGCCAGAGGCTACTGGCTTTGGAAAAGGATTATAAAAGTGACTTTCCTAAAGAAACTTTGAGATCTCTTTCTCCCTATAGCAGATTGAAGACATGTCCATCATCAGATGACCATGAGGATGTGTCCCTTCTCTTGGTAGCTATATCCCAGCCTTTCTCTCTCTCTCTTCTATCACAAAACTAAATTGTCATACCCAATAAACTGCATTGCTGCTTTCTGCTGAACAAAACCTGAGTCTCTTGCTTTTGTCTTTTTCACCTTGGGGTCAAACGAACCATCACAACTCCCACTTGGGTTGAGCGGCTCGTGACAAAGGGTGACAGAAAACACCAAAAAAACCAAACACAAACCTCCCAAACCACCCCGACTCACTGCCAGCCACCGTGTGCCAGTTGGCTCCGTTGATGATGTTGCCGAAACGCGTGAAGTCGTCGTAGTGGCAGCGCCGGCGCTCGCCGCTGGCCATGGCCAGGTTGGCGGTGGCGTAGACGGTGGCCAGCCAGCGGAAAACGCCGTCGTCCGGCGTCGGGGTCAGCTCCTGGGCCTTCCAGTAGGTGCGGGTCATGTCGAAGGGGTAGGTGACCACCAGCTCGCCGCCGTGCAGGTTGGCGCTCAGCACGAACGGGTAGCGCTGCATCCACGCGATCACCGCACGCGTCTCCGGGGCCACCTGCGCCGGGGTGGCACCGATGGCACCTGTGCCATGGCACCGTGGCACCCGTGTGGGGTCACCCGTGCCACGGCACCATGGCACCCACGTGGTGTCACCCATGAGATGTCACCTGTGCCATGTCACCCATGCCACGGCGCCATGGCACCCGTGCAGTGTCACCCATGAGATGGCACCATGGCACCCATGTTGTGTCACCCATGAGTTGGCACCATGGCACCCGTGTGGTGTCACCCATGAGTTGGCACCATGGCACCCGCGCAGTGTCACTCATGAGGTGTCACCTGTGCCATGTCACCCATGCCGTGGTACCATGGCACCTGTGTGGTGTCATCCATGAGTTGGCACCATGGCACCCGCGCAGTGTCACCCATGAGGTGTCACCTGTGCCATGTCACCCGTGTGGTGTCACCCATGAGATGGCACTATGGCACCCGCGTGGTGTCACCCATGAGGTGTCACCTGTGCCATGTCACCCATGCCATGGCGCCATGGCACCCGTGTGGTGTCACCCATGCAGTGTCACCCATGCAGTGTCACCCATGCAGTGTCACCCATGTTGGCACCTGTGCCTGGTGTTTCCCAGGGTTTGGGTCTTAAAACGTCAAGGATTTTGCGGCTGAAATTCCCAGGATTTGGGGCTGAAATTCCCAGGGTTTTGGGGCTGAAACTCCCAGGATTCACAGCTGAGTATTCCCAGGATTTTGAGGCCAAAATTTCCAGGGTTTTGGGGCCATAATTCCCAGGGTTCTGGGGGAGGAATTCCTGGGGTTTTGGGGCAGGAATTCCTGAGGTTTTGGGGCCGAAATTCTGAGAGTTCTAAGCTTGGAATCCCCAGGTTTTCGGGGCCAGAATTCCAAGGGTTTGGGTCATAAAATTTCAAGGATTTTGGGGCTAGAATTCCCAGGATTCATGGCTGAGTATCCCCAGGATTTTGAGGCCAAAATTTCCAGGATTTTGCAGCCAAAATTCCTGGGGTTTTGGGGCTGAAATTCCCAGGATTTGGGGGCTGAAATTCCCGGGATTTTGGGGCTGAAATTCCCAAGGTTTGGGGCTACAATTCCCAGGATTTTCAGGCTGAAATTCTGAGAGTTCTAAGCTTGGAATCCCCAGGTTTTTGGGGCCAGAATTCCAAGGGTTGAGTCATAAAATTCACAGGATTTTGGAGCTGAAATTGCCAGGCTTTTGGGGCTGGAATTCTCAAAATTTGGGGCTGAAATTCCCACATTTTTTAGGGCTGAAATTCCTGATGTTTAGGGCTGTGTATTCCAGGATTTTGAGGCCAAAATTTCCAGGTTTTGGGGGCCATAATTCCTGGGGTTTTGGGGCAGGAATTCCCAGAGTTTGAGTCTTAAAATTCCAGGGATTTGGGGTCTCCCCATGGCAGCAGCCCAGGATTGGGGTTTTGGGGTCTCACCGTGGCGTTGGCGAAGGTGTAGTACTCGGGGATGGGGATGTAGTGGTTGGGGAACTTGTGGGGCACCAGGTCGTTGTCCTCGGCGTCCCACAGCGCCGTGTTCAGGTCGGCAAAGTTGTGGTTGAGGTCGATGCCCTCGTAGGTCCAGCGGCCCATGGCCCATCCCGCCAGCTCCGAGCCCTGCCGGCGGCACCGGGGTCACCGGGGTGGGAATGGGGATGGGCACCGGGATCACTGGGACAGGCACTGGGATCACCGGGATGGGCACCAGGATCACCGGGATGGGCACTGGGATCACTGAGATCCCCAGGACAGGCACTGGGATCACTGGGATGGGATCACTGGGATCACCGGGCTGGGCACTGGGATCAATGGGACGAGCACTGGGAACCCCAGGACAGGCTCTGGGATCACTGGGATCCCCGGGAGGGGCTCTGGGATCCCCAGGACAGGCTCTGGGATCACTGGGATCCCCGGGATGGGCACTGGGATCACTGGGATCACTGTGACAGGCTCTGGGACCCCCAGGACAGGCTCTGGGACCCCCGGGACAGGCTCTGGGACCCCCAGGACAGGCTCTGGGATCACTGGGACCCCCAGGACAGGCTCTGGGACCCCCGGGACAGGCTCTGGGACCCCCGGGATGCCCCTCACCAGTCTGTAGGCGGTCTCGTAGCCGTCGGGGTTCATAGAGGGCAGCAGGTGGATGCGCGTGTCCGTCACCAGCTGCACCACGCGGGGGTTTCCCCGGCGGAACTCCCGGCACAGGAATTCCATCAGGTTCAGCAGCAGCTCCCGGCCCAGCACCTCGTTCCCGTGCATCCCGGCCACGTAGCGGAACTCGGGCTCTCCTGCCGGGGGGGGGACACGGAGGGAGGGTCCTGGTGACAGTCCCCAGCCCCACCCTGCGTGTCCCTGTGTCCTTGTCCCCGTCCTGGGTGTGCCTGTCCCTGTCCTGCACCCTGCCCCATCCTGGGTGTCTCTGTGTCCCCATCCCGCACCAGTCTGGGTGTCCCCGTGTCCCTATCCTGGGTGTCCCTGTGTCCTGTCCCCATCCTGTACCAGTCTGGGTGTCCCTGTGTCCCTATCCCATCCTGAGTGTCCCTGTCCCCATCCTGCACCAGTCTGGGTGTCCCTGTCCCCATCCAGAGTGTCCCTGGCCATCCTGTCCCTGTCCTGCACCAGTCTGGGTGTCCCAATACATCCCATCCCTATCCTGAGTGTCCCTGGCCACCGTGTCCCCATTTCCCTGCACCAGTCTGGGTGTCCCTGTGTCCCCATTCCAACCCTGGATGTGTCCCTGTCCCCATCCTGAGTGTCCCTGGCCATCCTGTCCCCATTCTGCACCAGTTGAGGTGTCCCTGTGTCCCCATCCCTATCCTGGGCATCCCCATCCCGTGCCAGGCTGGGTGGCCCCTCCTGAGCCCCTTGGTCCCCATCCTGGGCACCCCTGATGACTCCCACCTCACCCTGGGCACACCCCATCCCAACCTGGACATCCCTGGGCACTGTCCCCACGCCCATCCTGCCCCTCCCCGGCTGTCCCCGGCTGTCCCCCCGCCACGCACCCACTTCGTGCTGCCCGGGGTTGTCTGAGATCTCCATCACGTAGAGGCGCAGCCCGCGGGAGCTCTGCCCGATGCTGTACACACGGGTGATGTCGGGGCACTCCTCGCTCACCCTCTTCATCAGCTGCGCGGTGACAGCGTCAGGGACACCCAGGGGACACCCTCAGGGGGCACAGCCCCCTCCCTGGGGACACAGGGACGCCAGGGTTCCGGGGGGCTGGGGGAGCGGGTGGCACCTTTCTCATCTCCTTGTAGTTGTGGTGGCGGAAATCCAGGTGAGATTCGGGCGGGGCCGGGGGGTGCCAGGTGTGGGCATCGCTGGGGTCTGCGGGGACAGGGAGGGGACAGCAAGGGGACACGGTCAGGGGCAGGGAGGGGACAAGGAGGGGACAGCGAACAGCACAGACCGCGGCTCTGCTGGCGAGCGGCCGCGCTGGGCGATGCTGGGGCGGAGAGTGGGGAGCCAGGGGACAAGCAGCCGGTCCCCAAGGGGCAGGGGACACGCAGGGGACACGCAGGGGACACGCAGGGACACGCACCGGGCACGGGGCAGCCCAGGACCTCGGCCCGCAGGCAGACAGTGCCGTTGGGGAACCAGCTCTGTGGGTTGATGCGCAGGAATCGCCCCACGAGCGGCGAGGGCAGCAGGTTCAGCACCGGCGTCTCGGGGTCTTTGTTCCCCGGGAACACCTGAGGGGACAGCGGGGGACAGAGGGGGGACAGAGGGGGACAGGGGGGGGTCAGGGCGCTGCCTGTAGGGTTCAAGGGGTTCCAGGCGCCCTTAAGGAGGAGCAGGCACGGTCGGGGGGCAACTCTGACCCCAAACCCGCGGCCCCACAGCGGGAGGGGCACAAGGGATGGACACGGGGAACCCCAAATCTGTTCCTGGCATGGGTCAGGCAGGGGGACCCCAAAATTCACCCCTGGCATGGAGACCCCCAAACTTGATCCTGATACAGTGCTGGCATGGGGAAACCCAAATGCACCCTGGCACAGCGACCCCCAAACCCATCCATGGCACAGGGACCCCAAACCCATCCCAGCACAGGGACCCCAAACCCATCCCAGCACAGGGACCCCAAAGCCATCCATGGCAAGAGGACCCCAAAGCCATCCATGGCAGGAGGACCCCAAACCCATCCATGGCTCAGGGACCCCAAACCCATCCATGGCACAGGGACCCCAAACCCATCCCAGCACAGGCACCCCAAACTCTCCCCATCCCCAGGCTGCCGTGCCCACCCCGGTGCCAGCCCCAGGTGTGTCCCCAGCCCGTGCCCAGCGGGGACAAGGAGCCTTTGTGCTGGTGGTGCCCAGCGTGGCCAAGGCCAACAGAGCCCGGGCACGGTGCCAGCTGGCACGGGCACCCCGGGATGGGCAGCCAGGATCCTTGGGGTGGTTACCCCAGTGTGGTTAACACCTGGCATGGTTAACCCCAGCACCATTAACCCCCAGTATAATTAACTCTGGCTCAATTACACCCCATTCCCCCCAAGCATTATTACCCCTCTGACACAATTAACCCCCCCGAGCACAATTAACTCCCTTCCCGGTGCCATTATCACCCCCCAGCACTGTCACCCCCCATGTCCCCATCCTGTCCGGGGGTGCCACCCCCGCCGGGCACCCACCGCCTCCTCGGTGCCATTGCGGCTCGGCAGCCACGTGTGCGAGTCATTGCTGACCTGCACCTTGTAGGACGTCACCCAGTCGTACCTGTGGGGTACAGTGGGGGGTCAGGGTGTCCCCAGTGCTGTCCCCACCCCAAATCCCCTTTGTCCCCTCACGTCCAGATGGAGTTGAGCCCCTGGGTGACCACGCCGGTGAAGCGGGTGAGGCGCCGCGCGTCCACCTCCAGCCACTGCTCCGTGTCCTCCTGTCCCGCGCACCAGCCCCCGTCGTAGAAATCGCCGTCGTAGAGCCCTGACTGCGGGGAGGGGAGGGGACACGCACAGCGACACGACAGCGGTGTCCCCGAGCGGGGGTTGGTGGCACCGGCGGGTGGCACCGGCATCGCGGGGAGCCCGCACGGGAGGGAGGGGACGGGGCTGGAGAGCGCCCGGGGCATTTGTGTGCCGTGGATGGGCCACGGACTCGCCACAAATTGTCACAAACGTGCCACAAATTGTCACAAACGTGCCATGGAGGTGCCACAGACTCGCCACGGATGTGCCACAGCTGCCCTGCGTTTGCCACACCCACACACCACATGCCAGGCAGGTGGCATCCCAACACCCTCCACAGCCTGGCACACCTGAGCGCACTCCTGGCACACTGTTAGCACACCCTGACACATCCCTGACACACTCAGGCACACCCTGTCACACTCCTGGCACATCCCTGACACACTCAGGCACACCTTGGCACATCCCTGGCACACCTTGGCGCCCCTGGCACTCCGGCAGTACCTGGATGTTGAGGCGGCCGCGGTGCGCGCCCAGCCCGTGCCGCTTGTGGCTGGACGCCCGGAGCTGCGCGTCCAGCACCCGCAGGGACTCCAGCCCCAGGGGGGGGCACGCTGGGGACACAGCGGGGACCGGGTCACACGGGGACTGTCCCCACCCCGCGTCCCCACGGAGCTATGCCATGGGGACTCCCCAACCTCCAGGTGTCCCCCGTGTGCCCTGAGGACACGGCCAGGTCCCTGTGCAGGTGACAATGGCCGGGCCACCCGCGCCCACAGCACGTACGGGGCTCCTGCGGGGCGGCCGGAGCCTCCGGCTTCTTCCTCAGCACCTTCTTCTTCCTCACCACCTTCTTCCTCACCACCTTCTTCTTCCTCAGCACCGCCCCCGTGGTCACCTGGGGCGCTGGGGCTGCGAGGGGACACGGGGGAGACAGGGGAGGGGCTGGCAACACCTCCCGCTCCGGGCACCCCAATACCCCCCACGGGACCCCCCTTTTGCACGCTCGGTCCTTCACACCCCCCTCCCCTCTCGAACCCCCCCCACCCTCCCCAGCTCCTACCTGTGCCCGCGGGGTCTCCGCGCCGGGAGGGGCCGGGGCTCGGGGGGGTCCCGCTGCCCCTCGGGGGTCCCGCGGTGCTGCCCCTCGAGGGAGGGGCCGTGGTGCCCTTCGGGGGGGGCACCCCGCTGGTTTTAGGGGGTCCCGCGGTGGTGTCCTTTCTGGCGGGCATCCCGCTGGTTTTGGGGGGTCCTGGCGTGGTGTCCTTTCTGGTGGGCATCCCGCTGGTTTTGGGGGGTCCCGGCGTGGTGCCCTTCGAGGGGGACGTCTCGCTGCCTTTCGGGGCTCCCCTGGCCATGGCTTTGGTTGGGGACACCGCGCTGGCTTTGGGGGGTCCCGTGGTGGTGCCCTTTGTTGGGGACACCGCGCTGGTTTTGGGGGTCCCGCCGGCTCGGTGGGGCGCGGCGCGGGCGGGGGGCGGCGGGGGGCCCAGCAGGAGCAGCAGCAGCAGCAGCGGGGCGAGGGGCACCCCCGGCATGGCCGCGGCCCCGCCGGTCCCTGCCCGCTCCCGCCGGTCCCTGCCGGTCCAGCTCCGCTCCCGGCCCCTCCCCGGCCCCCGCCCGCTTCCTGCCCGGGACCCCCGCCCGCCTCCTGCCCGCCCCCCGCCTGGGACCCCCAGCCCGCCCCGCCCCGTTAACCGGCCCCGCTCCCCTCCCCGTGTCACCGCACGCGCGAACGGGGGACAGGGGCTCCCGCCCGCTCACCGCGGGCTCTGCTGTGTCCCCAGCGGGTCCCCAATGTCCCATCGCCGCGTCCCACTGTCCCCTCACTGTGTCCCACTGTCCTCTCGCTGCGTCCCCGCTGCCCCATCTCCGTGTCCCACTGTCCCCAGAGTGTCCCCGCTGCCCCAGAATGTCCTCGCTGTCCCATCCCCGTGTCCCACTGTCCCCTCACTGTGTCCCCAGAGTGTCCCCGCTGTCCCCAGCGTGTCCCCGCTGTCCCCCCCGGGGGTCTCCGGCGGTTCCCGCTGCCGCAGCGGCGGTGTCGCCGGCCGAGCCCGGGGACCCGGGAGGTCCCGGAGCCGCCGCTGCGGGCGCAGCGGGGCCGAACCGGGCGGCGGGGGGCGGCCCCCGGCCCCGACCCCTCGGGGATGCCCCGGGTGGGGTTCGAGGTGCGGGTCCGGGTGCTGAGGAAGGGGTGCGGGTCCTGCCTCTCCCCCCACCCTGCGCGGGGTTCATACTCCCCAAAAGAACTTCCCCGGCTTGACTTGACTTTCCCGTTTTTATTGGGATTTCCTGTAGGGCAGCGGGGCTGCCGCCGGTGCCATCCCGGTCCCTTGTCCTCATCCCTGTCCCTCGTCCCCATCCCTGTCCCTCTGGGGGTGTCACCGAGCGCTGCCTGGCTGAGGAAGGACAGGGATGTCCATTCCAGGGGTGGCTTTGCGGAACTGCTGCGGGACCCTTGGGATCTGCATCGCCGGAGGACGCCCCTCGGCCATCCCAGGGGACAGCGGGGACAGCGGGGCTGGCACAGGGGACAGAGCGCTCATTCCCTGCCCGGTTCCACGGGAAGGTTTTTGTCCCTGCCTTCTGCCTCAGCCCCACGTGACGGCTCTTTCGAGGTTTGCAGAATCCCCGGCCCCGCTCCAAGGCACACACGGCCCGATTCGCGCTGGCTCAGCACTTCCCGGGATGTCAGGAATTTCCTGGCGCAGCTGCCAGGTCCCGCTCGGAGACGCCTTTAAAGGCGCCGTGGCTTTTCCCGGCAGGAATCCTAATGGGAAGCCGCTGTGGTTCCCCACACCCACAGGCAGAGCGGGGTCAAACCCACGGAGCACTGCTGGGACAGTCCCCTCCAGGGCTGTGTCACTGTCCCCGTGTTCCTGCAGGGATGATCCCAGCCCGTGCTCCAGGCTGGGATTTCACCCGGCCTGGCTGAACCTCCTCACGCTCTCCAGTATCCCTGGGTGCCCCCATCCTTCCAGTGTCACCTGTTGGGGACAGCCCCCTAGTGTCGTGTGGGGCTGGGGCTCCAGAAGGTTCCAGGAGGTTCCGTGGTCGTTGGAGTGCTGGGATGTCCTGTTGTGACACAGGAGCTGTGCCATGTCCCGATCCCAGGGTGATCCCAAAGGGTTCAGCCCATTCCTCAGGAGCAGCAGCTCCTGGATCCTTCTGCAAAAGCCAAATCCCAACTCCTGGCTGGCCCAGGAGGGACAGGGGACGTTGGCCATGGAGCAGGAAGAGTGGGAACTGTGTGGTGCCCGAGGGGGACACGGCCCAGACCCACAGGGAGCCCGAGGGATGAGCCAGGGCAATGTCCTTGGACACAAAGATCTGTCCCAATGGCTGGAGTTAATCACCCAAGAGATGTCCCACGTGGAAGAATTCATCAACCAAGAGCTGTGCCAGGAGAAAGGCAATGGACACAAGGATCTGTCCCAATGGGAAGAATTCACCAACCAGGAGCAGTGCCAAGGGGAAGCCACCAGATCCCAACAGTGGTGCCAAGGGAATGTCAACACATACAAAACTCTGTCCCAATGGGAAGACTTAATCCACCAGGAGATGTCCCAAATGGAAGAATTCATCAACCAAATAACAAAACCCATCAACCAAGAGATGTCCCAAATGGCAAACCTGATCAACCAAGATCTGTGCCACAAAAAAGCCAAGAGACACCAACAGCAGTGCCAAGGGAATGCCAATGGATACAAAACTCTGTCCCAATGGGAAGACTTAATCCAGCAAGAGATGTCCCACATGGAAGAATTCATCACCCACATGATGTCCCCAATGGAGGAATTCACTGGCCAAGATCCCTGCCAAGGGGACACCAGGAGACACCCAGAGCAGCACCATGGCAATGCCAATGGATACAAAACTCTGTCCCAACGGGAGGAATTCATCAACCAAGAGATGTCCCAGTGGGAATGATTTTGAGCAGGAGCTGTGCCCAGCAGAGCAGGGGGCTCATCCCTGCCCTGCCCATCCTGACCTCAGGGCCTTTCCCACAGCCATGGTCACTGTCTGGACTCTGGCACTGATCCCAAGTTCAGAATTCCCCTTCTGACCCACCTGGCTGAAGTCCATGGGGAGGAATTGTTCCCATGTGCTCCCCAAAAAGGGAGATGGTGCCTCAAGCCCTAACCACAGGCAAAGGAATTAAAGGAATTCCCAAATTCCTGAATTCCTGTGGCTCTGTCAGTTGCTGCTGAGCCCCAGGAGGTGCTGAGTGCTCCAGAGGGATCCCCAAGTTTGGAATGTCACCATGGGGCTGAGGGGGCTGGGGATAGGGACTTGTGGAATTGTTTGGGTTGGGAAAATCCCTCTGAGAGCATCGAGTCCAGCTCTGCCCAGGCCACCAGTGTCCCTGTCCCCAAGTGCCACATCCACAGGGCTGGTAAATCCCCCCAGGGATGGGGACTCCACCCCTGCCAGGGAAATTCCAGCCTTTTGCAGGAAGGAATTGCTCAAGATCCAACCTAAACCTCTCTTGGCCCAGCTTGGGGCTGTTCCCTCTCAACCTGTCCCTATTCCCTGGGAGCAGATCCCAACTCCCACCTGGCTCCAGGAATTCAGGGAGTTGTGCAGAACCACAAGATCCCCCCTGATCCCCCTTTTCTCCAGGCTGAGTCCCTTCCCAGCTCCCTCAGCTGCTCCTGGAGCTCCAGACCCTTCCCACAGCTCTCTCCATCTCCCTGGATTTCCAGCATCATCCAGAGCCACCAAACCCCAAGGAATGACCCCAAATTCAAGCCCTGGGGTAACTATACAATGAGAACATTTATTTCCTGGGGACACCTGCAAGTCTCTCCCACGTCGGATGATTGGAAACACAAACCAAACCCTCTCCTGGTTTGGGTTTCAGTCTGTTCCCAGCTCTGAATTTTTACACCATGGATGCTCCTTCCTGACCCCAAATTCCAAGGGAAATCCAAACACACAGAACTGACTGGCCCCAAAGCTTTGTCCATCACCTGGAGCTTGGCTCTTCCCCGCTGTTCTCCTGCTGCTTGGCCATGAATTTCTGTGGAGAAGGGAGAAGAGATGGTGGGTGGTGCATGGACATTCCAGGATTATCCCCTAAAACCCCAGCCAGGAACACCTTGGCCAGGTTCAGCCAGCTCCTCCTGTGGGATTTGTCTTATAAAATCCCCCAAAATGGGATCTGCCCCATCAAATCCCTCAAAATGGGATGTGCCCCATCAAATCCCCCAAAATGGGATCTGCCCCATCAAATCCCCCAAAATGGGATCTGCCCCATCAAATCCCTCAAAATGGGATCTGTCCCATCAAATCCCTCAAAATGGGATCTGTCCCATCAAATCCCCCAAAATGGGATCTGTCCCATCAAATCCCCCAAAATGGGATCTGTCCCATCAAATCCCCCAAAATGGGATCTGTCCCATCAAATCCCTCAAAATGGGATCTGTCCCATCAAATCCCTCAAAATGGGATGTGCCCCATAAAATCCCCCAAAATGGGATCTGCCCCATCAAGTCCCTCAAAATGGGATCTGCCCCATCAAGTCCCTCAAAATGGGATCTGTCCCATCAAATCCCTCAAAATGGGATCTGTCCCATCAAATCCCTCAAAATGGGATCTGCCCCATCAAATCCCCCCAAAATTTGGCTCCCAGGATGACATTAACATGGGAAACTCCTGAGGGGAACATGGCCAAATCTCACCAGGATTCCCCACAATCTGGGCATGGAATAAAAATATCCCATATTCCCAACCCCCCAGGGGACTCTCCACAGCCCCAGATCCAAGGATTTGGGGGATTTTCCCCTTTCCTGGCAGTACCTCCATGTTCTGCCTGTGCAGGGGGGTCCTGCAGTGGTTGATCATGGAGGGCTCGTCGGCGTAGAAGAGGGAGCAGATCTGGCAGAAGAATCCAGCCTTTGGCACCAGGATATCCAGAGCTGAGGAAACACCACAGTCACCACACACAGCTCCAAGGAATATTCCAACTTCACTTGCCCTTAGCCAAATCTGGGGGATTTGGGATTCCTCAGGGGGAAATTGCAGTTCTTTAACATTCCAAAAATCATGTTTTTCACCCGAGCTGCTCCTTGCCCTGTTTCTATCCACAGGTTATCTCCATTTCCAATGAACAAGACATTTTTTGGGAATAAAGCAACCAATTCCTTGGAATTTGGAGCAGCTCCAGAAGGAATGACCCCATGAAAGCTGGAGCCATTGCTGAATACCTGACCCCATGGAAGCTGGAGCAGTTCCTAAAGGAATGACTCCATGGAAAAATGATTCACACTGGAACAGTTCCTGAAGGACTGACCCCATGGAAATTCAGGAAGTTTCTGAAGGACTGACCCCACAAAAGCTGGAGCAGTTCTTGAAGAACTGACTCCATGAAAAGTGTTCCAGACACGAGCAGTTCCTGAAGGAATGACTCCATGGAGGCTGGAGCAGTTCCTGAAGGAATGAGCACATGAAAATTCAGGAAGTTCCTAAAGCATGGAAGGTCCATGGAGGCTGGAGCAGTTCCTGAAGGAATGAATCCCCAGAATTCACATCTCTCCACCCCCATTTCACAGCCCTGGCAGCAATTCCCTCCTTTCCAGACACTGAATATTGGGAATAAAACATTCCCATCCACAGGATGGGAACCCTCAGGAGACACCACACTGCACCCAGCTAATAATCAACAATTCCACCTGGACTTGGGAATTTCAGGGAAAAACTCCCCATGAGAGGCTTCCAAATTTAACCAAGTGGTTAAACATGGATTTGGAGAAGCCAAGAAAAAACACGGATTTTGGGCCCTGCCTTTGAGGTTCACTGTGGTTGTGAGGCACAGGAGGACTTTTCAAATGGGCAGGAAAGAATCTTCCAGCCAGGAAAAACCTGGAGCACTTTGGGGGATTCCTCTGGATTTACCTTTGGGAGTGCTCTGTGTCTTGGGGACACCTGGAAAAGTTGTTTTCTTCTGCTGAGACTTTGGTTCTGCATCTTCTGATCCCAGCTGAGCTGCTGGAGACAGAAATGCGTGTTGGGATGGAACTGTGGAATGGTGGAAGAGAACCATGGAATGGTGGAAGAGAATCATGGAATGGTGGAACAGAACCATGGAACGGTGGAACAGAACCATGGAACAGAACCATGGAATGGTGGAACAGAATCATGGAACAGAACCATGGAATGGTGGAACAGAATCATGGAACAGAACCATGGAATGGTGGAGCAGAACCATGGAATGGTGGAATAGAATCATGGAACAGAACCACAGAATGGTGGAGCAGAACCATGGAATTGTGCAATGGAATCATGGAAAGGTGGAACACAACCATGGGATTGTGGAATGGAATCATGGAATGGTTTGGGTTGGGAGAGACCTAAAGGTCATGGACATGGACACCTTCCACCAGTCCACAGGTGGGCTTGGCTCCAAGCCCCGTCCAAGCTGGCCTTGATGTTCCTCACCTTTTGGCTTGGAGATTTCAGCCATTTCCTCCTCTGGATTTGTATCTCCCAGAATCCCCAATTCTTCTGGTCCTGCAACAGCAACAATATCTTCATCATCTTCATCTTCAGGCAGGTTTTTCCCTGGGAAAGTGCTTTCTTCTTCCTCGTCACCGACTTCGTCGACCGTAACAAAGTTCAGTTCCTCTTTGAGGTGATTGAAGTCGGCCAGGAAATCATCCTCATCCTCGTTGACCTCATCCAGAGTGACCAGAGGATTGTCCTCGTTGTCCTCCTGGATCTCATCCACGGTCACCAAGGCGCCGGGGTCGTCGGGCAGGGGCTGGGCCTTTCCCTCCTCGGCGGCGCCGAGCTCGGCCGGCTCGTTGAGGGGCAGCTCCTCCACCTCGCCGATCTCATCCACGGTCACCAAGGGCTCAGCCTTCATCTCCCGCTCCTCGCTGCCGTGCGATCCCGGCTCCTCCTGCTCCGAGATCTCGTCCAGCGTCAGCAGCGCCTGCGGATCCTTCACCGCCTCCGACAGCTCCTCCTCTTCCACCACCTCATCCACCACCAGCAGGCCCCGCGGGTCGACGCCCGGCAGCGGCGCCGGCGCGTCCTCCTCCTCCTCCTCCTCCTCCTCCTCCTCCTCCCCGATCTCATCCAAGGTGACAAAGGACAGCTCACCTTCGGCTCCGCAACTCTTGCCTCTCCTCTTCTTGGACGCCGGCTCCGAAGGGTTGGCTTTGGCCGTTTCTTTTCTCTTGCCCCTCGGGGGGTTTCGCCGCGGCGTCGCCGGAGACTCGGCGTCCTCCAGCACCTCGTCCACCGTGACAAACTCGTCCAGGTTGAAGGGGAAGAGCTCTTCCTCCTATGGGAATATTTAATTGTCATCACCAGGAGGAAAGAAATCATCCCAAATTTGATAAAAAAAATTTTTAAAAAAGTGTTCAGGGCTTCGAGCGCAGCGTTGCGCTGAGTAATTTAATTTAACTCAGGTTTCGTTCAGGAAAATGAGTTTTTCCCTTTGGAAAAACTGCAGAGGATCAATAGGGGATAGAATTCCATGGCTAAAATTCAGTGGATGAAATTCAATGCATAGATTTTAATGGAAAAAAATTCAGTGGATAAATTTTAATGGAAAAAAATTCAGTGGATAAAAGTCAACGGATAAATTTCAATGGAAAAAATTCAGTGGATAAAGGTCAGTGAAGAAAATGAAAAGGATAAAATTCAGTGAATTGAAATTCAATGGATAAATTTCAATGGAAAAAAATCAGTGGATAAAGGTCAATGGATAAAAATTCAGTGGATAAATTTCAAGGGAAAAAATTCAGTGGATAAAGGTCAGTGAAGAAAATGAAAAGGATAAAATTCAGTGAATTGAAATTCAACGGATAAATTTCAATGGAAAAAATTCAGTGGATAAAGGTTAATGGATAAAAATTCAGTGGATAAATTTCAAAGGAAAAAATTCAGTCAATGGATAAAAATTCAGTGGACAAAGGTCAACAGATAAAATTAAACGGATAAAATTCTGTGGATGAAATTCAGAGGATAAAGGTCAATGGATAAAAATTCAGTGGGTAAAGGTCAATGGATAAAATTAAACGGAAAAATTCAGTGGATAAAAATTCAGTGGATGAAATTCAATGAAAAAGATTCAGTGGATGAAATTCAATGGAAAAAATTCAATGGATAAAATTCAGCAGATAAGATTAAAGGGATAAAATTTAGTGGATAAAGTTCAATGGATAAAAATCCAGTGGATGAAATTCAATGGATAAAGTTCAATGGATAAAATTAAAGGGATAAAATTCAATGGACGAAATTTAGTGGATGAAATTAAAGGGATAAAATTCAACAGATAAAATTCCTGCAAATTCAAAGTTCTGGATCCAAAGATGGGTGCCTCACCCCAAATGATTCCTTTTAATCCCACCATTTTCCATCCTTTTAATCCCAGTTTTCTTTTTAATCCCACTTTTCCAACCTTTTAATCCCACATTTTCCTTCCTTACCTCCTTCTGTTTCCCAGCACTGCCTTTCCAAGCTGCAGCACCACCCCCACCAGGAGCCTGCAAAAATGGGACAAAAAATTCCATGAAATCCCAGGAAATCCCAACCCTCACAAGCACAGCTCCAAGGAATTTGGATTTGCTTCCAAAACAACTCTCAAAGGATTTTACAATCTGTTCCACCCTCGTGTTGCAGCTTAAAGAAACTGGTGGCCCAGCAGTTCCTCTGGTGGGATTTATGGAAAAGGGAAAATCCCAGAATCCCAGGGAATACTGGAATTCCTGCTCTCCTCACCTGATTCCCGCCGGGATTTTCCCTCGTGCCAGATGTTCCAGATGTTCCACTCTCCCCCTGCTGCTTGGAACTCGCTGGAGATTCCAGCTGGGAATCCTTTTCCTGCTGGGATGAGCTCTTCCCACCATCTCCCTGCGCATCCATCGCAGAATTTCCGTTCCCTTTCCATTGGTTGTTCCCAGCTCCGGGCTGAGCCGCGGCTTTGCCTGGGGTTTTCTTCTCCAGTCCTGCTTTGGGGGGGATTTTCTGCTCCCCAGCTTTTCCCAGGGAAGGCTCAGTGATCCTGACAGGAATTCTCTGTTTCAGGATATCTGGGACTGACACCACCGCCTTCAGAAGGGTTTTCCCAGTGCAAGATTCCTTCAGGGATCCAGTGGGATTTACCGCAGCTGCCGTGCGGATTTCGTCCGATTTTGCAGCTCCCACTCCTTTATTTGGTGGGATTTTAACTGAACTTCCCACATGGATCTCCCCAACAGCATTCCCAGAGTTTACCCCACCCTTGCAGGACGTTTTTCCAGGTGTTTTCTCCAGCTCTGTCCCAGTTTTTATCCCCGGATTTTCCCCCATTTCGAGCACGGATTCCTCCGCCGTCCCCTCTCTCTCTGCTCCAGCCACATCCCAGTTTTTCCCTGGAGCATCCCCACTTTTTGGGACAGCTTTCCTCTCCGTGGATGTTTCACAGCTGCTTTTCCCAGCCTCAGGAACAGGAGTTTTTTCTGGAGCAGCCGGCTCCGTGCTGGGCTGGGTGACACCGGGTGACGCCGCGGGAGCCGCGGCCGAGCTCGGGGACATTCCAGGGATGGCTCCTGCTGTTCCTCCAGCTGGGATCCCTTTGCTGGAAGATTCCAGAGGATCCACAGCAGGAGCAGAGGGCTCCTCATCCTCCTTTTGGATTTCCAGCTCTGGCTCATGCCCAGCCTCCTCCTTCCCCACTCCAGGTTTCTCCTCCGCCCTCGCTCCGGGTGATTTGCTGCCAGCAGGATCCATGGGAATCCCAATTTCAGGATCCAATCCCTCCACATCCATCCCTGCTCCTCCTTGCTGTGACTCTGGAATCTCCAGCTGTCCTGCTGGAATCTCCTCTGGGACATTTGGGTTGGGAATTTGGCCTTTCCTGGGCTCTCCCGATGGATTTCCGGGTGTGTTTTCAATTGTTCCCGATCCCTCTGGGATTTTTTTCAAGCCAGAGCTAAAAGTATTTCAAAGAAACCAAAGAAATCAAACCATGGAGGGAGAATTCCAGAATTCCCAGAAAGATCCAAGGGGTTTTCCTAGAGCATCAGGAAATGGGATTGGGAATTCTGTGGTACAAGGTGATAAATTGAGGTGAAGAATTCACATTTTGGAGAACTCAGGCCTTGGAAAATTTACATCCCAAGGAGGGAAAAATGGGAATATCCAACCAAAACAAAGCTTTGCTCTGTCTGCAGTTCCCAATCCTGAGAGAGCAGGTTTGGATTTGGTTTGGGTTTAAAATCCCTGTTTTCCATGGAAAACTCTCTGGGAAAACACAGCCCAAGGTGATGGAGCTTTCCAGGGAATTTCAGGCTCTTCCCTGAAGAAAACCACAGGATGAGCTTGGAATTAGGGATGGCTGTGCCTGGAGCATCAATTCCAGCAGAATTCCAGCAGGGAATTTCTGTTCCAAAATTTGGGAAAATCAGGATTGTCCAGGAGAGAGGGATTTGGGATCCCCCCTCAAAGGGATTTTCCTATTAATTTAATAATTTCTGGCTGTGCTCAGTTTGTTTTCTCTTCCATTGGGGTTCATGGAAATCTGGGATTCACTGAAAATTCCCCTCTGGATTAATGGAAAATGCAGCCTGGGAAAGGCAGAGCCCAAGGGTGGAGTTTTAATTAATTAAACTTCAGATAAAGAATGAGTAACTAATAATTAAAATTATAATTCTGGTACTTTCTGCTCCCTGTGAAACAGAATATAATAATTATGTGGAAAATGAGTGGAGCAAGGAAAAATGTCAATTTTCCAACTTTTCAGGAGCTGGGATTCAAGGAAAAGCCCCTTTTTAATTTTAATTTTAAATTGAATTTTAATTCCACCTGCCTGGAATCAAGAAGTGGCTGTGAGGAAGAGATTCCCATTAATTTGGGAATTAATGCTCCCAAAATTCAGCAGTTTCATGGAATGACAAGAAAAGAAACAGGATCTGGGAATTACAGAGCTTTTCCATAACAGAATTCCTTAAATTCTAGGATCATTCTTACACAATTTTGGGGATTTTAACAACAAAACTCATCCAGAAATCCAAACTGGAATCACAGAAAAAAAGGGATCAAAGTAGTATTTAACAAAAATTCCTAAAAATTCCTGGAATTCAGCAGTTGGGAAGAGGAATTCCAGAGGCAGGGATAGAGGGAAGAGCTGAGAATGGAATAAAAGCAACAGGAGGGGCCAGAACCTGAGCAGGGGAGAAAAATAAGGAAATTAGGATTTCACTCTATTTTTCCATTATTTTTTAACAAATCCCAAATATTTTTGCTCTGGAGCACATGGATTGGGAAAAAGGAGCAGCAGGACAAAGCTGGAGGGAGGCTCAGCAATCTCTAATTGTGGATAAACATTCCAAGAGGGGAAAATAATGGATAAAATTCCCCAAAATTCCCCAAAATCCTTGCAGGCTGTACCTTGCTTTGCTCCCCTCCTCTCTCTTCACTTCCCTTTTCCCACTTTCAGCCTGGAAAACAAAAGCCAAGTCAGGATTTTCCAGTTCCAGAGGAGGCACTGGGAAGGCAGTGAATTTGGGATTTGGGATGGATTTGGGCACAGACAGCAGGATCAGCTCCCTAAAATCCAATAATTCCTTATCCCTAAAATCCAACCATTCCTTATCCCTAAAATCCACTCATTCCTTACAAATCCCAATCCCTGTTCCTAAAATCCAACCATTCCTTATCCCTAAAATCCAATAATTCCTTATCCCTAAAATCCACTCATTCCTTATCCCTAAAATCCACTCATTCCTTACAAATCCCAATCCCTGTTCCTAAAATCCAACCATTCCTTATCCCTAAAATCCACTCATTCCTTACAAATCCCAGTCCCTGTTCCTAAAATCCAACCATTCCTTATCCCTAAAATCCAATAATTCCTTATCCCTAAAATCCAACAATTCCTTATCCCTAAAATCCAACCATTCCTTATCCCTAAAATCCAACCATTCCTTATCCCTAAAATCCAACCATTCCTTATCCCTAAAATCCAACCATTCCTTATCCCTAAAATCCACTCATTCCTTACAAATCCCAATTCCTGTTCCTAAAATCCAACCATTTTTTTATCCCTAAAATCCAATCATTCCTTATCCCTAAAATCAATCATTCCTTAAAAATCCCAATCCCTGTTCCTAAAATCCAACCATTCCTTATCCCTAAAATCCACTCATTCCTTACAAATCCCAGTCCCTGTTCCTAAAATCCAACCATTCCTTATCCCTAAAATCCAATCATTCCTTATCCCTAAAATCCAACAATTCCTTATCCCTAAAATCCAACCATTCCTTATCCCTAAAATCCAACCATTCCTTATCCCTAAAATCAATCATTCCTTATCCCTAAAATCCAACCATTCCTTATCCCTAAAATCCAATCATTCCTTACAAATCCCAATCCTTATTCCTAAAATCCAACCATTTTTTTATCCCTAAAATCCAATCATTTTTTATCCCTAAAATCCAATCATTCCTTATCCCTAAAATCAATCATTCCTTAAAAATCCCAATCCCTATCCCTAAAATCCTATAATTACCTACAAATCCCAATACCTATCCCTAAAATTCAACCATTCCTTATCCCTGTCATTAAAATCTAATAATTCCCTACAAATCCCAATCCATATTCCTAAAATCCAGCCATTCCTTAAAAATCCCCAATCCCTACCCCCAAAATCCAGCCATTCCTTATCCCTATCCCTAAAATCCAGTAATTCCCTACAAATCCCAATCCCTAAAATCCAGCCATTCTTTAAAAATCTCCAATTCCTATCCCTAAAATCCAGTAATTCCTTACAAATCCCAATCCCTGTTCCTAAAATCCAACCATTCCTTATCCCTAAAATCAATTATTCCTTAAAAATCCCAATCCCTATCCCTAAAATTCAACCATTCCTTATCCCTAAAATCCAATAATTCCCTACAAATCCCAATCCCTATCCCTAAAATCCAGGATTTATCTCAGAATCTGAAGGGGAAAATCCCAAACTCTGAGGGGAAAATCCTGATCCTGAGGGGAAAAAAAAATCCCAAAACATGAGGGAAAAAAAATCCCAAACTCTGAGGGAAAAAATAAAAACCCCAAACCCTGAAGAGAAAACCCCAACTGTGAAGGAAAATCAGGAAGAATCACAAACTCTGAGAGAAAAATCCCAAAACCAGAAGAAAAAAAATCCCATCTCTGACAGGAAAAATCCCAATACCCAAAGGGAAAATCCTCAACCCTGGCAGAAAAATCCTGAGGGGAAAAAATCCCAATACTGAAGGGGAAAATTCCAAACCTGAGAGAAACTGTGAGGGGAAAAAAAAAACCTAAACTTTGAGGGAAAAATTGCAACCCTGAGGGGGAAAAAATCCCAAACTCTGAGGGAAAAAATTCCCAGATCCTGAGGGAAAAAATCCAAACCCTGAGGGAAAAAATCTAAACCCTGAGGGAAAACAAAAATCCCAATTTTGAGGAAAAGATTTTAATTCTGAGTGAAAATCTCAATCCTGAGGGAAAAAAGTCCCAAACTCTGAAGGGGAAAAAAAAATCCCAGATCCTGAGGGAAAAAATCCAAACCCTGTGGGGAAAAAATCTAAACCCTGAGGGAAAATCTCAATCCTGAGGGAAAAAAAAATCCCAAATTTGAGGTAAAGATTTTAACCCTGAGTGAAAATCTCAACCCTGATGAAAAAAATCCAAACCCTGAGGGGAAAAAAAATCCCAATTTTGAGGTAAAAATTTTAACCCTGAGTGAAAATCTCAACCTTGAGGGAAAATATTGAAACCCTGAGGGAAAATATTGAAACCCTGAGGAAAATCCCAATCCTGGGGGGAAAAAAATCCCAACTTTGAGGTAAAAATTTTAACCCTGAGTGAAAATTCTAACCCTGAGGGAAAATATTCAAACCCTGAAGGGAAAAAATCCAAACCCTGAGGGAAAATATTCACACCTTGAGGGAAAAAAAATCCCAATTTTGAGGTAAAAATTTTAACCCTGAGGGAAAAAATAATCCCAACCCCGAGGGAAAAAAATTGCAAGCGTGAGGTGAAAAAAACCCCTCAACCCTGACAGAAAAATCCCAAAAATGAGGGAAAAAATCCCAAATTGGAGGGAAAAATTTTAATTCTGAGTGAAAATCTCAACCCTGAGGGAAAAAAAATCCAAACCCTGAGGGAAAATATTGAAACCCTGAGGAAAATCCCAATCCTGAGGGGAAAAAAATCCCAACTTTGAGGTAAAAATTTTAACCCTTAGTGAAAATTCTAACCCTGAGGGAAAATATTGAAATCCTGAAGGGAAAAAATCCAAACCCTGAGGGAAAATATTCACACCTTGAGGGAAAAAAAATCCCAATTTTGAGGTAAAAATTTTAACCCTGAGGGAAAAAATAATCCCAACCCCAAGGGAAAAAAATTGCAAGCGTGAGGTGAAAAAAACCCCTCAACCCTGACAGAAAAATCCCAAAAATGAGGGAAAAAATCCCAAATTTGAGGGAAAAATTTTAATTCTGAGTGAAAATCTCAACCCTGATGGAAAAAAAATCCAAACCCTGAGGGAAAATATTGAAACCCTGAGGGAAAATCCCAATCCTGAGGGGAAAAAATCCCAACTTTGAGGTAAAAATTTTAACCCTGAGTGAAAATTCTAACCCTGAGGGAAAAAATATTGAAATCCTGAAGGGAAAAATCCAAACCCTGAGGGAAAATATTCACACCCGGAGGGAAAAAAAAATCCCAATTTTGAGGTAAAAATTTTAACCCTGAGGGAAAAAATAATCCCAACCCCGAGGGAAAAAAATTGCAAGCGTGAGGTGAAAAAAACCCCTCAACCCTGACAGAAAAATCCCAAAAATGAGGGAAAAAAATCCCAAATTTGAGGGAAAAATTTTAATTCTGAGTGAAAATCTCAACCCTGATGGAAAAAAAATCCAAACCCTGAGGGAAAATATTGAAACCCTGAGGGAAAATCCCAATCCTGAGGGGAAAAAAATCCCAATTTTGAGGTAAAAATTTTAACCCTGAGGGAAAAAATAATCCCAACCCCGAGGGAAAAAAGCGTGAGGTGGGGAAAAAAACCCCTTAAAATTGACAGAAAAATCCCCAAAATGAGGGAAAAAAATCCCAAATTTGATGGAAAAATTTTAACCCTGAAGGAAAAAAAAATCCCAAGCATTGCAGGAAGATTATCCCACCCCAAAAAAAGCAGAATTTGTACCTGAGAAGCGTCTGGGTGGCAGGACAAGGAGCAGGTGAGTGTGTGCTCCCCCATGGAATAGGGGTACTGCTGCAGGAAACTGTGCATGTACCGTGCTGATTTGGGGCTGTCCAGCTGCAGGATGGCCTGGGGGAAAATCCCAAAGAAATAGATTTATTTCAATTTTTTTTCATTTCTGTAGAAAAATCCCAGAAATTCCTGAAGTTGCCCAAAGCGTTTCAGGTGGTTCGCGTCAATTTGTGGGCGTGGAAAGGGTTAAAAGTGGCTTAAAATGGTCTCATTTGGGGTGTAAAAGTGGGAAAAAAATTTAATTTGGATTGTCTCAAAATTTTGGAAAATATATGCTAAAGTCCTTCAAAGATTTTGCCAAAAAATTCCCAAACAAATTCTGATAAAATTTAAAAAAATCGCGATAAAAATGACTAAAAATGACTTCAAAAATCCTAAGAAATGCCCAAAAATTCTCCCCCAAATCTCCCCAAGAAATGCACAAAAATTCCCCCTAAATCTCCCTCAAAAAATACTAAGAAATGCCCAAAAATGCCAAAATTTTCCCCGCAAAAATTGGAAAAACCCTCCCCAAAAAATCCCAAGAAATGCCCAAAAATCCCCCCAAATCCCTCAACATTTCTGCAAAAATCTGCTAAAATCCCTCAAAAATTCTGTCAAAAATTCCCCCAAAAAATCCCACCAAATGCCCCCCAATCTCAAAAATCCCCCCAAATTAAAAAAAGCCCTAAAAAAATCCCCCTAAATTGCCCTAAAACCCCCAAAATTTTTAAAAAACCTTCCAAAAATCCCTAAAAAAATCTTCAAAAAATCCCCCCCAAATCCCCTAAAATTTCAAAAAAATTCCTCAAAAAATCCAAAATTTTCTCTGAAAAATCTCAAGAAGAGCCCAAAAATTTCCCTCGAAAATTAAAAAGAAGTCTCAAAACAATCCCCCCCAAAAACTTAAAAAACCCTCCAAAAATCCCTTACAAAATCTCCAAAATATCCACCCAAAATCCCAAAAAATACTCAAAAAATTCCCCCCAAAATTAAAAAAAATCCCCCAAAATCCCCATAAAAATCAGCAGCCCCTGAAAAATCTCTAAAAAAATCCTCCAAAAATCCCAGGAAATGCCCAAAAATTCTCCCTAGAAATTCAAAAAAATCCTCGCAAAAATTTAAAACAATTGAAAAACAAAAATTTAAAAAATTCCAAAAAATAAAAAATAAATAAAATAAAAAATTTTCAACATTTTCCCAAAAAAACCCTCAAGAAATGCCCCAAAATCCCCTCAAAAATCCCCCAAACACCCAAAATCTCCTTGTTTAGTGCCTGCACCCATTGCTGGTTGCTGAGCACGGCGCAGTGCTCCACCTTCACTCCTGGAACCCCTCAGCTAAAAATACCCCAGAAACTCTCAAAAAATCCCAAAAAAAACCCCCAAAATTCCCCCAAAATCCCAAAATATCCCCCCAAATTGCCCCAAATCTCCCCAGTTTTCAGTCTGTACCCGCTGGCGGTTGCTGAGCACAGCACAGTGCTCCACCTTGCCGAAGCACAAACCACCTTCACTCCTGGAACTCCTCAGCTAAAAATACCCCCAAAATTCACAAAAAATCCCACAAAAATCACCATAAAATCCCACAAAATCCCAAAATATCCCCCAAAAATCCCCTAAATCTCCTCAGTTTTCAGTCTGTACCCGCTGGCAGTTGCTGAGCACAGCGTAGTGCTCCACCTTGCCGAAGCACAAACCACCTTCACTCCTGGAACCCCTCAGCTAAAAATACCCCAGAAATTCACAAGAAATCCCACAAAAACCCCACAAAATCCCACAAAAATCCCCATAAAATCCCCCAAATCTCCTCAGTTTTCAGTCTGTACCCGCTGGCAGTTGCTGAGCACAGCGTAGTGCTCCACCTTGCCGAAGCACAAACCACCTTCACTCCTGGAACCCCTTGGCTAAAAATATCCCAAAAATTCACAAAAAATCCCACAAAAATCCCCAAAACCCCCCAAAATCCCCCAAATGTCCCTGATTTGCCATCCATACCCGCTGGCGGTTGCTGAGCACGGCGTAGTGCTCCACCTTGCCGAAGCATGAACCACCTTCACTCCTGGAACCCCTTGACTAAAAATACCCCAGAAATTGACAAAAAATCCCCCAAAAACCCCCCAAAATCCCCCAAATGTCCCAATTTGCAGTCCATACCCGCTGGCGGTTGCTGAGCACGGCGTAGTGCTCCACCTTGCCGAAGCGCAGCCCCGCACAAACCACCTCCAGCTCCCGGAAACCCTCGGCCGGGAGGTTCCCCAGGTGAACGAGCTGGGAGCGCAGAGAGGCTGCATCCACCTGAGGGGCACAGGGAATGGGTATGGGGGAAAAATGGGGAAAAATGGGGAAAAAGGGGGATTGGGGGAGGGAAAGAAGGGGGGAAAAGGGGAAAAGAGCGAGGGGAAGGAGGGAGGGAGAAAAGAGGAAAAGGGGGCGAGGAAAAAAGGAGAAAAGGGAAAAAAGGGAGAAAACGAGAAAAGGAGAGAAAGTAAAATAGGGGGAAAAGGGGAAAAAGGAAATAAGGAAAAAAGGAAAAAAAAGGAGAAAAGAAGAAAAGGAGAGAAAGTAAAATAGGGGAAAAATGGAAATAAGGAAATAAGGAAAAAAGGAAAAAAAAGGAGAAAAAAAGAAAAGGAGAGAAAGTAAAATAGGGGGAAAAGGGGGAAAAAGGAGGAAATGGAGGAAAAGGAGAAAAGGAGAAAAAGGGGAAAAAAGGGGAAAAAAAAAGGGGAAAAAAAGGGGAAAAAAAAGGGGAAAAAAGGGAAAAGGGGAAAAAGGGGAAAAAAGGGGGAAAAAGGGGAAAAAGGAGGAAAAGGAGGAAAAGGAGGAAAAGGAGGAAAAGGAGGAAAAAGAAAAAAGAAGGAAAAAAGGAGAAAAAAGAAAAAAGAAGGAAAAAAGGAGAAAAGAGAAAGGGGAAAAGGATGGGGAAATGGAAAGGGAAAAAAGGAGGAAAGGGGGAAAGAAGAAGGGAAAGAATGGCAAAAGGGGGTAAACAGGGGAAAAAGGGAAAATTTTGGGATAAAGAGGAAAAAATTTGGGATAAAGAGGAAAAACTCACCTTGGGATCAGAATCTTTGATGAGAGCAATAAAAATCGCCTCCTTTAGGGACAAGAAATGGGATGAGACTTTAATTAATGATTATTCATATTGGATTAAAAACTAATAAATGATTAATCATTCATAAATGAAAGGTTCATCACGTAAAAAAAAAAAAAAAAATTCCCAGGATCAATTGCCAGTTGGAAAAATCCCTTGTTTTAAACACCAGGAAGTGCTAAAAACTCAACTGAAATACCAAACCCTGCTTGAAGTGGGAAGTTTTTCTGGAATTTTCCCCACAGTTCCCATAATCCAAATCATCCCAACAATCCTGATAACCCAAATAATCCTGGTAATCCTAATAATCCCCCAATACTGATAATCCAAATAATTCACATATAATCCAGATAATCCCCATAATCCCCAAATCCTCAATCTCGATAATGCAAATAATCCCCATAAACTGGGTAATCCTGATAATCAAATAATTCTGATAATCCAGATAATCACCATAATCCCTAATCTAAACAAACCCATTAATTCCAATAATCCACATATAATCCCCATAATCCCACCAATCCCAATAACCTGACCTTCTCCCCAGGCTGTGGTGCCAGAGTTTGGGGTGCAGAGTGAGCTGGTTCCCATCCTCAATTCCCAAATCCCCCCAGTCCCAATAATCCCAATAATCAAAATATCCCCATAATTCCAACAATCCCCATAATTTCCATAATCCCAACAATGTCCATAATCCTAACAATTCCCATAACCCCACTAATTCCCCAATAACCCCACCTCGTCCCCCAGGCTATGGTGTCAGGGTTTGGGGTACACACTGAGCTGGTTCCCATCCACAATTCCCAAATCCCCCCAGTGCCAATAATCCCACCAATCCCAATAACCTGACCTTCTCCCCAGGCTGTGGTGCCAGAGTTTGGGGTGCAGAGTGAGCTGGTTCCCATCCTCAATTCCCAAATCCCCCCAGTCCCAATAATCCCAATAATCCCACTAATCCCAGTAATCCCATTTCCCACCTCATCCCCCAGGCTGTGGTGCCGTGGTTCTGGCTGCACACTGAGCTGGTTCCCCTCCATGGCCATGGGGAAGCAGCCGTAGAACCGCGCCATGGCCTCGGCGCCGCGCCGCGCCAGCTCCACGTACGCCTGCACAGAAAATGGACAATAAAATAAAAATTAAAATATACTCCCAAAATGATCCCCAAATAATAATGCAAAAAAATCCGCCCCCGAAATTCCACCTAAATGCACGGGGTTACCCAGAACTGCCAAAAATTACCTCATAAAATTGGTGAAATAAATCTCAAAAAATTCATGAAATAATTATAAAGATTCACAGAAAAATTCACAAAATAATCCTCAATAATAATAATAATAATAATAACAATAATAATAATAATAATAAATTCCACCCCCAAAATCCCACCCAAATGCAGGTTCCCCAGAACTGCCAAAAATCTCCCAAAAAATCTCCCAAAAATCCCCCAAAATATCCCAAAAAATCCCCAAAAAACCCGCTAAAAATTCTCAAAAATCCCCAAAAAATTCTCAAAAATTTCCCCCCAAAATTCCCCCAAAAAATCTCCTAAAAAATTCTCAAAATATTATCAAAAATCCCCAAAAACCCCCTAAAAAAACCCTAAAAAATCTCCAAAACAGCCGCAAAAAAACCCCTAAAAGTCTTTTAAAAAAATCCTCAAATTTTCTCAAAAAATCCCCTAAAAATCTGTAAAAACACCCTAAAAACTCCCAAAAAACTGCACAAAACCCCCTAAAAATTGCCAAAAAATGTCTCAAAAATCCCACAAAAATCCCTAAAAAATTCTCAAAAAATCCCTAAAAATCCCCCAAAAATTCTCAAAAAAAAAAATCCCCTAAAAAAAAATCCCCTAAAAATCCCCAAAAAACCCCCCTAAAAATCCCAACAAAATTTCTCAAAAATCCCCTAAAAATCCCAAGAAAGCCCCTAAAAATCCCCCAAACCCCCTAAAAATCTCAACAATTCTCAAAAAAAATTCTCAAAAATCCCTAAAAAATCCTCTAAAATGTCCCCCCAAAAAACCCTAAAAATTCTCAAAAATCCCAAAAAATCCTCAAAAAATCCCCTAAAAATTCCCCAAACCTCTCCTAAAAATCTCACAAAAATATCTCAAAAATCCCCTAAAAATTCCTAAAAACCACCTAAAAATATAAAAAAAAATTCTCAAAAATCCCCTAAAAATCCCCAAAAAAACCCCGAAAAATCCCAACAAAATTTCTCAAAAATCCCCCAAAAATCCCAAGAAAGCCCCTAAAAATCCCCAAAAACCCCTAAAAATCTCAACAATTCTCAAAAAAATTTCTCAGAAATCCCTAAAAAATCCCCTAAAATGTCCCCCCAAAAAACCCTAAAAATTCTCAAAAAATCCTCAAAAAATCCCCAAAACCCCTCCTAAAAACCTCAAAAAAAAATTCCCAAAAAACCCCTAAAAATCTCCAAAAAATTTCTCAAAAATCCCCCAAAAATCCTTAAAAAAATCCTCTAAAAATCCACAAAAAAGCCCTTAAAATCAGCAAAAAAAATCCCCTAAAAATCCACAAAAAATCCCTAAAAAATCCCCAAGAATCCTCAACCCCCCATCTTTATCCTGATGTCCCAAAATTCCTGAAATTGCCGAGTTTCACCTTTTTATGGGAAGAGAGGATGAGCAGGTCCCTCAGGGTTCCAAAGGGTTTGGCCAGGTTGGAGATTTCCTCAGGGGAGCAGCCCTTGTCAGGGAGGTTGGAGATCAGCAGCACACAGGATTCCTCAGGATCCTATGGAATTTTTGGGAATTTTTGGGATTTTTTTGGGGAATTTTTCCTTTTCAATCCCGATCCCGAATCCCCACAGATCGATGTTCCCGCCCCCGTCGGGGATTTGGGATTTTTCCATGGGAGTTGTGGGGTTGGTTGGAGGTTGGGATTTTGGGAATGATGGGGAAGGGTTGAAATTCCCAAATTCCAAAATTTCCACAACTTCCCAAATTCCCACAATCCATATAATTCCCAAATTCCTACAATTCCCAAATCCCAATTTTTAAATCCCCACAATTCCACAAATTACCCCAAATCCCCCAATCTCTAGATACCCACAGTTCCCAAAATCCTAATTCCCAAATTCCTGAAATTCCCAGAATTCCTCTAATCCCCACAATTTCCAAAATTCCCCAAATCCTCCCAATTCCTACAATTCCCAAATTCCCTTAATTCCCCCCAATTCCCAAAATTTCCCAAATTCCCCCAACCCCACAAATCCCCAAATTCCCCAAATTTCCCCCAAAATCCCAAATTTCCCCTGACCTCCCCTCCTGGTTCCGTGGGTTCCTCGTTGGTTGGGGGCTCTGAAAAACCAGGAAAAGGAGGAGGGAGCTCAATCCTTGGGAATTCCCAAAATTCCCAAATTTCCCTTTTAACCCTTTCCATCCCCATCTCCCCAAAATTCCCATTTTTCCCCAATTTTTTTCCAATTTTTTCCCCATTTTTTCCAAGTTTTTTTCTCTTTTTTTTTCAATTTTTTTCCCATTTTCCCCAACTTTTAAAATCCCATTTTCCCAAGGATTTTTTTTCACTCTCCCATTTTTACCCATTTTTCCCCCAATTTCCTCAAAATTTTTCCATTTTTCTAATTTTTTTCCATTTTTCCAATACTCCCCCCCAAGTTTTTCCCCAAATTTTTTATAACTAATTTTCCCAAGGGCTTTTCACACTCTCCCAGTTTTTTCCCAATTTTCTCAAAATTTTCCCATTTTTCAATTTTTCCCCCATTTTCCCAAGGTTTTTTTCTCACCCCCTCATTTTTTTTCCCATTTTCTTAAATTTTCCCAATTTTTTCCCAATTTCCCCCCATTTTCCCAGGTTTTTATCCCATTTTCCCCAATGTTTCCCCAGCTTTTTAAATCCCATTTTCCCAAGAATTTTTCTCATTTTCCCCATTTTTACCCCAATGTTATAAAAATTTTCCTATTTTTCAAAAATTTTTCCCCATTTTTTTAATTTTCCCCAATTTTCCCAAGTTTTTTATTCCCATTTTCCCAAGGATTTTTCTCACTCTCCCAAATTTTTTTCCCATTTTCTTAAATCTTCCCAATTTTTTTCCCTTTTTCCCAATTTCCCCCCATTTTCCTGATTTTTTCCTCAACTCTCAAAATCCCATTTCCCAATGATTTTTTACATTCTCCCAATCTTCTCAAAATTTTCCCATTTTTCAATTTTTTTTCCATTTTTCAATTTTTATTCCCTTTTTCCAATTTTTTCCCACTTTCCCAAGATTTATTTTTCCCATTTCCCCAGTTTTTTCATTTCTTTTCTATTTCCCATTTTCTCAACTTTTTTATTCCAATTTTTCCCACCCAATTTTTCCTCCCAATTTTACTCCCATTTCCCCAAGACCTTCCCCACTATTCCAAAATTTATTTTCCCTTTTTCCAGGTTTCTTTTTCCATTTTTCCCCCATTTTTTACCCATTTCCTTTTCCCCAATTTCTTCATTCCCATTTCCCAACATTTTCTTTCCCTTTCTCCAAATTATTTCCCACTTTTCCAAGATTTATTTTTCCCGTTTCCCCACATTTCCTTTTTCCTTTTCCCCCCCTATTTCCCACATTTTTTCCCAATTTTCTTCCCATTTTCTCTTCAAATTTCCCCATTTTTTTCCCCTGAAATTCCCAAAAATTCCCAAAATTTCCCAGAATTACCTGGCCCAGGCTCAGCCTCTGGGGTTGTCCCAGTTTCCCCCATCCCATCCTGATCTGGGGGATTTTTGGGATTGGGATTTTTGGGATCAGAATTTTCCAATTCTGGAATTTCCAGCGTGGCCTCAGCTGCAGCTTTTCCTGTGGGACAAAACCAGCAATTCCTTCTTTACCCATTTCTCAATTTTTCCCATTTTCCCAATTTTTCCCCATTTTCCTTTCCCCCCCCCATTTCCCCAAATTTTCCCACTTTTTCCCCCATTTTCTTTTCCCAATTTTCCCAAGTTTTTTTGCATTTTCTCAGATTTTTTCCATTTTCCCATTTCCCTGAGTTTCCCCCACTTCCCCCTTTTTTTCCCCATTTCCCAAATTTTCCTTGTATTTTTCAATTTTTCCCTTTTCCCAATTTTTCCCATTTTCCTCCATTTTCCTTCCCCCCATTTTTTCCCACTTTCTTCCCCATTTCCCACATTTTTCTTGTATTTTTCAATTTTTCCCAAATTCCAAATTTTTCTCCATTTTCCTAACCCCCATATCCCCAGATTTTTTCCTTATTTTTCCCCTTTTTTTCCCATTTCCCCACCTTTTTCCCATTTTTCCCCATTTTCTTTTCCCATTTTTCCCCATTTTTTATTTTTTCCCTTTCCCATTTTTTCAATTTTCTCCCTTTCCCCACTTTTTCCCCATTTCCCACTTTCCTCCCCCTTTTTTCCCATTTTCCTGAGTTTTTTTCCCTTTTTTCAATTCTTCCCTATTTTCCCATTTTCTCCCTTTTTTTGCCATTTTCCCAAATTTTTCCCACTTTTCTTCTTTCTTTTCTCCTTTTCCTGAGTTTCTCCCATTTTTCATTTTTCCCCCATTTTCCCAAATTTTCTTTTACTCTTTTCCCAGTTTTTCCCATTTTCCCAAGTTTTATCCCCATTTTTCAATTTTCCCCACATTTCTCCATTTCTCTAATTTTCCTTTTTTTTCCCAACTTCCCATTTTTTCCTCAAATTTGCAGTTTTTTCTATTTTTCCCCCTTTTCTAGAATTTTGTTTCCTCATTTTTCCAAAATCTTTTTCCCAAGTTTTTTCCCCATTTTCCTTCCATCCCCAATTTCCCATTTTCCAATTTTTTTTCAATTTTTCAATGATTTTCCCCAATTTTTTCCCCAAATTCTTTCTGTTTTCCTGAATTTTGTTTTCTCATTTTCCCAATTTTCCATTTTTTTCCCAATTTTCCAATTTTTTTCCCCAATTTCCCCTCACCTCCCACATTTGAGGTTTTCTTGACTTTCTTCTCTCCTGACACTTTCTTCACTTTTTCCTTTTTCCCTACAAAAAGGGATCAATTCAGACTTTTTAGGATAAAAAAAATCTCAAAATTTAAATTAATTCCAGGGGAATAAGAGGAAAAAAAAAGATTTTGGGGAAAAATTAATTTTTGGAAGAAAAAGGAGGAATTTTTGGGGAAAAAACTTGGATTTGGGGAAAAAATTTGGATTTTTGAGGGCAAAAATGCCCAAATTTAAATAAATTTCTTTAAATTAATTTTTCCAGGAGAATTTGGGGATAAAAAGAGAGGATTTTGAGGAAAGAAGTGAATTTTAGAAGGATTTTGGGAGAAAAAATAGAATTTTTGGGAGAAAAAGATGGAATTTGGGGAAGAAATTTGGATTTTTTTAGTGTAAAAAGTCCCAAAATTTAAGTGAATTCTAGGGGAATCTGAGGGGGAGAACAGGAGGATTTGGGGGAAAAAAGGTGGATTTTAGAACAATTCTGGGGGAAAAATTTGGATTTTGGGGAGAAAATAAAGAAATTTTTTAGGAGAAAAGTCAAATATTTTTGGAGGAAAAAAAGGTAGGAATGTTTTTGGGAAAAAAAAAGATGGATTTGGAGGGGAAAAAATTCAGATTTTTAGCAGAAATTATCCCAAAATTTGGCTTAATTCCCAAATATGAAATTAACTTCCAAATATGGAATTGATTTCCAAATATGGAATTAACTTCCATATATGGAATTAATGACCAAATATGGAATTGATTTCCAAATATGGAATTGATCCCCAAAAGGAGCTCATGAATGGGAGAAAATCAAGGATTTTTAACCCAAGAAAATTAATTATTTTAATTAATGAACTAGATTTATTAATAACTAATTAAGCTATTAATTAATTCTTGATTAATTAATCTCAGCCTCACCTGTCAAGGTTTTTGAGTTCTTGGTGCTGGTGCTTGGAACTTTCCTGGGAGGATAAAAAAGACACCAAAAAAAATCAATTTAATTGTAATTATTAATTATTAAACTCCAAGGTTTGAGCCCCTCAGGTCCCCAAATATTGTAATTAACATTAATTAATTAATGAAGCTCTTACTTGGTGCTGGTTGGAGTTTTTTTGGGGTTCAGGACTTTCTTTTTCACTGTTTTTTTCACCTGGAATGGGGAAAAAATTGGGGTTTATTGGTAATTAATAATAATAATCATAAATAGGATTCTGAACTTTATTTAACTAATGTTAATTAAGTAATGAACTATTAATTATGTACACTGCTAATTAAATAATTATACTGATCTAGTAATAAATAAACCAATTTAATTTCTTTAAAAAATGTGATTTATTAATAACTGATATGAAAGAGAACCCTAAGCTTTAATGAATTAATGATGATTAATGAAATATTAATTATTTCCAATGCTAATTAAATAATTACATAAATCCAATAATGAATAAAACAAAATGAATATAAATAAATCAAAATATAAAAACAAATAAAACAATTAATTTCTACAAAAAAAGAAAAAATCAGAATTATGAAATTAACTTTTTCTTCCAAAAAAGGGAAAATCTGGAATGAAAAAAATGCAATTCCAGATTTTTCATTCCCCCCAAAAATTGGGAAATTTAGAATGAGAAATGGAAATTCCATTTTTTCACCCCCAAAAAATTGGGGAAAATCAAGAATCAGGACCTGCACTTCCATAATTCTTTATTTTTTCCCTAAAATCCAGGAAAATGTGGAATTGGGAAATCCACTTCTGGGTCTGTTATTCCCAAAAAAAGGAGGAAATTTTGGAATGAGGAACTGGAACTTCACCCTTGTTCCAGAGATTTCCATGGAATTCCTGGATTTTGGAATAGAATTCTTGCTCCTACTTGGAATTCCCAGATCCTGGGGTGGAATTCCCAAATCCCAGCTGGAATTCTTGAATTTTGGCCTGGAATTCTGACTCCTGGTTGGAATTCCCACTTGGAATTGCCATTCTTGGTTGGAACTCTCAGATCTCTGTTGGAATTCCCAGCTGGAATTCCCAGATCCTGAGCTGGAATTCCTGCTCAGGGCTGAAATTCTCACTCCCATCCTCATTTCCCAAATCTTGGTTGGAATTCCTGAACCCAGGTTGGAATTCTCAGATCCCAATTGGAATTCTTGAATCCCAGCTGGAATTCCTGGCTGGAATTCCCAGATCCCGACCAGAATTTCCAGTCAGAATTCCCAGTTGGAATTCCTGGTCAGAATTCCCAGATCCTGGTTGGAATTCCCAGGTTCTAGCTGGAATCCCCTATCAGAATTCCTGGCTCCTGGTCAGAATTCCCTGTCAGAATTCCCAGCTCCCAGTCAGAATTCTGTTTGGAATTCCCAGCTCCTAATCAGAATTCCTGGACAGAATTCCCAGCTACCAGTCAGAATTCCCAGTTGGAATTCCCATCTCCCAGTGAGAATCCCCAGCTCCCAGTGAGAATTCCCAGTTGGAATTCCCAGCTCCTAATCAGAATTCCCTGTGAGAATTCCCAGCTCCCAGTTAGGATTCCCAGCTCCCGGTCACCATCCCCATCCCCATCCCCATCCCCATCCCCATCCCATCCCCATCCCCATCCCCATCCCATCCCATCCCATCCCCATCCCCATCCCCATTCCCATCCCCATCCCATCCCATCCCCATCCCATTCCCATCCCCATCCCATTCCCATCCCATTCCATCCCCATCCCCATCCCATCCCATTCCCATCCCCATCCCATCCCATCCCATCCCATCCCATCCCATCCCATTCCCATCCCATCCCATCCCATCCCATCCACCCATCCCATCCCATCCCATCCCATCCCATCCCATCCCATCCCATCCCATCCCATCCCATCCCATCCCATCCCATCCCATCCCATCCCATCCCATTCCCATTCCCATCCCCATTCCCATCCCATCCCATCCCATCCCATCCCATCCCATCCCATCCCATCCCCACCTGTGTCCCTGTTCCCCGCGGTCTCTCGGCCACGCTGATCCTGACGCGTTTCCCGTTGAGCAGAACCGGCGCCGTCTCCCCAAACTTGACGGCGGCGATCACGGCCTCCTTGTAATTCATCTCCAGGTACGCCTGGAACGCACAGAATTCCCTCAATTCCTGGTTAGGGGGGGTTCTGGGATAAGTCCCTGGCTGGGAAATGTGGGATTTGGTTTGGGAATTGCAGGGAGGGAATTTAAGAGTGGGAGGGGGAAAGGGGAGGAGGGAAAAGGAAGGGGAAGGGAAGGGGAAGGGAAAGGGAAAGAAGGAAACAAAGGAAAAGAAGGGGGAAAGGAAAGGAAAAATGGGAAAAGGGAAGGAAAAAAGGGTGGGGAAAAGGGAGGGAAAAGGAGGGAAAAGGGAGGGAAAGGGAGGAATAAGGAAGGAGGGAAAAGGAGGAAAGGGAAAAGGGAAAGAAAAGGGAGGGAAAAGGGAGGGAAAAGGGAGGGAAAAGGGAGGGAAAAGGGAAAGGAAAAAAGGGTGGGGGAAAGGGAGGGAAAAGGGAGGGAAAAGAAAAAATGGAAAAGAAATGGGAAAGGAAGAAAAAAAGGGAGAAAGAAAAACGAAGGGAAACAAGGGGGGAAGGAAACACAAGGAAAAAAGGAAAGAAAAAAGGGAGAGGAAAAGAAGGGAAAGAAGGGGAAACAAAAGGGGGAAAAAAATAGAAAAAAAATCTCCCCATCCATAAAATCCCCAAATTTTGAGTGGGAAGAGCTGGAAATTGCCCATTACCAGCCATTCCAGGAGGGGATTTTTGGGAGTTGTTGCAGATCCCAGATTGCCAGTGGGATTTTTGCAGGCTGACCTCGTTCCTGGAGCGCAGCACGATGAGGTCACTGACTTTCCCAAAGGGCTGGACGAGCTTTTTGATGTCCTGGTCGGAAAATCCGTCGTCGGGCAAATCCGAGATCTGCAGCACGGTGCCACAGCTCAGCAGGTCCTCCCTCAGCAGCTGCAAAAACAGGGAAAGAATTCCCAAAAATCCTGCAGGTGCAGCCATGGAAAATGCCAAGGAAAGGTTGGTTTGGGATCTTGGAATGATTTGTTATGGAATTTTGTGGTTCCGTGATTTTCGAATCGATGGAAATCGCCGTTGGAATGGGTTTTTTTGGAATTTGTTCTAGGGAGGAGAAATCATGGAATTTTGGAATTCTAGAAGGGTTTGTTTCATAATTCCTCAAATCCCAAACCAGCTTTTCCTTGGAGACTTTCAGGGGTGAAATTGGATTGAAATTGTGGAATAAATCTTTCTGGAATTCCAGAATTTCATGGTTTTTTAAATAGAATTTTGGAATTCCGTGATTTTTCACCTTAGGGAAAATTGGATTGGAATTATGGAACAAATCTTTCTGGAATTCCAGAATTCATGGATTTTTTAAATAGAATTTTGGAATTCCGTGATTTTTCACCTTAGGGAAGATTGGATTGGAATTATGGAATAAATCTTTCTGGAATTATAGAATTCCATCATTTTTTAAATAGAATTTTGGAATTCCGTGATTTTTCACCCTAGGGAAAATTGGATTGGAATTATGGAATAAATCTTTCTGGAATTCCAGAATTCCATCATTTTTCATCCCTGGAAATCTTCAAGGAGAGGTTGGATGGGGATTGTGGAATTCATTTTTATGGAATTTTGTAATTCCATGGCTTTTCACCCCTAGAGTTTTCCAAGGAAAGGTTAGACTGGAATTATGGAATAAATCTTAATGGAATTTCAGAATTCCATGGATTTTTTATCCCTGGGAAGTCTCCAATAAAAGCTGGTTTGGGATTTTAAAAATTAGGAAATACATCTTTGTGGCATTCTGTAATTCCTTTTTTTTTTTTTTTTTTTTTAAGAATTCCAGAATTTTATTATTTTCACATCCCTTGAAGTCTCCAAGGAAAATTCTTCCCCATAGAGAATTCCAGAATTTCACATTCCCCATATCCATCCTGGTTGGAATTATTTCATGGAAACAATTCCCTGAAATCAAATCCCACCCAAATTCCATGAATTTTGCACCCAAATCTCAGAAATTGTCACACAAATCCAACTAATCCCCATCCAAATCCCAGGAATTTCCCACCTAAATCCCAAAGTTTTCCACTCAAATCCCAGAAATTCCTGCATAAATTCCAGGAATCCCCACCCAAATCTCAATAATTTCCAACAAAATTCCAGGAATTCTCATCCATATCCCAGAAATTCCTGCCTAAATCTCAGAAATTCCCCACTCAAATCCCAGGAATTCCCAAACAATTCCCAGAAATTCTCACTCAAATCCTAGGAATTCCTGGATAAATTCCTGGTTAAATTCTAGGAATTCCCACTCAAATCCCAGGAATCCCTGCCCCAATCCCAACATTTCCCACAGAAATCCTATGAATTCCCAAATCCCAAAAATCCCCACTCAAATCCCAAAAATTCCACCCTAATCTCAGGAATTCTGATAGAAATTTTAAGAATCTGAATTCCAAAATCCCACCCAAATCCCTAAAATTCCCACCCAAATCTCAATAATTTCCAACCAAGTTCCAGGAATTTCCCCCCAAATCCCAGAAATTCCCACTCAAATCCCAAAAATTCCACCCTAATCCCAGGAATTCCCACAGAAATCCCACCCTAATCCCAGGAATTCCCACCCAAATTCCAGGAATTTCCCTCTAAATCCTAGAAATTCCCACTCAAAACCCAGGAATTCCTGGATAAATTCCTGGTTAAATTCTAGGAATTCCCACTCAAAATCCCAGGAATTCCCACTCAAATCCCAAAAATTCCACCCTAATCCCAGGAATTTATAGAGAGAAATTCCAGGAACTTCCCCCCAAATCCCTAAAATTCCAACACAAATCTCAGTAATTTCCAACCAAATTCCAGGAATTTCCCTCCAAATCTGAGAAATTCTCACTCAAATCCCAGAAATTCCAACCCAAATCTCAGTAATTTCCAACCATATTTCAGGAATTATCATCCAAATCCCAGAAATTCCCCACTCAAATCCCAGGAATTCCCAAACAATTCCCAGAAATTGCCACAGAAATCCCAGGAACTCCTGCACAAATTCCAGAAATTCCTTCCCAAATCCCAAAAATTCCCCCAGAAATCCCAAACCAAATCCCAGGAATTCCCTCCCAAATCCCAAAAATTCCACCCCAATCCCAGGAATTCCCATCCAAATTCCAGGAATTTCTCTCCAAATCCCAGAAATTCCCACAGAAATCCCAGGAAGTCCTGCACAAATTCCAGAAATTCCTGCCCAAATCCCAAAACTTCCTGGATAAATTCTAAGAATTCCCACTGAAATCCCTAAAATTCCCACCCAATTCTCAATAATTTCCAACCACATTCCAGGAATTCCTGCCCAAATCCCAAAAATTCTGACAGAAATCCCAGAAATTCCAAACCAAATCCCAGAAATTCCCACAGAAATCCCAGGAATTCCTGGATAAATTCCTGGTTAAATTCTAGGAATTCCCACTCAAATCCCAGAAATTCCAAACCAAACTTCAAAAATTCCCACCCAAATCCCTAAAATTCCCACCCAAATCCCTAAAATTCCCACCCAATTCTCAATAATTTCCAACCAAATCCCAGGAATTCCTGCCCAAATTCCAGGAATTTCTCTCCAAATCCCAGAAATTCCCACAGAAATCCCAGGAACTCCTGCACAAATTCCAGAAATTCCTTCCCAAATCCCAAAAATTCCCCCAGAAATTCCTGGATAAATTCTAAGAATTCCCACTCAAATCCCAGAAATTCCAACCCAAACCTCAAAAATTCCAACTCAAATTCCTAAAATTCCCACCCAATTCTCAATAATTTCCAACCAAATCCCAGGAATTCCTGCCCAAATCCCCCAAATTCCCTCAGAATTCCTGGAATTCCAACCCCAAATCCCAGGAATTCCCAATCTCACCCTGTTATAGGACACAGGATGATTTTTCCCTGATGTCTCCTCCTCCTCTTCCCTCTCTTTTTTTGGGATATTCCCCTCAGATTCCTGGGATGAGCTGGGTCCTGCTCCAGCTGCTCCATCTTTTCTGGAAATTTTGGGAATTTTTTTCCCATTCCCACTGGTCCTACTGGGAATTCCATGGGATTTTCCAGAGTTTAAGGATTCCTCAACTGCTGCTTGAAGGGATTTGTGTTTTTTAAACTCGGCCAAAAATCCCGGTCCCAAGGTTTTCATCACGGCTTCCAGAGCTGCTTTTCTGTCTGGAAAAATCAAAAAAAAAAAAAAAAAAAGGAAAAATCCATGTTTTAATTGGGATCATTTATTGGGATCAAATCCAGGATTTTTTTTACTGTGGTTTTTGGTTTCATCACCCCCAGCACTGAATCTTCCTGATCAATGAATTGCAGTGAGATCGATAAAAATCTCAATGGAAAAATATTTAAAAATCAAAATTTGGCTTCATTTCCTACAGCAAAAAAGGAAAAAAAAAAGAATTTTTTTAGGAAATTTTTTTACCATTCTTTGATTTCTTTTGGAATTTTTTTTTGGGAATTAATTGGGATTTCTTTTTTAATCTTTGGGATCAAATCCAGGATTTTTTTTCTGTGGTTTTTTGGTTTCATCACCCCCAGCACTGAAACTTCCTGATCAATGAATTGCAGTGAGATCGATAAAAATCTCAATGGAAAAATGTTTAAAAATCAAAATTTGGCCTCATTTCCTACAGCAAAAAAGGAAAAAAATGGGAATGTCTTAGGAATTTTTTTTTTTAATTTTTTAGGGAAATTTCAGCAATATTTCAGGATTTTTTTTTTAATTTTCCTTTTAATTTGTTCGGATTTTTTACTTTTTTTAATTTTGGAATTTTTTAGTAATTTTTTTTTTTTTTTAATTTTCTAGTACTTCTTTTTAGATTTTTTCAGACCATTTTTGGAATGTTTGGGGATATTTTGTGACCCTGTCTCACTGACACATCCAGCAGTACTTACTAGCTTGGAGCTTTCTGCTAATTCCTGCCTTCCTTGGCTGCTTTTAATTAATCCTTAATTAATTTCCTGGCTGCTGGATTGCTGTGGAGAATCCAGAGGTTGGTTATTCATTCCTTCATTCCCAATTTTTTCCTTTAATCCCTAAAAAAATGAATTTTTTTTTGGCAAATCTGCCTGATCCCTTTCACAAATTCCCACTTGGAAAAAAAAATTGGAAATTATGGAATTATGGAATTAATCTTTCTGGAATTTCAGAATTCTATGATTTTTTTTAATATTTGGAAGTTTCCAAGCAAAGGTTGGATGGGGATTGTGGGAATTATGGAATAAATATTTCTAGAATTGCAGATTTTGGGAAAAGTCAGGAATGGGATTCCTGTGGGAAAGGCAGAGTTGGGGGAAAAAAAAATTAGGAATGTTGCTGAGCATTCCCAAAATCTAGATTTGGGATGAAATTATTAAAAAAAAAAAATAAAATATTTGGGAATGCTGCTCAGTGTTCCCAAAATCCTGATTTATGATGAAATTACCTTCAGGAGGGAAAATAAACTTTGGGAATGTCTCTTGTCATTGCCAAAATCCCAATTTGGGGCTGAAATTCCCAAATTCTGGGAATGTCTCTCATCATTCCCAAATCCCTGATTCAGGCTGAAATTCCCAAAATAAACTGTGGGAATGCCTTTCATCATTCCTAGAACTCTGATTTAGGATGAAATTCCAAAACAAAACTTTGGGAATGCTGCCAAATCATTCTCAAACCCCCTCAGGATTTCAGCTGAAATTCCCAAATAAATTCTGGCAACCCCTCAGGATCGGGGTTAAAATTCCCAAATAAACTCTGGGCACCCCTCAGGATCGGGGCTGAAATTCCCAAATAAATTCTGGCAACCCCTCAGGATCGGGGCTGAAATTCTCAAATAAACTCGGGGAACCCCCTCAGGATCGGGGCTGAATTTCCTAAATAAACTCTGGGTGCTCCTCCCCTCAGGTTCGGGGTTAAAATTCCCAAATAAACTCTGGGCACTCCTCAGGATCGGGGTTAAAATTCCCAAATAAACTCTGGGCACCCCTCAGGATTGGGACTGAAATTCCCCAATAAACTCAGGGAACCCCTCAGGATTTTGGCTGAAATTCCCAAATAAATTCTGGGCACCCCTCAGGATCGTGGCTGAAATTCCCAGATGAGCTTCGGGCGCTCCTCCCCTCATGCCTCCCCTCAGGATTTGGGCTGAAATTCCCAAATAAAATTGGGGAACCCCTCAGGACTGGGGCTGAAATTCCCAAATAAATTCTGGCAACCCCTCAGGATCGGGGCTGAATTTCTTAAATAAGCTCCGGGCGCTCCTCCCCTCACACCTCCCCTCAGGATCGGGGCTGAAATTCCCGGACAAGCTCCGGGCGCTCCTCCCCTCACACCTCCCCTCAGGATCAGGGCTGAAATTCCCGGACAAGCTCCGGGCGCGCTCCCCTCACGGCCCTCCCGGTACCTTCGGAGCGGCTGCAGCGGCGGGAGCAGCGCTCGGAGCTGGGCGATGGGCGCGCCCTGGGGCCGGGCCGGGGCGGGAGCCGGCCGCGCTGCGGGGAGCGGGAGCGGTGCCGCGGGCTCGGGCGCCGCGGGCTCGGGTGCCGCGGGCTCAGGCGCCGCGGGTGCCGCGGGCTGCGGGAGCGGGGCCGGCGGAAGCGCGGCGGGCTGCGGGAGCGGGAGCGCAGGCGGCGCAGAGCCGAGCTGCCCGAGGAGGACGAGGAGGAGCAGGACGGGCGGGAGGAGCCGCCCGAGCTGCCCGAGGGGCGGCAGCGGCGACGGCTCGGGCTGGACGAGCTGGAGCGGTGCTTGGGGGTGCGGTTCTCCTTGCGGTCGGCGGCATTCCTGAGGGGAAAGAGAGAGACTGAGTGGGGTTGGTGTGGGGAAAGTCAGGAGTGAGAGTGATGTGGGAAATGCGAGGAGTGGGAATGGTGTGGGGAAAGGGAGAAATGTGAGAAGTGCAGTTGGTGTGAGGAAAGGAGATTGAGGGTGTCAGGAGTGGGATTGGTGTGGGGAAAGGAGACTGGAGAAAGTGAGGAATGGAATTGGGGAGGGGAAATTCAGGAGTGAGATTTATGTGGGAAATGTGAGGAGTGGGATTGGTGTGGGGAAAAAGGAGACTGGGGAAAGTGAGGAGTGGGGTTGGTGTGGGGATGGGAGATTGGGGATGTGAGGAGTGGGATTGGTGTGGGGATGAAGATTGGGAATGTGAGGAGTGGGATTGGTGTGGGGATGGGAGATTGGTAAAAGTGAGGAATGGGATTGATAGGGAAAGAAGATTTGGAAAAGTGAGGTACCTGTTGGAGGAGTGAGCCTCAGGATTCCACTCGGGATATCTGTGGATGGCAATGGGAAAATGTCAGTGGAAAAGCCAATATTCCCAAGAAAATGGGATTTTCTCCATAAATATTCCCATTTTTCTGGAGAAAATTCCCATTCCCAAAAGCACCAAACGTTGGTTTCTGTTTATCCAAGATGAGGTTGGATGGAAATTGGAGCAATTTGGGATAGATCCCTAGCATTCTGTGATTCCCAGCAGATTCACAACTGATCCCCAGAGGATTCCTAATGAATCCTCAATAGATCCTACTTATTACCAGTGGATTCCCAATGGAGTCCAAACATATTCCCAGTGGATTCAAAATGAATTCCCAACTGATTGCATGGATTCCCAGGTGATTCAACAAATTCCCAATGGATTCCCAACTGATTCCCAGAGAATCCCCAAAGGATTCCCAGTGGATTCCCAAGATAATCCCAGTGGATTCCCAATGGATTGCAAATGGATCCCCAATGGATTTCCAGCAGATTCCTAATGGATTAAACAAATTCCCAATGGATATTCCAGCAGATTCCCAATGGATTCCCAGTAGTTTCCCAGTGGATTCCCAGCAGATCCAATGGATTCCCAAGGAATTCCTGGTGGATTCTAAATGGCTTCCCAGCAGATTTCCAGCAGATCCCCAGATGGATTCCCAGTGGATTCAAGGGATTCCCAACAGATTCCCAACAGAACCCAAACGGATTTCCAGCAGATTCCCAGAGGATCTTCATCTGATCCCCATCAGACCCCTAATGGATCCCAGCTGATCCCACGCGGATCCTCAAGGAATCCCAGTGGATCTCCATCTGATCCCCAGCAGACCCCTAATGGATCCCAGTGGATCCCCGAGGATTCCCTGTGGATCTCCATCTGATCCCCATCAGACCCCTAATGGATCCCGGTGGATCCCCAGTGGATCTCCATCTGATCCCCAGCAGACCCCTAATGGATCCCGGTGGATCCCCAAGGATTCCCAGTGGATCTCCATCTGACCCCCCCAGCAGACCCCTAATGGATCCCAGTGGATCCCCAAGGATTCCCAGTGGGTCTCCATCTGATCCCCATCGGACCCCTAATGGATCCCAGCGGATCTCCATCTGATCCCCATCAGACCCCCAAGGATTCCCAGTGGATCCCCAAGGATTCCCAGCGGATCCCTTACTGTTGGCGCAGCCTGCGGCAGCTCTCGAGGTGGGCAGGGTTGTTCTGGTGCAGGATCCAATCCTGAGAGAAAAAACAACATCAGGAAAAGTTGGATCAGTGGAAAACCCCAGGATCGGCCCAATCCCTCGGGAGCTGTTGGTTTTTTGGGGTTTTTTTTTTCCACTTTCCAGCCCATTTTTACCTCGAAAAAGTCAAATTTCCACGGAATTCAGGCAGGAGATTCAAAGCTGATTAGCACTGCTCCAGAACAAAAGCCTCAATTAAATCAATTAATCAAACCAAGTAATTAAATCAATTAATTAATCATTTAACCCACCCCCACGCTGGGGCTGTCAGCACCATGTGGATCAACAGAGGCTGCTCCAAAAAAAAAAAAATCAGAATTAAAGGGAATAAATCCATGATTTGCTGTCACATCCATGAGCAATTCCAGCTCTTCCAAATTGTGGCATCTCCACATCCAATCTCATCCCCAGCCTGGAATTTCTGAGCCTGGAGCTCCTGGAATGTTCAACTCCTATCATGTCACAGCTCAAAGGTCATTCCAGAGCCTCGGGATATTTTTATCATTTATAAAATTGATAAAAATAGGATTTAATTCCATATTAAAATCCCTAAAGTTGGATTTAACTGGGAATACTGACAGGCAACTGGGAAAAAAGGAGACAGTTTTCTATGGAGAAAAGATATTTCTTGGAAAACTCTGGAATTCTTCAAGGTGGAACATCACAAATGATAATTATTAAATATCCTTGGGGGACAAAAATCAACTTCCAGTTGCTCTCACAGCAGAAAATCCAATAAAATGTGGAACAATTAATATAAAATCACAGATCTGAAAAGTCAGGAAAATGGAATAATAAATTCTATGAGGATAAAGCAGCGATTTCAGCATTCCAAGCTGGTTTTCCCTATTTCCAGGCTAGTTTTCCCTAAGCAATTCCCATTCCCAGATTTTTTTTTTCCAGGCTTCAATTGAACCAGGATAAACCAAAGCTGTTCCTCAAGGAAAACTTGGTGGGAATGAAAAGGGAATTTGGCTCCAAAAATTCCAATTCCACAGAATTTGACTTCCAGAATTCCAACTCCAAGGTGCCAGAGGGATTTTGACTCCCAGAATTCCAATTCCACGGTACCAAGGAGGGGTTTTGGCTTCCAAATCTCTCCACCTGCTGATCCAAGGTTTTTGGGAATCTTCTCCTCACCAGGTCCTCACCTCTGGATTTTTGGATTTTCCTCCTTTTTTGCCTCATTCCTGGTCCTTCTTTGGGAATATTCCACTGGCCATGGAATCATCATGGAATGGTTGGAAGGGAACCTCAAGATGATCCCATTATCCCACGTTGCTCCAAGACCCATCCAACCTGGCCTTGGATATTCCAGGGATGGAACAGCCACGATTTTTTCAGGGATCCAAAGAAATCCTTCCCTAAAAACTCTACAGGATCCTTTTCCCATCAAATCCTGATGAAAGGAAAAATTCCATCCAAACCCTTCCATTCCCACCTTCCCTAATCCCATCCCAACCTCCTCTCACTCAGAGATCACCACCAACAAATCTTGGGAGCAGAAGGTGATGGAGAAAAATGTCCAGTCAAGGAATTCCGAGTGCAAATCTTCATGGAAAAGAGCAAATCCCAGATTCGAGGTCCAAGGAGGTGCCACCCCCAATTTTGAAGGGATTTAGGGAAAAAAAGTGTTGGGAATGTTTCAAATCTGCTTCATTCCAGATGTGGTGGGTGTGAGGATGAAGGAATTGTTGTTATTCCAAAAAATCTGCTCAATGTGGAATGTGAGGTGTCCCTCCTGGAGAGGGAGGAGACCCACAGATTTCTGTTATTCCAACTGGATGTGATTCCCAGCAGAAAATGAAGCTGCTCCATGGAAAATCCATAAAATCCTTCGAGATTTTGAGGATTTGGGAAATGAGAATTGAAAGGGAACAGCAGTTGGGTCAGACTGCACCTATCCCAAAGAAGAACTGGGAATTTTGCCCTAAAAAAACATCCAGGACACAAAGATTTTGGGGAATATCTGGCCCAAGCATCAATTTTGGACTCAAATTCTGATTTTAATGCCCAAAAATCCACCTTGGTGTGGCTGCACCTCCTCACAGCAAACCCTGAGGATCCCACAGAGACATTCCCAGAATTCCTGAGGTTGGAAATTCCCTGAAGATCACAGTCCAACCTCTCACTATGTCCTTTCCTACCTGAGATCAAAAATGACCCAATCTGTCAAATTCTGGTGCTGCCCCAACCCCAACTTCCATGGACATCTCCACAAATTTCCAAAATTTTTTCCCCACAAATTCCCAATGTTTTAGACCTGCCAGGTTAAAAGTTTAAAATGCTCCATTTCCCATTAAAAAAAAAAAAAAACAAAACCTAACTCTGGATGCAGGTGTGAAATACCAGAACTTGTGGCTTCTGAACCCAAAAAAAACCCCTTTAAAATGTATCAGAAATCTGTAAAAATGACATCCATGTTTTTTTGGGGTTTTTTTTTCCCCAGCTTCTGGAGTTTTGGCATGGTCAAGTTGGAGGGATGATGTTTGGATCAATATCCCACATCCAGGTGGGAACCTCTGGGTTTCATATTCCAGTGGAATTCTCTTCCCATGGGCAACGCGGCGTGGTTGGATCCAAAATGAGTCAATCCAAGAGCAGATTCTAAGGATCCATGGAAAAAAAGAGCTCAGCAGCACCAGCCTGAACTCAGAATCCAGTGTTGGAATTTTGTTTTTAGGGCCTTCAAGTGTGGGATAGATTTTCCTCATTGGGCATCTTCATCTTCATCTGACGTCTCTTCCTCTTATTTCAGAATCATGGAATGGTTTGGGGTGGAAATGAGCTGAAATCCCATCCCATTCCCACCCCCACATCAGGGACACTTCCACCATCCCAGGTGGATCCAACCTGGCCTTGGGCACTGCCAGGGATCCAGGAGCAGCCCCAGCAAATCTGGGAATCCCAGCCCAGGCAGGAATTCCTTCCCAAGATCCCAGCCCAATCTCCCCTTTCCCAGTGGAGCCATTCCCTGTGTCCTGTCCCTCCAGGCCTTGTCCCCAATTCCTTCTCCAGCTCTCCTGGAGCCCCTGCAGGGAGCATTCCCTGGAGTTTTCCCTTCTCCAGGAGAACATTCCCAGCTCTCCCAGTCTGGCTCCAGAATCCTGGGAGCAGCTCTGGGGTCTCCTCTGAATTTGCTCCAGCAGCTCCAAGTGCTCCTGATGTTGCCCCAAACTGGAGGCAGCTCTGCAGGTGAGGTCTCACCTGGGCACAATTCCCACCTTTCCCGCTGCCCACGCTGTGGGATCAGCCCAGGGATCTGCCCAGGACATTTGGGGCGTCTCATCCACGACACCCCAAGTCCTTCTCCCAGGGCTGCTCCTGATCATTCTCTTCCCATCTTGGGGCTGTGTTGGGCTCGTCCTGCTCCAGGAGCTGCTGCCCTCGGCCTCGAGGTCGGGATGGTCCCACCTCTCCAGGTGTGACCCCCGTGCAGAGCTCAGTGTCACCTCCACTGCACCAAGGGTGACCAATCCTGGTGTCCATGTCACCACAGCGCCGATCCCAATCCCAGCGTGGCTGCTCCCACCTGGACACGGTGCTGGTGACAACTCCAAGTGCCACCATCCAACCCTGAGTGCTCCATCCATGTAATCCAGGCTTCTCCAAGCTTCATCCATCTTTCTCCAGGCTGGGAACAGCGATGACATGTGGGACAGCATCAAATGATGGAAGTCCTTGGGAATCACCAGATCTGGTAGCTCTTCCCACCTGAGGTCCCATCCAGCTCTCCCAGAAGGGGACAGGGAATGGCTGGAGGACAAGTCTTCAATGTCCAGGTCATCTGCAACCACCCCAAACCAACCAAATTCGCCAAACTGCAGAGCTGGAATTGAGTTCTTTAATCTGTGGAATTCATGGATACACCAGCTGGACATTCCTTCATCAAAGCTTTATTTTTTGGGATAAAATCTTCCCAAACTCTTCTGCTTCTTCTGCACCAGGGCCGCTCCTGTGACCCTGGGAGACAAACACCAAACACTTCCCAAAGGAAGCAAATCCAGGACAGATTTGGGAGCTGGATGAGGATTCCTGGGAACAAATCCCACCCCAGTGCCACCAGGACAGGATGTCACAACATTGAATCCACCCCAAAACCCTCAGCCAGAACTGATTTGACAACAGATTTTTAGTGACATTTCCCTCCTTAAACGAGCAAAGAATTCTCATTTAAATTAATTCCCTTTTCCTTTTGTTAACACCCCCCACACTTCTGTTTCCCTGTTCAATTTTACTCATTTTTATTTTAAATCACCCTTCCCATTTCCAGCTGCCCAACTCCCCAGCCTTCAGTACTTCCTGGGGAAAAGGGCTTGGGAATTTCTGTTTGTTTTTCCTTAACAAAACTATTCTCATTTTCAGTCATATTTTTAATTCACAGCACAAACAGAGCCTCACATCTCCAGGATTTGACCAAATTACAAAAATCCCTCCCTCACAGCCTCTCCACACTTTGCAATTCAAACACATTAAATAATTATTAATTAATTAATACTTTTTTTTTTTTTTTTTTTAATATCACGTTCTCCTGTATTTTTGACAGATCAAACCTCAGGCTTTTCCAGGAAAACCCACAGCTTCCAAAACATTTTTTATCTCTCAATATCCATCATTTTTTCCCTTTATTTTTTCCCTTCAAATCTGAAGCTGTGATTTCCTTCAAGGCTGAGAGCCCGGCAGGATGAATGGACGCATTTTCCGAGCCAGCCTCTGGAATATTCAGTGTTGTCACACAGAGCAGATTTGGAAGATGAAATTTCGGGTTCTAAATGGGCTCTTTTGTTTTCAGGCAGAGTTTGGAGGAGGAGGAAAGGGGGAATGAACACACAGACATCTCCCCCACCCCAAGACATGATTTGAGTCCCCCAGACACGACATTAATATTTCACTCTGCTGCTCCAGGTTTGTTTTCTTGTTGGAAACCCGCTGCAAAACCAGAAATCTTTTCAATATTCAAGTAAAAAAATTAAAAAGAAAGCAACTCTGAAATGCAACTGGAAGCAGAACACGCCGTTACAATCATTTCTAGCACCATTCCCAACACTCAAACTTGGCGACCAGCATCCCAATCCATGGAATTCCCAGGGAAAACAAGCAGCGGCAGGAAAAGGTGCCGAGTACACACGCTTAGGGAATAATCTGGGAAAGCCACTCACCTTCATATGAGTGCATTCAAGGTTACACAGAGAACACAAATGTGGGAATATTCGCGGCGACGTGGCATAGTAGTCGTTCATCATGGACGGGGTGGGTAGGCGTTTGCTCTTGGAATCCGGGAACACGGGCAGCCAGGACGCCTTCACCACCCCGAACGGGGATTTGATGGGTTCATCCAGGGCCGACTGGAAGGGTTTGTGGAAGGGTTTGTGTCCCGCCGAGGTCCCGCCGGCGGCGCCGGGCGCGGGATGGGCGCTGCCGCTGTTGCGCTGCTTCTGCTCGTGCTGGCTGATGGCGGCCAAGAGCCCGGCCGAGAAGGGCGGCGTCGGCATGGGCGGCAACACGTGCTGGGTGACGGGCGGCTGGACCAGCGGCGGCATCACCGGCGGCAGCATGGGCTGCGCCATGGGCGTGGGCAGCAGCGCCGGCAGGATGGGCGGCAGCACCGGCGGCACGGGCGGCTGGGACACCGGCTTCACCACCGGCAGCGCGGCGGGCGCGGCGCCGCACAGCCCCGGCACCTTGGCCGGCGGCTCGGCCGGGAAAAACGGCGGAGCGGGCGAGGAGTCGGCGGGGAACGCCGGCAGCTTGATGACTTCTTCGGCCGGGAACACGGGGTTGCACGGCACGCTGGGCGGCGCTGGCGGCGGCGGGACGGCCACCGGCACGCTCTGCTCCCGCTGGAATTCTTCCCGGTTCTCCGCGCTCGAGCTTTCGGGATTGTAGACGCGCGCTTCCAGCGGCTCCTCGGGCAGCGCCTCGGGGTTGTAGGTGCGGATCTCCAGCGGGTCCTCGGTGTAGCCGTACTTGCTGGCGTGGCCGTAGTCGATCACTTTGCCCTTGACGGCGGCGCCGCCACTGTCGCCCGCCGGCTCGTCGCCCCGGCTCGGAGCGTGCAGGCCGGGCACGGCGTGGCCCAGCTTCCGGATGCGGATCTCCCGCAGGATCCTCGGCATGTTCTCGGGCGTCAGCTGGTCGTCGGGGTAGCGGCTCAGCTCTTCCAGGTCTTCGTTGGACAAACCGAAGCTCGCTAAAATGCTGGAGGCGCTTTCGGGCGTGTAGCGGTTCTGGGGGTTGGAATTCTGCTCCAAGACCGGCGCCGGGCCGGGCGGCTTCGGCCCAGGGGTGCCGGGGCCACCATCCCAGCGATTGGCACGCGGGTCTCCCTTCTGCTCCTGGTGCAGGCTGCTCTTCTCCTTGACCTTCCTGGGATCGGCCCTGTGCAGCGTGACGCGGACGTTGATCCTCTGCGATCCCGTCCACTGCTGCGCGTCCTGCCCCGAGAATCTTTGGGGCGCCGCTTGGGGCGTCGCGGGCGCGGCTTTCCTGGGCGGCCCCGCCGCGCCTCCGGCCCCGAAAGCTGCCGGGGCTTTGGTGCCCGACGGGTTGGGTCCTCTGGGCCTCGGGGGCAAGGTTCCTCTGGGGCTAAACATTGCGTCTTTCAGCAATGCCTGGTGGGCGCCAGCGTGGGGAGGCGCCCGCCCGCCGCTGGCAGCCAAGTGCTGGAGAGCCAAGTGGGTCTTAATTTGGGCAAGCTGAAAAGGAGGAGGGCCCAACACAAAGGGGCTGGCAAGGCCAAGGTTCAGGGAATTCACAAGTGGTGCGAAACTTTCCAAGAACAACACAAAGCTGCAAGTTAAAAGACAAGGATTAGATGGGTCATCTTTGGCATCTGCTCACAGCGGCTTCTAGGACGGGGAGAAAAGCAAACCCGAGGCACAAAAGCAGGATTTGCATCACAGTTTAAAGCACTGAAAATTCACACAAAAAACCATTTTCTTTCACTATTTAAAATGTTAAATATAGTGAACAGGTGATTAATCAATGAAACAGGTGATTAACAAGCTGAACCCAACAAGATGGATGTCACAGGGAACACAACCTGTGGTGACAGTTGCAACAGCATCGCTCAAAACCTGGCATTTCACTTCTTGGTGAGAACAGAGTTTGGGTTTAATTACAATTAATAATTTCAGGAGCAGTGAGGCAAAGAGTAAAACCCCCCCTGCCCATGACGAGGGATGAGTTGGAAGTGAAACCATTTAGGTAGAGAACTCCAACCAGTTCCAACTGGGTGGAGCCGAGCCGAGGCCGGAGCGGTTTCCAGGAGGACACTCCCATGGATCTCTCATGGGTGAAGAGCAAACCCTGCAAGAATTCACAGGGTGGGATGAGGCTGGAGTTCTGTGGGGAGAAAATATCCGATCTTTCCAAGAGCTTAAATGGGAAGGGTTTGAAACAGAGAGGAGTAAAATCGTCCAGGAACAACCAAAAAAATCTATGCAAAACAAGCACCGTGGTCAAGGGAAATGGGGCTTGGTTTGGGTGAAATCGCTGAGAATTGGGTGATGTGAGGGGGGAGAAGAAGGTACAAATACAGGGAGAGAAAAATGAAACACCACCGAGTTCTGGAGAGAGAATCACACAGGGGGTTTGGGCTGGAAGGGACTTTAAATCCCACCCCATTCCACACCTCCCGTTATCCCAGGCTGCTCCAAGCCCTGTCCAAGCAGCCCAGGGATGGAGCTTGAGACCAGGAAAACATCAAAGAGCGGCAAAGTCCTTGTGCAGCTCCTCAGGGACCGAGCAGAATTCTGGATTTAGGGCGAGGACAAAGCGGCAGCCACAACATCAGCGCGTTCCCAGCTCCATCCCCATTCCCAACCCCAAACACAGCAAAAAAATCCCAACCCAAACCAGGAAAACTCCAAACCCAGGAATTCCTCCTTTCCCCCTCGTCCATCTGATGTCTCCTGGAGCTGGACTCTTCCTGCAGCCATGCACGAGGTTTTCCAGGAGTTTTCCCGAAGCTCCGCGTGGAATTCCCGCGGTGCCGAGGTTCTCGTCTCGCCGACGCCGTCAGGGGGTTCTGCTTCCCAAACTCGTGGAAGTTGAGTCCAGATGGAATTTCTTCCATGAGCAGAGGTTCACACTGAGATCACAGCTCAAGGAATCAATTGCACAGGGAATGACCAAATGCTGGTGCAGATTTTCCAGCACAGTTCTTGGAGTTTGTTCCCATCTGGGTGTGAGGTTTTTTTGAGGAATTATTTAATTTGAACCGAGTACAAACTGCTCAGGGCTCAGGAGAAACACAAATCCTATTAATCCTCTCCAAGCAAATAATAACCAGATTCCCACCAGACAGCATTCCCAAAATTCCAGCCTCTCACCCAATAATCCTCCTCCCTCCACAAATTAAATCAGATTTCAATGGATTTCCAAGTTTGTTCCAGAGGGTTTTCAAACAAACGTGAACCAACATCCCCCGAGCCACCTCCTGCCTTTCAGCTGGCATTTCTCCAGAATCCCCAGCACTGGAGGACAAAAATTCCCTGTGGGAAGCACTTGGAGAAGGAACTGCCAAAGCCACTCATCACCAGGATAACCACAAATGGATCAGTAGAGCAGATCTGAAACACCACCAACCTTAATTCCACAGATTCCAAGGAGGGAAAAACCCAGAATCCCCATAGGATGAGTTTTTACCTCTCCAGGTATTTCCAGAACACGTGGGAGCAGGGAAGCTCCTGCAGCAGGAGCAGGAATAACAACTCACCTCTGCAAACCTCAGCTCCTCAGCCTGGCCAGGGATGGGATCCAGGCTGGGAAGGACTTGGAGCAACCTGGTTTATGGAAAATGTCCCCATCCATGGGAGGGAGGGGCTTTGGATGGGATTTGAGGTCCCATCCGACCCGAATCATTCTGGGATTTTAGAAAGGGCTGCAGACAAGATGTTCCTGAGTAACCTTCCCAAAGGAAATGATTCTAAGGAAATGCCAAGATGGAGGAACAATAGTCTGGAGATATCAGGGAGATCCTCACCCTCCTCTTCCAGGCAGCTTTGTTTGGGAATTGTTGGAGCCTGGGAAGTGCCACTGCTGGGACAGGGACACCCCAGCAGGGACTGAGCCCCGAGCTGGGGCTGCAGTGACACCGAGCAGGAACCAGGCAGGATCAGGGAATGGTTTGGGTGGGAAAAGAGCTGAAATCCCATCCAATCCCACCCCCTCATCAGGGACACTTCCACCACCCCAGGTGGACCCAACCTGACCTTGGGCACTGCCAGGGATCCAGGGGCAGCCCCAGCAAATCTGGGAATCCCAGCCCAGGCAGGAATTCCTTCCCAAGATCCCAGCCCAATCTCCCCTTTCCCAGTGGAGCCATTCCCTGTGTCCTGTCCCTCCATGTCCTGTCCCTCTCCAGCTCTCCTGGAGCCCCTGCAGGGACTCTGAGCTCTTCCCTTCCCCAGGGGAACATTCCCAGCTGATCCCTGGGAACAGCAATCCCAGAACTTCAGGGCACAACACAAGCTCAACACCTTCCTTGCCTTCCCTTCAACTTCCTGCTTCCATTTTTCCAGGCTTCCCAACACAGATGGAGCAATGGGAATTTTGGATTTGAAACTCTCCCTGGTGCCTGCAGTGCAAGAGACAGATCCAGAACAAGAATTCCTACTGGAGAGAAAGGGCAGGGAACCCCCACCTGCAACAACCCCAAATCCTGGGAATATTCCAGCTGGAAAATCCCTCCAGGATCATCCAGTCCAAGCTGTGCCCAATCCCCACCTTGGCACCAAGTGCCACATCCAGGAATTCCTTGGACACCTCCAGGGATGGGGATTCCAAACCTCCCTGGGCACTTCCAAACTGCTCTTCCCATGAGGAAATTCCTGCTGTGTCCAATGTGAGCTCATTCCCTCTTTTCCTGTGATTCCCTGGGATCAGATCCCAAATCCTCCTCCCTGTCAGGGAGTTGTGGAGAGCCACAAGATCCCTCTGGATCCTCCCTTTCCCCAAAAACCTCAGGAGAAAGCAGAAGTGAATTTCTCCCGTTACACACAAGGTTTATCCAACAGGAAATTCCAAAAAGAGAATTTCCTGATTTGTCCCTATAAATAGCATGGAATTTTCTGGCTCTGTGCAGATAAACAAAGCTAGAACCAAAGCCAAGCTTAGAAAGCTGCTTTTCCAGAACTGACCACAAGACCTGCATCTCCTCTGGAGATTCCCTGCTCTTCCTTTGTTTGATGGCAAAATCTTGGAATGCTTTGGAAGAAACTGGGATTTTCCTCCTCTTTCCTGATGGCATCCAGAGGGTGCCATGGTCCTTCCCTCTGCAGAATTCCTCATCCACAGCAGCCCAGATGTTCTCTCATCAAAGTCAGGACTTGGGAAGGACTTTTCCTGCAGCTGGGAATTCTTTCCTGTGATTTTAGATGGGCCTGGGTCTCTGGGATTGTCCCCTCCAGAGTGACACCTTCCAGCACAACCCCAGTTCCAGCAGGAGCTCCTGGATTTTCTGGGTAATCCTTGGTGTCCATCCATATCATCCCAATATCCTGGGATCCTGCAGCTCCTCCAGCACAGCCCAAATCCAGCACAGAATAAAAGATCCAGGTGTTTTGGCATTCCAGCAGGATCAGCTGTCCTCTTCAGGTAAAAATTCCCAGGATTTTTGAGGTGAAATTGGCTCCTCTTGGAGCCAAATCCTCCTCTGGGCAGCTCCAGATCCCAGATTGGGATCAGTGGATTTTGGAATTCCAAGAGCCAGGATCACTGGCAATGTTCCATCCCAACAGGATCTCATCCTGGAGGATGAGGAGGAAGAGGAAGGCAGAACAGGAATGCTCCTGGAGCATCTGGATAATGAGAAGAGGACAAATCCCAGCCTGGAAACTTGAATTTTTCCCAGGAAAAAGACAACAGCAAAAGCTGAGCTGGAATTGTAAAGCCTGAAGGAAGCAAATCCCCAAAAAACAAACAAAAAAAAGGAGCAGGATGGGAAAGGAAGCACTTGAATAATAAAAAAATTTCTGTGATAAAACCATGGGGGGAAAAGGGAGGCAAAAGCCAAGTGAAGTTATTCCTCCCACTCTGTGCAATCCCAAACTCATCTTTTCCCACTCCTCCATCCCAAATTTCCTTTGGAAAAGGAGATGCAGGTGTGGGATATCCCTTCAGCCACTCCAGGGAAAGGCAAACTCAGCTCCCAAATCCCAAACAAAACTCCCAGGGAAAGTTAATTCCATCCCCACCCCAGCAGAACATCAACATCAGCTGTGGAACCCAAAATTCCCCAAATTCCTGCTCTGTCAGGCAGGAGGATTCTATTCTAAAAAATTTAAAATATAAAAAAAGTCAGGACAAGCCTTTCAGGCAGGAATTCCTAAAACAGAACCAAAATTGAGCATTTTACCATCAGGAATCCTCCTCAAATTCCATTTTCAGAGCAGCACCAAGTTGGATAAATCAATTTTAAAAACAGGTCCCTGATACCATCACTGACATTCCTACCTAAAAATTCCTCAAAAAAGCCCAAAATTCCACACAGAATATTTAATTGATGGCAAAGAAGCAGGGAAATAGGTTTTATTTACCTTCAATAATAAAAAAAAATAAAAGGGAAACACCCACATGAGCTCTTTGGCAGCAAAAAAAAAAAAAAAAAAAAAAACTCAATTCCAAACTGGGGAAGGAAAAGAGGGAAGAGAAGGAATCCAGGTTTTTGCAAATCCCACTTTTGGATAAATATCCTGAATTTCAGCAGAATTTGGGGAACTAATTCACTAAGATCCCACAGCAGAGACAGGAGGAAAAAAAAAAAACCCCAACAACATTTAAACATCAATTCTGGGCTGGAATGAGATTTTTTTGGGGGGTTGGTTCAAGTTCTGAGTCAAAAAACTCATTAAGTTTAATGTAAATACTTTTAGAAGTAACTCTATAAATAAAGAGATTTGAAAACTAACAAAATAATAACCTGGGATTATAAAAGATAACATCCAAAATTAACATTTTAGGGTTAAAATAACACTAAAAACGCTAAAAGCTACATTTAAATTGTGTTTTTAAAAGTTCTATCCTCCAAAAGAGGAAGTTCCTGCAAAGCACGTGATGCTGCAGAGTTACAACACTTGGCCTTAAGAAAATATAATTTTCTTTCGGGTATCTCGCCCAATTCTGCTCAATTATTGCCGTTTAAAAGAAAAAAAAAAAAAAAAAAAGATGGAAAATCCACGTTTTTAAGCCCAAAGCACAAAAAAGTGCCTGAAGTCACATCCAGGTCTCAAGGTGCAAACCCAACGTGAGGCTGGGATTGAGCAAAAAATTCAATTTTAACCCAAAACAGCCGCCCCTCATTGTTTTAAGATTAAAAAAAAGTACCGAATTTATGGATTTAAAGACTTGAGTAAGGATTAAATTAAAGCTTTGAGTGTTGTTTGCCACGCAGGGGAATTCCCTGGCTTCAAATCGCCTAAACTCGAGATTTTAATTCCAAAAATTAATTCGAAATCACTGCCGGGTCTAAAATGTGGAGAATCCGCGGTGGGGCTGCGGCTGCGCTGCAGGTCGGGCAGAAAACAAACAAAAAAAAAAGAATAAAAGATTAACACTAAAGGGGTTAAAAAAATAAGGAATAAGAGGAGAAGAGGTAAAAAAATAAAAGAATAAACACGCACAGGGCGAAGCTGCTCATGAGGGCCCCTCTCCCGCTCCCCCCCTCACGCAGCCGCCATTACGCGCGGCGCCCTCAGCCCCCGCCGCTCGCCTCCTACCTCCGCCCGCGGCCACCGCCGCTCTCCCCGCGTCCCCCGCCGCCGGAAAGAAGCGGGAGAACCGGGAAGAAACCGTAAAAAAGCACCGGGGCCAAGCGCCGGGAGGGGAGCGCGGAGGGACACGGCGCGCCGGGAGCACTGCGCATGCGCGGAGACAGCGCGGGGTTGGGGGGCGGGGGAGGAGCTGCGCGTGCGCGCCATATGCAAATTAGCGCGGCGAGGCAGGCTGGGAGTCGCCATGCAATATGCAAATTAGAGCAGTGCAGTATGCTGGGAGTCGGGGCAGGCAGAAGAGCTGCGCATGCGCTATATGCAAATTAGCACTGCGGGGCATGCTGGGAGTCGCCCTCACATTAAGGATGGTGGAGATGCTCATTACTCAGAGTGGCAGCGCCGCTATAGAGGTTTTTTTTATTTTTCTTATTTTTATTATTGGCACTTTTAGTTTTTTTGCTGTTATTTCTGTTATTCCCCCAGTGTGACAACAAATTGTTTGTGTTAATCCTAGACGTTTTGGAGTTTGTATAAAGCAGAATAATCAAAATAAGAAAAAAATGTGGACCTACATAATGGGAAATATATGATTAAACCCACTCTGTTTCAAACCCCCTGTTATGAATATTGTGTATTCCAGTTTGTAAAAGAAAAAAAAGAAAGGGTTTTCCATAAGTCTAAAAGGTTTTTTGCAGAATCAGATTTCCTGCTGTGATAATTGATAAATTATTCCTGTTAATCCTAGAAGTTTTGGAGTTTGTATTAAGCAGAATAATCAAAATAAGAAAAAAATGTGGACCTAGATAATGGGAAATATATGATTAAACCCACTCTGTTTCAAATCCCCTGTTAAGAATATTGTGCATTCCAGTTTGTAAAAGAAAAAAAAAAAAAAAAAGGGATTTCTATAGTCTGAAAGGTTTTTTTGCAGAATCAGATTTCCTGCCTTTGTGTGATCAATCACAAATTATCTGCTAAAAATCAGAATTCCCACTTCTTCAAGACCAGATGGTTACACGACCAATTGTCCCCAGAGCTGCCCCACAGAATTTTGGATTTTCTTTGACCACCACTGCTCACCTTGCAGAATTATTGCAACAAAACAATAACAATTATTGATTACCACAAGGAAAACCAGACTATAAAAAAAAAAGGAGCTGCAAACCAGTTCAATTTAGACCCTTAATTTCACCCTTACTCAAGCCTTCAAGTCCATAAATTCAGCATTTTGATGAATTATCCATCCTTGGAATGTCCAAGGTCAGTTTGGAAAGGAATTGGAGTGACCTGGGACAGTGGCAGGTGTCCCTGCCCGTGGATGGGGTGGAATTGTTGGGATTTAAGGGGATCAAATCTGGGATTTGCTTGGGAGCAGCAGCAGGAATCCCTGGAACTTCCAATGGGTTCACACTGTCCCCAAATCCAGGCTCGTGTCCCAAAAAACACTTCTGGAATCCAAGAATCACCAAAAACACCTTTAAATCTGCTACATTATTCCCAAAATTCCAATTTTTGCAACTCTGTCCCACAGCCCACACCATTTCCAGGGAATTCAGAGCAGATTTTGGAGCTGAATTTTGGGCACCCACCATGAAATCCAATCAAAGTGACTCCCTGGGGTTGGATTTTCCCCAAAAAATCCAAGCAGACTCAGGAAGGAAGGATCTTTCTGTATTCCTAAAATTCCCAGCTGAATTCCATGGACTTGAGGCTGTTTTGCCAATTCCAGCCTGAATTTTTCCTGATGGAAAAGAATTCGGGAGGGAAAATCTGGTGTGAACCCCAAAATTGGGGAATCATTTTTAGTCACTTTAATCCCAAATGACAGAATTGAAGGAATTTTCATAAATTTTTAAATTAAAGGATGGGCACAAGGAATTCTGCTCTTTTAGGGATGCTGAGGAATCCCAAAATAGCCCAAATTGCTTTTACTCATCGTGGGTATGCTGAGGGTCAAAATAAATCTCCACCCCCGCCGAAAAAAATACTTTAAAAAATCTGGAAATGTGAGCAAATCCCAAACTTGAGAGCTCAGATCAGCCCTAAATATATTCCACAAGGATTTTGGGATGGTGAGGAGATTTTTGGGATGCAGCCAGAAAATGAGGGGATTTTTGGGAGCTGGGAATGTTCAGCCTGGAGAAAAGGGGGGATCAGGGGGGTGGGAATGGGATTTGGGATGGGATTTGGGATGGGATGAGATCTCAGGAACAGCCTCAGGTGGGATAATGGGAATTTTCCTCCTGGAAAAGCTTTTCCAGCCCTGGCACAGCTGCCCAGGCCAGGATGGAATCCCCAGCCCTGGGGGCGTGGTGGCACTTGGGGACATGTGGTGGCCTTGGGTAATGGGAGACTGGAGGCTCCGGGGGACGTTGGGCAGCTGCTGTCCCCAATTAACTCATTAACTCATTAACTCCTCAGCCGGGCCAGCCCCGGGGGCCGCGGTGCTCTCAGCGCTGTCCCCAAGGTGTGACAGCAGATGGGGCCACCAGCCCCGAGGGGACAGCGCTGCGCGACAGCGGCGCCGGGGCGGGGACAGAGCCCGCTCCGTGTCCCCGGAGAGAGGGGGGACAGGGGACAGCGCGGGGACAGCCAGCCCTGTGTCACTGCTGGGGACAGGACAGGGGACAGCGCGGGGACAGCCAGCCCAGTGTCACTGCTGGGGACAGGGGACAGCGCGGGGACAGCCAGATCAGTGTCACTGCTGGGGACAGGACAGGGGACAGCGCGGGGACAGCCAGCCCTGTGTCACTGCTGGGGACAGGACAGGGGACAGCGCGGGGACAGCCAGCCCAGTGTCACTGCTGGGGACAGGGGACAGCGCGGGGACAGCCAGCTCCTTGTCACTGTTTGGGGACAGGGGACAGCCGGCCCAGTGTCTCTGTTTGGGGACAGCCAGCCCCGTGTCGCTGTTGGGGACAGGGGACAGCCAGCCCCGTGTCGCTGTCCCCGTGCCCGGCACCACGTGCGCTGCCAGCCCTGGCGCTGTGTGACATTCGCTGTCATCGCCGGCTGTGTCCTCGTGTGTTGGTGACATTCCCGGAGTGGCTCAGTGGCCCTCGGTGACCTCGCGGGGCTGTCCCGTCCCGAACCCCCCAGCACATCTGTCCCCAACCCTGGCGACAACCCGTGCCACCCCTCCAGTGCCACCACAGCCCCCCCGCACCCCGAACCCCGAGGTGCCACCCCCGTGTCCCCTCAGCCTTTCCCGGCATCAGCCCCGCGCTATTTTTGTCCCGTCTGGTGCCACCGCTGTCCCCAGCCATACAAGGAGCCCGCAGCCACCCCCGGGGGTGTCACTTGTCCCCGAGGTGTCGCGTTCTGGGTGGCTCTGGGGACGGGGATTGTCACCTCCTGCTCGTTTTACAGCCCCGCGCTGGCCTCGGGGACACTTTGTCGTGTTTGTCCCCCTTGTTTTTGGGACTGGCCCGGGATTAGCACCTGCTGAGGGCACGGGGACTGAAATAGCTCTGGGGACGCTGGTGACCCTCGTGCCACCATCCAGCTGCTGGCCTGGGGGACAAATTTGGGGACACTGCGCCCTCTCCAATCCCCCCATTGTCCCCAGCCGTGAATTGTCCCCATCCCTCAGCAGCGCCCGGCGGGACACTGGGGGGACCGAGGGGACCCCGCGTTTGGGGAGGGGACAAACCCCAAAGGTTCGGGGTGTCCCAGCAGCACCCCTGGGTGACCCCCAAACTGTGCATGGAGCCTCCAGGGCACGGGAACCCCAAAATCTGCGCCCCCCACCCCAAAAACCCCAGCCCGGAGCGGGGAATGGGTTTGGGGTCACACCGAGGGGTGCAGGGAGATTTTGGCTCCCCCTTTTCTGCCATGGGGGTCCCCACGGGGGTGTCACCCCCCGTCACGGGCACCTTCTTGCCGGAGCCCCCCAAGGTGAGGTGGGACCCTCACCCCAAATCCGGGGGTGCGCGGCTGTATCTCCCCAAAATTCGGGGTGGGCTGTGCCACGTGAGGCTGGGAAAGGTGGGGAGGGGGGAAATTGGGGACACCCGGGGGGGACTTGGGGACACGCGGGGGGTGCGGGGCACTCACCGTCCGACGGGGTCGGGGGGCAGCGGGCTCGGGGGGGGCCGGGGACCCCGATTTCGGGGGGGCGCGGAGGAGCCGCCGCCGCCGCCCGCCGGCATCGCGGGATCCGCGCGGGGATCGGACCGGGACCGGGACAGGGACCGGGACCGGGATCGTCACCGCGGGGAGGCGGCGCTGGAGCAGCCGGGGGGGCCCCGGGCACGGGTCTCACCTTTATCGGGGTGCGATGTTGGGAAATCTCCTGGTGACCCCAAAACCGCGGCTTCCCGCACCCGGTGCCACCAGCACGGGGCTGTCCCCATTGTCCCCGCCTGGAGTTGGCACCAAAATTTGGGGTGCAGAGAAGGGTCCCCCCCCGTTCCTGGCCCAAATATTGGGGTGCGGGGCTGAGTAAAACCCCCAACGGTGTCCCCAAAATTAGGGGTGCAGAGCAGGGCAACCCCACTGCTGCTGTCCCAAATATTGGGGTGCGGGGCTGGGTAAAACCCCTCAAAGTGTCCCCAAAATTTGGCGTGCACAGCTAGTTCCCCCCACTTGTTGACCCCATTATAAAAGGACTGGGTAAAACACCCCCTATCCCCAAAATTGGGGGTGCAGAGCTGGATCCCCCCGTTCCTGGACCCAATATGGGGGTGCGGGGCTGGGTAAAATACACCAGCGGTGCCCCCAAAATTGGGGGTGCAGGGCTGAGCCCCCCACCTAGCTGTGCCCAATATGGGGGCGCAGAAGCGGGACCCGGCTTCCCCCATGTGCTCCCCGCGTTCTGGGGTCCCGTACCCCCATTTTGGGGGTGCACAGCCAACACTGGGGGGGGTCACAGCTCAATTCCCCCCTCCCAAAATTCAGTTTGGGCCCCCCCCCACCACAAACCACGCGCCGGCCACGTGACCGCCCCGCCCCCCTCGCTGTGTTTACATGATTCAACCAATCAGCGTCCCCCTACTAACACACCCCCGCGGCGGGGCGGGCTGTTTGTAACGCCTCTTCCCATTGGACGAAGTGCCTGTCAATCATCCTCCAGCCGCGGGGCGGAGCGTTGGCTGTTATTTACATCGCGCGTGGCCCCGCCCACCCGCGTCTGCCCGTCTGCCCCACGTGGGGGACGCGTGCGCTCAGCCAATCAGCGCCGCCGGCGGCGGCCAATGCGGAGCGCGGCTCGGTGGGTGTGCTGTGCTGCGTGACTGACAGCTCAGCTATCCAATAACAACGCGAGTTGAATCCATGCTGCCCAATCAGCGCGCTGAGGGGCGGGACCACGTGGCGGCGCTGGCCAATGGGAGGCGTGGGCGTGTTGGCGGCGGCGGCGGCGGCTGAGGGCGCGGAGCGGCACCGGCCCGGCCCGAGGTACCGGAGCGGGGGGGGACAACGGGGACACGGCCCGAGACACGGCGGGGGGAGCGGAGAGACACAGCCCGAGCCACCGGGGGCACGGGGGGACACGGGGACACCCCGCACACGGGGGGCTCAGAGCCGAGCAGGCCCCGCTGTCCCGCGGGCTCCTGAGGGGCTCCGGTTGGCGCTGGGACTCTGCCGGGCCCCGCTTCGGCTCCTGCCCGGTACTGCCGGGAATTGTAGCCCGGGATCCCAAAACAGTCCCTGAAGTCCCGGGTTGGGATCGGCTCCTCCATCCCTATCCCATCCCTGTATCCCATCCCATTATCCCATTATCCCATCCCTGTATCCCATCCCATTATCCCATCCCATCCCCATCCCATCCCATCCCATCCCATCCCATCCCATCCCATCCCATCCCATCCCATCCCATCCCATCCCATCCCATCCCATCCCATCCCATCCCATCCCATTATCCCATCCCATTATCCCATCCCATCCCATTATCCCATCCCATTATCCCATCCCATCCCATTATCCCATCCCATTATCCCATCCCATTATCCCATTCCATCCCATTATCCCATCCCATTATCCCATTCCCACTCCATTCCCATCCCCAGTTCCCTGTGGATCCCCAGCCTGTGGGGGTTTGGGAGAGCTCACTGCCCCCAAATTCCCCCTCCACTATTTGGGATATTTTCTGCACGTTCCCGTGGGATATTTGTCCCCTGCAGGGACAGGTGGGGACACCTGGCTGGGTGCTGCTGGTGTCCCTTTGGGATGTGGGAATTCCATGTGGTGTTTGGGACTTCCCAAACTGCAGAAAAACCAGGGATTTACAGCATTATCCTGGAAACATCCACGCTTGGGGAATTCGGTGTTTTCATGGAATTCTGGAATGCTTTGGGTTGGGAAATAACTTAAATCCCATCCAGGGACATTTTCCACTGTCCCAGGTGGATCCAGCCCCTGCAGGGACTCTGAGCATTCCCTGGAATTTCCCCTTCTCCAGGGGAACATTCCCAGCTCTCCAAATCCTCTGGATTCCCTCCAGCAGCTCCAGGGGGATTTAACCCTTTGGGAATTTCTCATTTCCAACCCAATCCATGGTTTTTGTCCCTCCTGGCATTGGGGAAAGGAGAAAAAACAGAATTGTCCCTTCCCAGCAAATTTGGTTTCCCATGGAATGATGAATCTGGGTCACCAAGGTTTATCCTGGATGGGACAATCCTGGGGACAATTCCAGCTCTGGAATCCTGGGAGCTGGCAGCTCCTTTCCTGTGCTGACAGTGCCTGTTCCACTGGGATTTGGGATTTTGGGAGCTGCCAGGCTGAGAGAGGGAGCAGCAACAAAACCATGGATCAAATCCTGCAATTGTGGAATGGTTCTGGTGGGGAAAAGGCTCCAAAATTCCCAAATCTGAGCTGTGCTTCCCTTCCTGATGTTTGCAGAGGGAATGGGAGTGGATAAACCAGGATAAACTGTTGGAATTCCAGCCCTGGAATTGTTTGTGCTGGGAATGCTGCCATGGGAAAAGCAGCTCTGGGCTTGTTCCTTTGGGAAGGAGCTTTTCCAAAGGGATGCAGGGAATGGATTCTCTGCCACAGGGCTGGGGTGGGCTGGATATTGGGATATTGGGATTTTGGGATTTTGGGATATTGGGATATTGGGATGGAATTCTGCTGGTTAACCCTTCCTGTGCCATGGAGATGCTCCAAGCCAGGCTGGGAGAGCTGGGAATGTTCCCCTGGAGAAGGGAAAATTCCAGGGAATGCTCAGAGTCCCTAAATGGGATCCAGGAGAGCTGGAATTGGGGACAAGGACACAGGGAATGGCTCCACTGGGAAAGGAGAGATTTTCATGGAATATTGGGAAGGAATTCCCAGCTGGGAGGGAGTCAAGGCCCAGGTTCCCTGGAGAGGATCCTGGGAGCTGCTCCAGAAGGAATTTGGGATGAAGTTCCTGAGCATTGCTTGGGCTGGGCTCAGCAGCTGGAGGTTTTTTTCCAGGAAAATCCAGCAGAGCTGTGCTGGGATTGTGGTGGGGATTAAAACAGAGTGGGGTGAGATGAGATTATCCTGGATCCAGGCTGGAAATAGGAAATAAACTGTGGTTCCTTGGCAGCTGGGAGAGCTGGGAATGGGAAAAATCCACCCAGCCAGGAGAGAAAATGGGATAAGGAACAGGATTTGGGATTCTGGCTGCAGGGATTTTGTCTGGGAAAGGGGATTAGAGCCTGAGGAATTGGGATTTCATGGAGTGGGAGTCAGGAGATCTGGGAAGGAGTGTTGGGAAAGTGGTGGGACCAGCTGGAGCTGTGGAGCTGGGAATGGGAATGGGAGAATCCATCCCTTGGGAAAGGATCCAGATTTTGGGAAAGGATCCAGATTTTGGGAAAGGATCCATCCCTTGGGAAAGGATCCAGACTTTGGGAAAGGATCCATCCCTTGGGAAAGGATCCATCCCTTGAGAAAGGATCCAGACTTTGGGAAAGGATCCATCCCTTGGGAAAGGATCCATCCCTTGGGAAAGGATCCAGATTTTGGGAAAGGATCCAGACTTTGGGAAAGGATCCATCCCTTGGGAAAGGATCCAGACTTTGGGAAAGGATCCATCCCTTGGGAAAGGATCCATCCCTTGGGAAAGGATCCAGATTTTGGGAAAGGATCCAGACTTTGGGAAAGGATCCATCCCTTGGGAAAGGATCCAGATTTTGGGAAAGGATCCAGGTTCTGGGAAAGGATCCAGGTTCTGGGATCACCTGGTCCAGTGATTTTCCATAATTCCTGCTCTGGAGGAGCTGAGAGGGAGCCTGAAAAGTGTCCTGGCCTCTGTTGCCTTGATTTCTCCATGGAATCCTGAAATTTGGGTGGGAAGGGACCTTAAATCCCATCCCATTCCAACCCCAACACCTTCCACTGTCCCAGGGGGATCCAACCTGGCCTTGGACATTCCCAGGGATCCAGGGGCAGCCACAGCAAATCTGGGAATTCCTTCCCAAGATCCCAGCCCCATCTCCCCTTTCCCAGTGGAGCCATTCCCTGTGTCCTTGTCCCCAATTCCAGCTCTCCTGGAGCCCCTGCAGGGACTCTGAGCATCCCCTGGAATTTTCCCTTCTCCAGGGAAACATTCCCAGCTCTCCCATCATCCCTGACCTCATGCCCCATTCCCAAATTTCCAAAATCTTCCCAGACTCTGGCATTTTTGGGATGGGAATGATCCTTCTCCAGGATAAGCCAGTCATGGATGGAGGGATCCATGGATTGATTCCTGGATTTATGGATTGATAGATTGATGGATGTGAGTTTATGGTTTAATGGATGGATGGATTAATGGATTTATAGATGGGTAGATTTATGGATGGATTGATGGTTTTATGGAATGATGGATGAATGGATGGATCCATGGATTTATGGATTTAGAGATTTAGAGATGGATGGATTTATGGCTGGATTGATGGATCCATGTATTGATCGATGGATGAATCTATGGATTTATGGACTGATGGATTGAGGGATTGATGGAGTGATGGATTGATGGATTGATGGATTGATGGAGTGATGGATTGATGGAATGATGGATTGATGGAATGATGGATTGATGGAATAATGGATTGATGGAATGATGGATTGATGGAGTGATGGATTGATGGAATGATGGATTGATGGAGTGATGGATTGATGGAATGATGGATTGATGGAATGATGGATTGATGGATTGATGGATTGATGGAGTGATGGATTGATGGAGTGATGGATTGATGGATTGAGGGATTGATGGAATGATGGAGTGATGGATTGATAGATTGATGGAATAATGGATTGATGGATTGATGGAGTGATGGAATGATGGATTGATGGAATAATGGATTGATAGATTGATGGAATGATGGATTGATGGAATGATGGAGTGATGGATTGATAGATTGATGGAATGATGGATTGATGAATTGATGGAATGATGGATTGATGAATTGATGGAGTGATGGATTGATGGAATGATGAATTGATGGAATGATGAAGTGATGGATTGATGGATTGAGGGATTGATGGATTGATGGATTGAGGGATTGAGGAGTGATGGATTTTTTGAATGATTCCTGGTGGGTTCCCAGCTCTGGGCTGGATTTCAGGCTCACTAGAGCTGGAGGATGCCCCAGGCTCATGCAGCCCCCCAGGCCCGTGCAGCCCCCTGTGCAGCCCCCAGGCCCATGCAGCCCCCAGGCCCATGCAGCCCCCTGTGCAGCCCCCCAGGCTCATGCAGCCCCCCGTACAGCCCCCCGTGCAGCCCCCCGTGCAGCCCCCAGGCTCATGCAGCCCCCCCATGCAGCCCCCTGTACAGCCCCCAGGCCCATGCAGCCCCCCAGGCCCATGCAGCCCCCCATGCAGCCCCCCGTGCAGCCCCCCAGGCCCGTGCAGCCCCCAGGCCCGTGCAGCCCCCTGTGCAGCCCCCCGTGCTGGCAGTGGCACCTTGCCTGGGGGGTCTCTGGCCGTTGCTCATTGTCCCCATGGCACAGGATGAATGGCTCCGAGCTCGGCAGCAGCTCCAGCCCCCCGTCCCAGGAGGATCCCGTGGGCAGCGGGCACGAGGACAAGGAGAACAATCCCTTTGCCGAGTACATGTGGATGGAGAACGAGGAGGATTTCAACAGGCAGGTCAGCCACTGCTGCACTGCTTTGCATTGCTTCATTTTACTGCATTGCATTGCATTTTACTTTATTTAATTTATTTTATTTTATTTTATTTTATTTTATTTTATTTTATTTTATTTTATTTTATTTTATTTTATTTTATTTTGCTTTATTTATTTTATTTTATTTTATTTTATTTGTTTTATTTTATTCTATTTTATTTTAATTTATTTTATTTTATGTTATTTTATTTTATTTATTTTATTTTATTTCATTTTATTTTATTTTCTTTTACTTTATTTAATTTATTTTATTTTATTTTATTTTATTTTACTTTATTTTATTTTATTTTATTTTATTTTATTTTATTTTATTTTATTTTATTTCGTTTGGTTTTGCTTTATGTTATTTTCTTTTATTTTACTTTATTTTGCTATTTTTAGTTATTTTTAGTTATTTTATTCTATATATTATATCATGTTATGTTATATTAATTTAAATTATTTCATTTTCTAATTTTTATTTATTTTATTTTATTTCATTTCATTTTATTTTACTTTATTTTGCTATTTTTAGTTATTTCTAGTTATTTTATTCTATATACTATATTAATTTAAATTATTTTATTTTATATTTTCTTTTATTTTTATGTTATTTTATTTTTATTTTATTTAAATTTAATTTTACTTTATTTTATTTTACTTTATTTTGCTATTTTTAGTTATTTTATTCTATATATTATATTATATTATATTATATTATATTATATTATATTATATTATATTATATTATATTATATTATATTATATTATATTATATTATATTATATTATATTATATTATATTATATTATTATTTTATTTTAATTTTATTTTACTTTATTTTGCTATTTTCAGTTATTTTTAGTTATTTTATTCTATATATTATAGTATATTGTATTATATTATATTATTTCTAATTATTTTATTTTATACTTTTATTTTATTTTTATTTTTGTTTTTTATTTTATTTTGCTAATTTTAGTTATTTTTAGTTATTTTATTTTATATATTATATTATATTATATTATATTATATTATATTATATTATATTATATTATATTATATTATATTATATTATATTATATTATATTATATTATATTATATTATATTATATTATATTAATTTAAAATTTTTATTTTATTATTTTATTAATTTTATTTAATTTTTATTTTCTTCTGTTACTATTTATTTTATAATTATTGCATTGTTTTTCTTCTTTATTTTTCATTGTTTATTTATTCATCTATTATCTATTTTATTTAGTTAATCATTATTTTTAATAAAAATAAATGGCATTTATTAATGGTTTTTAAGTATTTATTTATTGGTGTATCTATTTTATTTACTTCATTTTTATTAACATTTATTAATTGCTATATTTTTATTTAATTAATATTTTTATTAATTTATTTTATCTATTGATGTATTTTTATTAGCGAATTAAATAATTAAATATATTTTATTAATATTACTTTAATTTAAATAAAGTTTATTTTTAATAAAAAGAAATTTTATTTATATATTTTATCTATTTTCTAAATTTTATTTTTAATAAAAATAAATGGCATTTATTTATGCATTTTATTTATTTGTTTATCTATTTATTTAATTTCATTTAAAAAATTTTAATCTATTTAATTAATATTTTAAAAATAAGTTTTATTTATTTAGGCATTTATTTATTTAATGTATGTAATGTATTTTCTTTTATTATCCGTTTATTTTATCTATATTAGTTTTTATCATTATTATTTTTATTTATTTTAGATTTATTTTTAATTTTTAAAAAAATTATTTATTTTATCCACTTTTTAATTTATTTTCTTTTTTTTTAAATTTTTTTTTGTGTTGGAATTAAATGTTTGAGGTGGTATTTTTTGTTTGGACTTGGATTTTTATTTTATTTTATTTTATTTTATTTTATTTTATTTTATTTTATTTTATTTTATTTTATTTTATTTTATTTTATTTTATTTCATTTTATTTTATTTCATTTTGTATTATCATTTTTGTTTATATTTTATTTTCACAGACTGAGTTTGACAGTACTTTAAGTTAAAAATGGAGTTAAAAATATTTTTATAATGCCTTCTAAGAGCTAATTGTCTAAAAAAAAGTAAAATTATTTTTACTTTTAACTTAACAATAACTTAATAACTTATTAATTAACTTTTTAACTTAATAATTATATTTACTTCTTACTAATAACACTTTTAACTAATTACTTGTGACTTGCAATTTTTTTATCTTAAGATTTTAAAATCTAATTAAACAAGATTTGTAAATCTAATTAAAAAGATTTCTTAATCTAATTAAACAAGATTATTTCGATTTCTGAAGAAGCTGAAAGAGAAACTTCTGCTTTAAAACTTTTATTTTGCTTTATATTTATTCCAATATTTTCAAATTTTAAAATTTCAGTTTTTTTCACATCATCCCCTTGGGTTGGATCCAGAAAAAAGTTGGGAAAAAAATCCTTTGGATCCTTCCCGAATTTTTGGGATCCCCTTTCCTTTTTGGGATTTTGGGATTTCCTTTTTGGGATTTTGGGATTTCCTTTTCCTTTCCTTTTTGGGATTTTGGGATTTCCTTTCCCTTTCCTTTTTGGGATTTTGAGATTTTGGCATCTCCTTTCCCTTTCCTTCTTGGGATTTCCCTTCCCTTTAATTTTTGGGATTTTGGGATTTCCTTTCCCTTTAATTTTTGGGATTTCCCTTTCCTTTTTGAGATTTCTCTTCCCTTTCCTTTTTGGGATCTGCCTTCCCTTTTTTGGATTGGGGAGATTTGGGAGTTTTTTGGTGATTGGTGTTTTTGGGATTTGGGGTTTGTTGGTTTTTTTTGTTGGTTTTTTTTTTTTTGGCATTTGAGGGAGTTTTGGGGATTTGGGTTTTTTGGGGGGGATTTGACAGTTTTTTGGGATTTGGGGTTTTTGTGGATTTGAGGAATTAGTGAGGATCTAGGCTGGAAAACAGGGAATGTTCACTGGACATACAGAATCCTGGGGCACAATTCCCACTTTCCCCACTGCTCCAGAACATGGAAAAACTCAGGTTTTCCCAACATTTTTGTGGAGCAAAATTTTCAGGATTCTCCCCTCTTGGAGTCTCCTAAATCCAGAGAAAAGCAGGGAAATGGGAACAGCTGCAGTTCCCAGCCCCATCCTCGGGTTCCCTGCCTGGGCAGCTCCAGGAATTCCAGGCTGGGATCACATCCAGCATTCCTGGAAAAAGGAATTCCTGGAAAAATTCAGGGATCTGTACAATTCCTTGATAGGGGAGGCAGGATTTGGGAATGGGATGAGCCTGAAAATTGGGAAAGGGGATGGAATCCTCTTTCCCAACAGGAATAATTCAGTAATTCCACAATCCCAAGAGCTTCTTGGAGCTCCAGGTTGTCCTGGTTTAAGGACAGGTGTCTGCCAATAAAGGCAGGAGCTTCTCTTGGAAATGGGGAATGTAAATACCCTCCCTCCTAATTATTATAAATTTGAAATTAAGGGGCTCTCAGGCAAAGATAGGGGAATTAGGAATAACAGTTCTTCACTAGGAAAATTAAAATAGAAATGCAGAATTACACAGAACAATCCCAACCCTGCCAGAGTCAGAATCCAAGCTGGCACAGTCAGTCAGTCAGGGTGGTGGCACAGTCCCATTCCATGGTGCTGCATCCTCCTGCAGGGGCAGATGTGGCTCAGCTGGAGCAGTGCTCCTGGAGAAGGTGCAGTTTCCTCTGAAGGTGCAGGGATGATGTGCAAGGGTCTGGCTTTCCTCTGGAATCCAGTGGAAAGGCTGCTCTGGTGTTCCAAATCTCAGTTTTTCTCTGGGTAGGAAAGGCTTGGCTCCTGCCCTGGCTGGAGCATCTCCCAGTGGGATGATGGAATTTTATCAGCCATGCCCTGGGACTCAGTGGCCATGAACAGGAGATATCTGCTGGAGGGAGGATGGGCTGTGGGAAGATAAAGATGATTGCCCAGCTGGTTTTTAACAATGGCCCATTAACAGGAGATATCCCCACAGTGATAAGATTCACTGCCACACCCAGTTTTTAACAATGGCCCATTAACAGGAGATATCTCCCACAGGGATAAGATTCACTGCCACACCCAGTTTTTAACAATGGCCCATTAACAGGAGATACCTGCTGGGTGAAGGGTGGGTCATGGAAAGGTAAAGATGACTGCCCCAGCTGGTTTTTAACACCTGACCCAGTAACAGGAGATATCTGCTGGAGGGAGGATGGGCTGTGGGAAGATAAAGATGATTGCCCAGCTGGTTTAAAGATGGCCCATTAGCAGAGAATATGTGCCAGGAGATCAGGGGCACTGCCCCAGCCGGGTCAGCAGATGGGACAGAATCCAACCCAGCACAGGGGCTCTTCCCACAGCCCATGGCAAAACCCTGGATGTGCTTCCCACGGGCTGTGTGTGTGTGGGCAGGTGGAGGAGGAGCTGCAGGAGCAGGAGTTCCTGGATCGCTGCTTCCAGGAGATGCTGGAGGAGGAGGAGCAGGATTGGTTCATCCCAGCACGGGACCTTCCCCAGGGAATGGGGCAGCTCCAGCAGCAGCTGCACGGGCTCGCCGTGGGGGACGGCCACGAGGACATCCTGGTGAGCAGCCTGGGACTGGCCTGGGAGTGTCCCATCCCTGGGATTATTCCTTGGGATTGTCACATCCTGGTGAGCAGCCTGGGACTGGCCTGGGAGTGTCCCATCCCTGGGATTATTCCTTGGGATTGTCACATCCTGGTGAGCAGCCTGGGACTGGCCTGGGAGTGTCCCATCCCTGGGATTATTCCTTGGGACTGTCATATCCCTGGGATTGTCCCATCCCTGGTATTATCCCATCCCTGGGATTATTCCTTGGGATTGTCACATCCCTGGGATTATCCCATCCCTGGGAGTGTCCCATCCCTGAGATTATCCCATCCCTGGAATTGTCCCATCCCTGGGATTATTCCCTGGGATTATCCCATCCCTGGGATTATTCCTTGGGATTATCCCATCCCTTGGATTATCCCATCCCTGGGATTGTCCCATCCCTGGGATTATTCCTTGGGATTTTCATATCCTGGTGAGCAGCCCCCTGGAACTGGCCCTGGGATTGTCCCATCCCTGGGATTATTCCTTGGGATTGTCCCATCCCTGGAATTGTCCCATCCCTGGGATTATTCCTTGGGATTATCCCATCCCTGGAATTGTCCCATCCCTGGAATTTTCAAACCCTGGCAATTGTTCCATCCATGGAATTTTCCCATCCCGGGAATTGTCCCATCCATGGAAATTTCCAATCCTGGGAGTTGTCAAATCCTTGGAATTGTCAAATCCTTGGAATTGTCCCATCCCTGAATTATTCCATCCATGGAATTGTTAAATCCTTGGATTTCTTCAGTCCCTAGAATTGTTCCAGTCCTTGGAATTGTCCCATCCCTGGAATTGTCCAGTCTATGGAATTCTCCCATCCCTGGGATTGTCCCATGCTCAGAATTGTTCCATCCTTGGAATTCTTTTATTTCTGGAGTTGTCCCATCCCCAGAATTGTCAAATCCTTGGAATTATTCCAGCCATGCAAGTGTCAAATCCTTGGAATTCTTCAATCCCTGAAACTGTCCCATTTTTGGAATTGTCCCATCCCTGGAATTGGCCCACCTTTGGAATTGTCCAATCCTTGAAATTATTCCCTCCATGGAACTGTGAAATTCTTGGAATTCTTCAATCCTTGGAACTGTCCCATAATTGGAATTGTCCCATCCTTGGAATTCTTTTATCCCTGGAATTGTCCCATCCTTGCAATTATCCCATCCTTGAAATCCTATCCTGCAATTCTCCCAATCCCAGGAATTCTGGCACATTCCATTCCCAATTTATTTTATTTTCTTTTTTTTCCAGAGCAAAAGCAACTTGAATCCAGATGCCAAGGAATTTGTGCCTGGAGTGAAATACTGACCCTGGGAATAGCCAGAGACTGATTCCTGCTCCAGGGAAATTTGGGACATGGGAAGAGCCTGGAGTGGCTCCAGGGATCTGCTCCAGCTCCAAGTACTTTTTTTTTTTTTTTTTTTTTTGGTTTTCCCTATTTTTATTTTTCTTTTTAACAGCTTTTTCCTCACTTTTTTTTTTTTTTTTTTTTTTTTTTTTTTGTTGTTGTTGTTGTTGTTTTTTCTTGGCAGTTTTTGGCTTCCTGGGATTTGTGGTGGGGAAAATCTCGTGGAAAAAAAAATCATGGAATAATCATGGGGAAAATCAAGGGAAAAAAAAAAATCAAGCATGGGGAAATCAGGTTTTGGAGGGATTTTAAGGATCCCAAGGTTTTCCCTGATTTTCTGCAATGGGATTTTTCCTGCTGGAACTGAAGGGGTGATCCTGAAATTCCTCCACGTGGAAGCTGAGCAGGGGGATCCTGCCAATTCCTGAGGTTTTTAGGGAAACCTGGATTCCCCAAATTCCTCTTCCCCCCCCTTAAAGAATTCCTCATCTAACACTACAGCCCTAATTCCTCATGGATAAAAATCCAAGGAAAACCAAATTCCTGGCAGAGAGGAGAGGGAGGGGGGGGGGTTGGAGCAGCATTCCAAGGGATCTTCTGTTGGGATGAACCCCCTGAGGGGTTTTTTGGGAATATCCTGCTGCTGATCCCTTTCCCAAGGATCAGAATTTGATCCTGGGAATTCATTTCCTTCCCCATCCATGAGAGCTGCAGCTCCCTAAATCCCAGCTGCTCCCAAGGTTCTAAAAGGCTCAAAAATCCAGGGAAAGGAGGGGAAATTCCCAGATAAGAAATCCCATACAGGGAAATCAGAAACTTTTTGGTGTTGGGAATTCTTATCATGAGAAATCAGGAACTTTTTGGGATTGGGAATCCATGAGGAAAAAAAACAAACAGGAATTTCTCCAGGTCAGAAATCCCTGTCCAGAGAAAGTGGGAACTGCTTGGGATTGGGAATCCCTATCCAAGGAGAGCAGGAATGTTTTGGGATTGGGAATTCCTGTCTAGAGAAATCAGGGACTTTTTGGGATTGGGAATTCCTATCCAAGGAAAGCAGGAGCTTCCCAAGGTCAGAAATCCCTGTCCAAGGAAATGAGGAACTTTTTGGGATTGGGAATCTCTACAGAGGAAATCAGGAACTTTTAGGGATTGGGAATTCCTGTCCTGAGAAAGGAGGAGCTTTTTAAGGTCAATAACCCTGTCCAGGAAAATCAGAAACTTTGGGATTGGTAATCCATGAGAAAAAAAAGGAATTCCTCCAGGTCAGAAATCCCTGTCCAGGGAAAGTGGGAGCTCCTTGGAATTGGGAATCCCTCTCCAGGGAAATCAGGATTTTTTTGGGATTGGGAATTCCTACAGAGGAAAAATAGGAGCTTCTTGGGATTGGGAATCCCTCTCCAGGAAAAGTGGGAGCTTCCCAAGGTCAGAAATCCCAGTCCAAGGAAATCAGGAACTTCCCAGGATTGGGAATCCATGAGGAAAAAAAAAAAAAAGAATTCCTCCAGGTCAGAAATCCCTCTCCAGAGAGATCAGGAACTTTTTTGGGATTAGCAATTCCTATCTAAGGAAATCAGGAATTTTTTGGGATTGGAAATCCCAAACCAGAGAACCCTTTTCCAGGGAAAAGTGGGAATCCTGGGAAAGCAGCAGCAATCAGCCCCATTCCTGCTGGATGAGCTCATCCCTTCAAATTCCAATTCCCTAAATTCCTGGATCAGCAGGATCAGGGGCCACTGGACCATGAACAGGGCTGAGCTCATGGAATTCCTGCCTCCCAGTTTTTCCAGCCCCTCTGGAACCATTTCCCTACAGAAATGCCTCCCTAAAAATCCCATTTGGGGCTGGCCAGGATGGGATCCACCCCCTGGTGTGATCCCACATCCTCCCCTCCTCCTTCTCCTGGTTTTCCTTGGATTTCTCCCCCACTTCCCTCCTTTCTCCTCCCTCATGCTGTAAATTTCAGACGAGGCATTATCCCAAATAAACTTTTTTTGGAAGGGAGCAGGGCTGGAGTTTTCCTTGGAAAACTGAGGGGTTTCCATGAGCCCTCCCAGTGATCCCAGTCATTCCCAGTTGGAGCCTTAGGAATTTCCCTTCTGGATTTTCCATCTTTTCTGGCCCTTTGGATTTTGGGATTTTTTGGATTCGGGCCCTTTGGGGATTTTTTGGATGCCACATCCCTGATCCCATTCTTTGGGATTTCTTCCTTCCTCCTCTTCCTGCTTTTCCTTGGATGCAGAGCCCTCCTTGCCTGTGCTGCCAGGCTCAGCACTCCAGTCCAGTTCCCAATCCCATCCCAAATCCAAATCCTAATAATATTCATAATCCTAATACTGATTTTGACCCTAATCCAAATACCAATCCAAATCATAATCATAATCCTGATCCCAATCCCCGTCCCAATCCCATTCTCAATTCCATTCCCAATTCCCATTCCCATGCTCCAGCCCAGCCTCCTCAGGAACTGGAACTTTCCAGGTCCAATTTTATCCCTTTCCCTCAGCCCCAGCCCAGTTTGGGATCTTCCCCTCCCAGTAGGGCTGAGCTGGGACCAGTTCCTTTTCCCATTCCCAGCCCCACGCTTCCAACCCCATCCTGATCCCATTCTTGTGTTCTTTTTCCCACCCTGCCCCATCCCCACATTCCCATCCCTATCCTGCCCCATCCTCAGAGTCCCATCCCTATCCCACCCCACTCCCATTCCCATCCCAACCCCACACTCCTGGTCCCATCCTGCCCCATTCCCATGATCCCATTTCCTTCCTGTCTCACCTACCCCTTCCCCTCATTCCCATTCCCATTCTGCCCCAACCCCACATTGCCATCTCCATCCTGCCCCATTCCCACTCTCCCATTCCCATTCTTTCCCATTCCCATCCTGTCCCATCCCCTCACTTCTGGTCCCATCCAGCCCCATTTCCCTTCCCACTCTCCCATTCCCATCCCCATCCCAATCCCATTCCCCATCCCATTCCCCATCCCAACCCAATCCCATTCCCATCCCCATCCCAATCCAATCCCATTCCCCAACCCAATCCCATTCCTATCCCTATTCCCATTCCCATCCCCATCCCCATCCCCATTCTGCCCCATCCCCATTCCTATTCCCATTTCCATCCCCATCCTGCCCCATCCCTATTCCCATTTCCATTTCCATTCCCATCCCCATTCCTATTCCCATCCCCATTTCCACCCTGCCCTATTCCCATCCCCATCCCCATCCCCATTCCCATCCCCATTCCCATCCCCATTCCCATCCCCATTCCCATCCCCATTCCCATTCCCATTTCCATTCCCATTCCCATTCCCATTCCCATTCCCATTCCCATTCCCATCCCCATTCCCACTCCCTTGGGGCAGTGCAACCGTTTTATTGCCGAACCACAGACTCCCTCTCGCGGGCGCTTCCCCGCAGTTTTTCGGGGCGCTCCCCGCAGGTTTTTGGTCTGTTCCCGTTTGGTCTCTCCCGTTGGTGTGTCCCGGTGTGTTTTCTCAGAACTCGTGCGTGTAGAACAGCTCCACGTTGCGGTGCGGATCCAGCGGCAGCGCGGCTCCCACGCTGCGCGCGCCCAGGCGCGCCCCGCCCAGCGCCGAGGAGCGCCGCAGCCTCAGCAGGCTGAACCGCGAGAACGCGCACGGAGCGCCCGCGCGCGCCCGCGCCAGCGCCCGCACGAACCCTGCGGCGGGGAGCGGGTCACGGGCGCCCCAAAACACAAACCCCAAAACCCCCCAGAACTCACCCAGCGCCTGCACCAACCCTGCGGCGGGGAGCGGGTCACGGGCGCCCCAAAACACAAACCCCAAAACCCCCCAGAACTCACCCAGCGCCCGCACGAACCCTGCGGCGGGGAGCGGGTCACGGGCACCCCAAACAAACCCCAAACCCCAAAACCCCCCAGAGCTCACCCAGCGCCCGCACCAACCCTGCGGCGGGGAGCGGGTCACGGGCACCCCAAAACACAAACCCCAAAACCCCAAAACCCCCCAGAGCTCACCCAGCGCCCGCACGAACCCTGCGGCGGGGAGCGGGTCACGGGCACCCCAAAACACAAACCCCAAAACCCCCCAGAGCTCACCCAGCGCCCGCACGAACCCTGCGGCGGGGAGCGGGTCACGGGCACCCCAAAACACAAACCCCAAAACCCCCCAGAACTCACCCAGCGCCCGCACCAACCCTGCGGCAGGGAGCGGGTCACGGGCGCCCCAAACAAACCCCAAACCCCAAAACCCCCCAGAACTCACCCAGCGCCCGCACCAACCCTGCGGTGGGGAGCAGGTCACGGGGTGCCCCAAACACAAACCCCGAACCCCAAAATTCACCCCGGAGCTCACCCAGCACCCCAAAACACAAATCCCAAACCCCAAAATTGCCCCGGAGCTCACCCGGCACCCCAAACCCCAAATTGCCCCGGAGCTCACCGGGCTGCAGGTGCTCCCAGCTGTTCCACACCGAGCCCACGCAGAGGATGGGCAGCCCCAGCTCGCCCAGGAACAGGCTCTGCGGGGTGGGGACACTCAGCACGGCTGGCACCTCCGCCGGCGGTGGCACCGCTGTCACATGTCACCTCCCCCGAGGTGACACCTTGCTCACCTGGTGGATTTTGGGCAGCACGGCCACCACGTGGCGAGCCAGGAGCTCGCCGGCTTCGCTGAAGATGTGGCAGCACAGGGGGTCACCGAGCTGGGCACCTGGGGGTGGCACGGGGACATGGGACACTCGGGGACACACAGGGACACACAGGCACACATGGGGATATGGGACACATGGGGACATTTGGGGACACAGGCACACATGGAGACGTGGGACACACAGGGACACTCAGGGACACTCAGGGACACAGGATACACAGGGACATGGAACACACAGGGACATGGGACACTCGGAGACATACAGGGACATGCAACACACAGGCACACATGGGGACATGGGACAAAGGGACATGGGATACTCGGGGACACACAGGGACACTCAGGGACACTCAGGGACATGGGACACACAGGAACGTGGCACCCATGGGAACATAGGACACTCAGGGACATGGGACACTTCCCTGTCCCAACACTTGGTGGCACTTGGGTGTCCCCACCCCGAGGAGGGCACAGAGTGCTCGGGGTCAAGGTGCAGCCGGGGCAGAGAGCAGGGAGTGGCACCGGGGGGACAAAGGGTGACAGGGACAAGGGAGACAGGGACAGGGGACAGAGACAGTGGCACAGGGACAGTGGCACAGTGACAATGGGGACAGGGACAGTGACATGGGGACAGTGGGGTGTCCCTACCCTGGGCCAGTGTCCGGCAGAACCCCGCGAATTTGGCCTTGTCGAAGGTGCGGTACAGGTGCGTCAGCAGCCCCGCCCTGTCCGAGATCTGGGGTCGGGGCAGGGCCTGGCTGAGGCTGGGACCCCACAGGGCACCCCAATGTTCCAGGGAGTGACCCCAGATCCCAACACCCATCCCAAAACCCTTCCAGAACCCAACACCCATCCCAAAACCCTTCCAGAAACCGACACCCATCCCAAAACCCTTCCAGAACCCGACACCCATCCCAAAACCCTCCAACACCCATCCCAAAACCCTTCCAGAAACCGACACCCATCCCAAAACCCTCCAACACCCATCCCAAAACCCTTTCAGAAACCCGACACCCATCTCAAAACCCTTCCAGAACCCAACACCCATCCAGAAACCCAACACCCATCCCAAAACCCTCCAACACCCATCCCAAAACCCTTCAGAAACCCGACACCCATCCCAAAACCCCTCAAGGACCCCCACCCCAATCCCAAATCCCAAACCCCAATCCCAGCAGACCTGGAAGTAGTCGAGCATGGCCTGCTGGACAAACCCCACGTCGTGGGGCGCCGGCTGCAGGTTGTCCAGGGAGTCAAAGACGACCTTGACAGCGCGGTGAGAGATCCAGAACGCTGGATGGGGTGGGAATGGGGTGGGAATGGGGTCAGCAATGGGGTCACCATCCTGGGACCCCAAACACCCCAAACACAGCCTTGACAGCGCGGTGAGAGATCCAGAACGCTGGGGTGGGTCAGGATGGGGTCAGAATGGGGTCAGGGTCAGAATGGGGTCAGGGTCAGAATGGGGTCAGGGATGGGGTCAGGGTCAGAATGGGGTCAGGGTCAGAATGGGGTCAGGGATGGGGTCAGGGTCAGAATGGGGTCAGGAATGGGGTCAGGGTCAGAATGGGGTCAGGAATGGGGTCAGGGATGGGGTCAGGGTCAGAATGGGGTTGGGAATGGGGTCAGGAACGGGGTCAAGAATAGGGTCAGCAATGGGGTCAGGGTCAGCACTGGGGTCAGGGTCAGGAATGGGGGCACCCTCCTGGGACCCCAAACACTGCTGGAGGACCCTGACACACATCCCAAAGTCCTCCCAGAAGCACAATATCCATCCCAAAGCCCTCCAAGACCCCAACAGCCATCCCAAAACCCCTCCAGCACCATCATATCCATCCCAGACCCCTCACAGGATCCTGATGCCCATCCCAAACCCCCTAGGACCCCAAAACCCTTCCAAAACCCCTCAAAGACCCCAATGCCCATCCCAAAGCCCCTCAAGGATCCCAAAACCCATCTCAAAACCCCTCAAAGACCCCAAAGCCCATCCCAAAATTCCTCAAGGACCCTGATACCTATCCCAAACCCCTCTAGGACCCCAAAACCCACCCAAAGCCCCTCAAAGACCCCAAAACCCATCCCAAAACCCCTCAAGGACCCCAAAACCCACCCCAAGCCCCTGCAGGACCCCAGCCCCACCCCAAGCTCAGGGTCTCACCAGACCCCTCGTCCCCCATCATGTGGCCCCATCCCCCACAGCCGCTCTCGGAGCCGTCGGGGTTGATGAGTTTGCAGTTGGAGCCGGTGCCCGAAATCAGCACGATGCCACCTGCACAAAACCCCAAAATGACCCCAAACTGAACACTTGGGATGGACAGGCACGATGGCACCTGCACAAAACCCCAAAATTACCTCAAAACTGGCACTTGGAATGGACAGGCACGATGGCACCTGCACAAAACCCCAAAATGACCCCAAAACTGAACACTTGGGATGGACAGGCATGATGGCACCTGCACAAAACCCCAAAATTACCTCAAAACTGAGCACTTGGGATGGACAGGCACGATGGCACCTGCACAAAACCCCAAAAATGACCCCAAAACTGAGCACTTGGGATGGACAGGCACGATGGCACCTGTACAAAACCCCAAAATGACCCCAAAACTGAACACTTGGGGGTTTTGGGATGGATGGACAGGCACGATAGCACCTGCATCAAAACCCCAAAATGACCCCAAAACTGAGCACTTGGGATGGACAGGCACGATGGCACCTGCACAAAACCCCAAAATTACCTCAAAACTGGCACTTGGGATGGACAGGCACGATGGCACCTGCACAAAACCCCAAAATTACCCCAAAACTGAACACTTGGGATGGACAGGCATGATGGCACCTGCACAAAACCCCAAAATGACCCCAAACTGAACACTTGGGGGTTTGTGGGATGGATGGACAGGCACGATTGCACCTGCACAAAACCCCAAAATGACCCCAAAACTGAGCACTTGGGATGGACAGGCACGATGGCACCTGCACAAAACCCCAAAATGACCCCAAAACTGAGCATTTGGGGGGTGTCTGGGACGGATGGACAGGCACGATGGCACCTGTGGGGTGTGGCATCCCAGGGGTTAAAAACCCAAAACAAACCCTAAAACTCAAAATTTGGGATTTTCTGGGCTGATGACCCCTCCCCCAAAGAACATTGCTTTTTAAGGGAAAATGGTGAAAAAAAAGCTTCCAAAATTTGATATATAGGATATTGAATATTATATATACACACATATATATATATACATATATATATATGTATATATGTATATATATGTATAAATATTATAGTAACACACAATACTTAATTATATAATTATGTAAGTATAGAATTATAGAATTATAATTATAAATAAAATCATATATGATATATTATATTATATATATAATAGTATATATTCTATGTTATATGCTATATGTTATATATTATATAATATGTATTATGTATTATATATTATATATTACATATTATATATTATATATTATATATTATATATTACCTATTATATATTATATATTATATGTAATATATAATATGCAATATATAATACATCTGTTGAAGATATATATATAATTATTCATATATATGTATAACGTATATCAGTAATATACATCGAATAATCAAACTAAAATCACAAGCGTGTGCTTTGAATAGAAGAAATAAAAATGAAAATAAAAATAAGAAAAAAGTGAAAACAAAAAAAGAAATAAAAATAGAAACAGAAACAGCAATATCAAGAAATGAAAGCAGCAGAGTGTGTGCAGTCACCGTGGTCCGAGGCCGTGGCCATGGCTCCCAGCGCGTCGCTGCTGACGCTGCAGCTCCGGCTCAGGCCGGGGAAACGCCGGAGCAGCTCCTGAGCCAGCGCCGCCCCGCCAGCCCCGCTCAGGGACAGCCCCTGGGAGAGACAGACTGGGATAAACTGGGATAGACTGGGATAAACCAGCACAGCGCCGCCCCGCCAGCCCCGCTGAGGGACAGACCCTGCAACGGGATGGACTGGGATAAACTGGGATGGACTGGGATGGACTGGGATAAACCAGCACAGCGCCGCCCCGCCAGCCCCGCTCAGGGACAGCCCCTGGGAGAGACAGACTGGGATAAACTGGGATAGACTGGGATAAACCAGCACAGCGCCGCCCCGCCAGCCCCGCTCAGGGACAGCCCCTGGGAGAGACAGACTGGGATAGACTGGGATAGACTGGGATGGACTGGGATAAACCAGCACAGCCACAGCCCCGCCAGCCCCGCTCAGGGACAGACCCTGCAACGGGATGGACTGGGATAAACTGGGATAGACTGGGATAGACTGGGATAAACCAGCACAGCGCCGCCCCGCCAGCCCCGCTCAGGGACAGCCCCTGGGAGAGACAGACTGGGATAAACTGGGATGGACTGGGATAAACTGGGATAGACTGGGATAAACCAGCACAGCGCCGCCCCGCCAGCCCCGCTCAGGGAGAGACCCTGGGAGAGACACACTGGGATAAACTGGGATGGACTGGGATAAACCAGCACAGCGCCGCCCCGCCAGCCCCGCTCAGGGACAGCCCCTGGGAGAGACACACTGGGATAAACTGGGATAGACTGGGATGGACTGGGATAAACCAGCACAGCGCCGCCCCGCCAGCCCCGCTCAGGGAGAGACCCTGGGAGAGACAGACTGGGATAAACTGGGATGCACTGGGATAGACTGGGGTAAACCAGCACAGCCACAGCCCCGCCAGCCCCGCTCAGGGACAGCCCCTGGGAGAGACAGACTGGGATAAACTGGGATGGACTGGGATAAACCAGCACAGCGCCGCCCCGCCAGCCCCGCTCAGGGACAGCCCATGCAACGGGATGGACTGGGATAAACTGGGATGGACTGGGATGGACTGGGATAAACCAGCACAGCCACAGCCCCGCCAGCCCCGCTCAGGGAGAGACCCTGGGAGAGACAGACTGGGATAAACTGGGATGGACTGGGATAAACCAGCACAGCCACAGCCCCGCCAGCCCCGCTCAGGGACAGCCCCTGGGAGAGACAGACTGGGATAAACTGGGATGGACTGGGATAGACTGGGGTAAATCAGCACAGCGCCGCCCCGCCAGCCCCGCTCAGGGACAGCCCCTGCAATAGGATGGACTGGGATGGACTGGGATGGACTGGGACAGACTGGGACTGGCACTGGGGCACACCCTGGGACACACTGGGACATGGTGGGGGTTGGGGACAAGGCAGGGGACAGGGCAAGGTGTCACTGGGGCTTTGGGGACAGAGCAGGCACTCACCGGGAGCTCAGGGTGACACTGGGGGGTTTGGGGACAGGGCAGGGTGTCACTGGGGTTTGGGGACAGGGCAGGGTGTCACTGGGGTTTGGGGACAGGGCTGGGTGTCACTGAGGGTTTGGGGACAGGGTAGGGTGACACTGAGGGTTTGGGGACAGGCCAGGCACTCACCAGGGAGCGCAGGGGCACCTGGGGGTCGGCGCCTGCTTTGCTCTTGGCCTCGCTGACCATGCGCTCGATCCTCTGCAGGCACAGCTCGGAGCCGATCAGCTGGGACAGGGGACACCTGAGCCACCAGGGCTCGGGGACACCAGAGCCACCAGGGCTCGGGGACACCTGAGCCACCAGGGGCTTGGAAACACCTGAGCCACCAGGGCTCGGGGACACCAGAGCCACCAGGGCTTGGGTACTCCTGAGCCACCAGGGCTCGGGGACACCTGAGCCACCAGGGCTTGGGTACTCCTGAGCCACCAGGGCTCGGGGACACCAGAGCCACCAGGGCTTGGGGACACCAGAGCCACCAGGGCTTGGGTACTCCTGAGCCACCAGGGCTTGGGTACTCCTGAGCCACCAGGGCTCGGGGACACCTGAGCCACCAGGGCTCGGGGACACCAGAGCCACCAGGGCTTGGGGACACCTGAGCCACCAGGGCTTGGAAACACCTGAGCCACCAGGGCTCGGGGACACCAGAGCCACCAGGGCTTGGGGACACCTGAGCCACCAGGGCTTGGGTACTCCTGAGCCACCAGGGCTTGGAAACACCTGAGCCACCAGGGCTCGGGGACACCAGAGCCACCAGGGCTGGGGACACCTGAGCCACCAGGGCTTGGGGACACCCTGAGCCACCAGGGCTTGGGGACACCCTGAGCCACCAGGGCTCAGCCCGGGGTCACACAGGGGTTTGGGGACACCCTGAGCCACCAGGGCTCCATCTTTGGGAGCCTACGTGGGATTTTGGGTTTGGGGACACACTAAGGCTCCATCTCAGGGGTTTTTGGGCACAGGGACACCGTGGCACTGCCTGCAGTGGCTGCGTCCCACCCAAGCATCCACGAGTTTGGGGACAAACAGAAACAGCCCTGCCCTGTGTCCCAAACCCAGCTCCATGTCCCAAACCCCATGTCCCAAACTCAGCTCCATGTCCCAAACCCCATGTCCCACACCCAGCCCCGTGTCCCAAACCCCGCCCCGTGTCCTGTCCCCCGTGTCCCACCCCCCAGGGGGGCTCAGCGCTGTCCCCCCGCTCACCCAGTGGTTGGTGCAGGGTCCCTCGGCCTCGGCCAGGATCTTCCCATCTCCGTCCACCAGCACCACCTTGGAGTGGGTGCCCCCCCTGCGGGGACATTGGGGGGACACTGCCAGCGTCCCCCACTGTCCCCCATCCCACCGGGACACTGCCAGCGCCCCCCATTGTCCCCCATCCCACCGGGACACTGCCAGCACCCCCCATTGTCCCCCCACCCGCCCCCTCCGGGATGGGGGTACCCGAGCGGGTTTCGGGTGTCAGGGGTCAGGGAGGGGGTCCCGGTGCAGCCCCCCGGGATTGGGGAGCCCCCCCGAGCCCCCCCGCACCCAGCGCGACCCCTCACCCCTCCACTCCGCCGAACAGCTCCGCCATCGCCGCCCGGCCCCGCCCCCATGGCCACGCCCATTGCTATTTATAGAGCGTGACCACACCCACATGCGTTACGTCACATAACAAGCCTCTCTCCGTGGCTCCGCCTACGTTTCCGCCCCATATCCATATATGGGTATAAGGCGTGCTCAATCTCTGCCCATGGACACGCCCATATCCATATATGGACATGACGAGGCTCAATCTCTGCCCTTGACCGCGCCCCCCGCTCTGGCTCCGCCCCCGCTCCCTGTGTCCCCTCCCTGTCCCCTCCCGGGGTTCCGGGGTGGCTCCGGGGTGGCACCGCCGCCCCACGGACCCGCTCAGGACGCTGTGCCACGCGGGTGGGGCTCAGAATGGGAGAAATCCCCCAAATCCCCGCCCGTGACACCGCCCCCAAAACTCACCCAGGACAAATCCCCGGCATCCCGTTTGTACCCCAAGCGTAAGAAATCCCCCAAATCGCCCCCTACACTCCTGTGACACTGCCCCAAAACCCCCAAATCCCACCCGTACCCCAGGTTTTGGGGGAAAAATCCCCTAAATCCCCCTTGTACTCCACCCCTGAGAAATCCCCTAAATCCCCCATAACTCAACCCGTGACACAGCCCCACGTCCCTACAAGTGACAAATTCCCCCAAATCCCCCCAAAGCCACCCGTGACCAATCCCCCACAACCCCCGTGTACCCCAGTGGGACAGAGCCCCCCCTGGCACTCAGACCCCCCCTCCCAGAAACCCCCCGAGCACAGGGGTCCCTCTGTCCCCTCTGTCCCCACAAAGGGGTTGGGGACATGTGCCACCATGTCCCTGGTGTCCCTTCTGACCCCTCCCACAACTATCCCCTCACAGCAGGGGACAGAGGTGACAGTGACAGTGCTGGCAGGGGGTGACAGTGATGGCAGGAGGTGACAGCCCTGTGTGCTGGCCTGGGGACACAGAGGGAGGGACAGATGGAGGGAGAGGAGTAGGCACATGGAGGGAGGGAAAAAGTGGAGGGGGAGAGGGAGGGATGGATGAATGGATGGATGAATGGATGGATGATGGATGGATGATGGATGGATGGATGGATGGATGGATGGATGATGGATGGATGGATGGATGGATGATGGATGGATGATGGATGGATGGACAGATGGATGGATGATGGATGATGGATGATGGATGGATGGATGGATGGATGGATGGATGGATGGATGGATGGATGGATGGATGATGGATGGATGGATGATGGATGGATGATGGATGATGGATGGATGATGGATGGATGGACAGATGGATGGATGATGGATGATGGATGGATGGATGGATGGATGGATGGATGGATGATGGATGGATGGATGATGGATGGATGGATGGATGGATGGATGGATGGATGATGGATGGATGGATGGATGGATGGATGGATGGATGGATGGATGATGGATGGATGGATGGATGATGGATGGATGGACAGATGAAGGTCTGGGCACAGCAGAATGGAAGGAGAGGGTGGCAGTGCAGCCAGGCAGGAAGAGAAGGGGCAGCTGTGACCAGCTGGGGACAATGGCACAGACACCAGTGGAGAAGACAGGAGGCCTGGTATGGGCAGCACCAGCTAGGCCATCCAAAATTTTAAATCCCAGATCTCAAATCTCACATCCCAAATCCCAAATGCCACACCTGGCATGGCCTCATCATCACTGTCAGGAGTTCTGTGGTCCCGGAATGTTGGGACGGGGACAGTAATGGGGACACAGCCAGGATGGGGACACGGCCATGCCGGCACTGGGATCAGCCCCCCATTCCTTCATTTGGGGGTGACAGTGACCCCCGGGACTGGGGGGGGCTCCTTGCCCTGTGTCACCTCCTCTCGGGGCTGTCCCCGCCCCGGGGATGCAGAATCCCGCATTATCCCGGGGTTATCCCGGCTCTCCAGGCTGGGGGGCCCGGGGGGTGCGGCAGGAGGGAGCCCTGCTCCCCCCAGGGCGGCAGGGGAAGGGTTAATGCGCGCAGTGTGCGAGTGCAGCCCCCGAGCCCACCGCCCTCGTGCCCTCATTAAATCCTGGTGGCACCAGCCTGTCTGGGGACAGCGGGGACAGGGGACAGGGACGGCACCCGCCGCCTTTGTCTCAACTTGTGGCAAAGTCCGAGCGGAGCCGGGAGCTGCCGGTGAGTCCGGGGCGTCCCAGCAGGCCCGGGGGTGGGGACAGCGCTGTCCCCGCTGCCACCCGCCCGGCCACGAGGGCAGGAGGGTCCCCTGAGCGTGTCCCCAGCCCGGGGGTGCAGGAGGTGGCACTGGCGGGATGGGAGATTTGGGGGGTTTGGGGTGAAGAGGCAGCGAATCCCAGCCCGGGAGGGGGTGCGGGAGTCGGGAAGGGACACCCCGATCCCACCGGAGCCCCCGGGTATTCCTGGGAGGCTCCAGCCCCGGAGCTGCCGTGGGTTCTGGGTGGGGACATCGGCAGGAGAGACCCCAAACTCCGGCTGAGCCCTCCAAATTCGGGATGAGGTGTTTCTGATGTCCCCACTCCATCCGTGGGTGACGGTTCCACGCTGGATCCGGCTGGGAAAGGAGAGAAGAAGGTCCGGGCAGGAACGGCTCCATTCCGTGAGGAAACGCTGATTTTGGAGGGGCTGGGTTGAATTTCGGGGTCTGGATCCATCCGGGGGTGGAGCAGCACCGGGGACACCCCAGCAGGAGAAAGAGGATGGTGAGTGGGGAAACGGGAATGGGGCGGTGGCGGGATGGGGTGGGCGGCTGCCTTGGGATTGGATTTGGGGTGCCCGTCCCAAAAGGATAATCCCACACCCATCCCCATCCCAAACGGGTGATCCCACACCTGATCCATCCCAAGCAGGTGATCCCGTGCCCGTCCCCGTCCTGGCACAGTGGTGCCGGAGCCGTGCCGGTGCCCATGGGGTCACACCAGTGCCACCAGTACCGGGACAGGGGATGGTGCAGCAGGGATGGGACACGGGGAAGTGGGGCGTGTCTGTGTGTCCTTCCCTGTGTCCGTGTGTCCTGCAGCTCTGGAATCCCGCTCTGTTCCCAGATGTTCCAGCTGTGCGCTAGGTGCTGTCTGTCCCATTCCCAGTCTGCTTGTCCGTCTGTCCGTCCTTCCATCCTCCCGTCCTTGTGTGCATCCATCCAACCCAGTGTCTGCTTCTCCATCCCTCCATCCCTTTGTCCCTGCATTCCTCCATCCATCCATCCATCCATCCATCCATCCATCCATCCATCCATCCATCCATCCATCCATCTTCATCCCTTTGTTTTCCTACTCTCCATCCCTTCACTCCTCCCTCCCTCCATCCCTCCTCCCACTCCTCCATCTCCCCATCCCTCCATCCCTCCCTCCTGCCATTCCTTTATCCCTTCATTGCTCCATCCCTCCCTCCCTCTATCCCGCCATCCTTTTGTCCCTTTATCCCTCCATTGTGCCATCCGTCCCTTCATCCCTCCATTTTCCCATTCCTCATCCCTCCCTCCATCCCTCCCTCTCTCTCTCTCTCTCCCTCCATCCCTCTCCCCATTCCAGGATTTTGGAGGGGACCCTGTTGGTGACATTAGTGCTCCGGCTCTGCCACCTCCCACCCGGACACTGTGGAGGGGACAGGAGGTGAATTCCAGAGGGGAGCAGGAATGGGAACAGAAATGGGGATGGGGATGGGGATGGGGATGGGGATGGGGATGGGGATGGGGATGGGGATGGGGATGGGATGGGAATGGGAACAGGAATGGGAATGGGAATGCAAACAGGAATGGGAATGTGGATGGGGATGGGGATGGGGATGGGGATGGGGATGGGGATGGGGATGGGGATGGGGATGGGAGTGGGAACAGGAATGGGAATGGGAATGGGAATGCAAACAGGAATGGGAATGGGGATGGGGATGGGGATGGGGATGGGGATGGGGATGGGGATGGGAATGGGAATGCAAACAGGAATGGGGGCTGGGAGGTGACAGCGCTGGGGCAGAGCTGCCCTGGGGTGGTGGCACTGGGGACACCGATGGCTTTGGCTCTTTCCAGGAGCTGTCACTCGTGTCACGGAGCAGCTCCGGCTCTCAGGGTTGGGGACGAGCACCAGAATGTGGCTGTGACCTTTCCGTGACCTTTCCGTCCAGGAATGTCACCGGTGTCCATCCGGAGAGACCCCGACCTGCTGCCCACGCTGTCACTATGCTGGCTGGGGACAGGGACAGGGAACGGGGACAGGCACAGGGATATGGGGACATGGATATGGGGACAGGGATATGGGGACAGGGATATGGGGACAGGGATATGGGGACGGGGACAGGCACAGGGATATGGGGACAGGGATATGGGGACAGGGATATGGGGACAGGGACAGGCACAGGGATATGGGGACAGGGATATGGGGACAGGGTCGGGGACAGGGACAGACCCATCGCCCCAGCGGGGGGGTCCCGGGCAGTGGGGTCGGGGCGGGGGAGATGGGAGCCCCCCGTGGGGGCAGAGGGCAGGAGCCGAGGGGCGCCGCTCCTTAAAGCCGATCGCTAATTGATATTATTGCCGCTAATGAGGGGGGGGAGGGGAACCCTCTGCCCCTCCCCCCTCCTTCCCCGTGCCTCAGTTTCCCCTCCCCGCCCGTGGCGACACGTGGCGATGTCACCGCCCCGCCTGTGCCACGTCCCCGCACTGGGCTGGGGGAGGGGAGGGGGAGGGTGGCTGTCCCCTGGGGTCACCCGGGGGTGGCCGCGGTGTCACACGCCTGACCTGTTTGGGGACAGCTCTGAAAATGAGTTAATAACTCCCGAGGAGGGATTTGTTCCGCCTCGCGGCCGCCATTTGAGATTTGGGGACGCGCTGGTGGCGCCGCCTTGGTGTCACCCGCCGTGGCGGGGACAGGCGGGGGTGGCCCCAGAGCGCTCCGGGCGTCACTTTGGGGTGCGCGATGAGGGGTTTGGGGCCACCCCACAAAGCTGTGCCACCCCCCGGGCGGGTGTTGGGGACACGGTGACAGCTCCGGGTGGCCTCGGGGACATTCGGGATCGGGGGCTCGGAGAATCCCAGGAATTCCCGGGAATTCGCGCTTTGGGGTCACCAGTGGGGTTTGGGGGGGTCCCGGTCCCCTCGTAGCAGAACCAAGGGGACATCCGGGGGACACGGGACCCCAAAACCCGTCTGAGGGGACACGGGACCCCTGAAGCTGTGGCAAGGGGAGATGTGACCCCCAAACCGTGGTCAAGAGGATACGGGACCCCCAAATCTCTGCTGAGGGTAAATGGGACCCCCAAACTTTGGATAAAGGGAGATGGGATCCCCAAAATCCCATCCAAGGGGAAATGGGAGCCCTGAATCCCCACTGAGGGCAAGGGATGGGGAGTACCCCAAAACCAGGGGTAACCCCAGACCCCAAATCCAGGGGTAAGCGGGTGCCCCCCAGTTCTTCCTGATTGATCCCCCCAATCCTTCCTGATTGATTCCCCCCATCCTGATTGATCCCCCAAACATTCCTAATCGATCCCACCTTTTCTGATCGATTCCCTCATTCTTGTTGACCGATCCTCCCCATCCTGATTGATCCCCCAATCCTTCCTGATCGCCCCCCCTTTTCCTGACAGCTCCCCACCATCCCCGATTGATCCCCCACCTTTTCCTAATTGCTCCCCCCCCATCCTGATTGATCCCCTCCATCCTTTTCCTGACTTCTCCCTGTCGCCCCCCCTTTTTCCCGATTGATCCTCCCTTTCTCCCAATAGATCCCCCGTTATTCCTGATGGATCTCCCCTTTTTCCCGATCGATCCCCCCCTTTCTCCGATTGACTCCTCACCATTCCCGATGGATCTTCCCTTTTTTATCGATTGATCCCCCCCCTTTTCCCGATTGATTCCCCCCTTTCCCGACTGATCTCTTTTTCCCGATCGATCCCCCCTTTTTCCCATTGATACTCCACATTTCCCGACGGATTCCCCCTTTTCACCAATTGATCCCCACCATCCCCGATCAATCCCCCCTTTTTCCCGATGGATCCTCCGTTTTCCCCGATTGATCCTCCCCACATTTCCCGATTGATCCCCCCTTTTCCCGCATCGATCCCCCCTTTTCCCCACGGATTCCCCCTTTCCCCCTATTGACCCTCCCTCCTTTTCCCCGATTGATCCCCCCCTTTTCCTGATCGATCACCCCTATCGATCCCCCCTTTTTCCCCATGGATCCCCCACATCTCCCCCTCAATCCCCCCCTCCTTCCCCCGCGCCCCCCGCTCCCCGGCCGCGTTGCATTCACGGTTCGGGGCGCGCGTCAGGGTGAGCGGAGCTGACAGCGGCAGCTCGGCCGGGCGGGGCGGGGGCTGCGGTGGGACGGCATCGGGCAGGGCTGACCGGAGCCTGACCCCCCGCCCTACACGGAGCCCATGAGCGGCACCGAGCGGCGGCGGCGGCCCGGAGAGCCCGGCTGTCAGCGCGAGTCAGCGCGGCCAGGCGTGGGATAACGGGACAGCGGGATAGCGGCGGGATAGCGGCGGGATAACGGGATAACAACAGGATAACAACGGGATAACGGGATAACAGCGGGATAACAACGGGATAGCGGGATAACAACGGGATAACAACGGGATAACAACGGGATAACAACGGGATAACAACGGGATAACAACGGGATAACAACGGGATAACAACGGGATAACGGGATTACAACGGGATAGCGGGATAACAACGGGATAACGGCGGGATAACAACGGGATAGCGGGATAACAACGGGATAGCAGGATAACAACGGGATAACAAGGGCATAACGGGATGGGATAACGGGATGGGATAACGGGATGGGATAATGGGATGGGGATAGGAGTGAGAGTGGCAGTGGGGATGGGGTTGGAGTGGGATGGGAGTGGGATTGGGGATGGGAACAGGAACGGGAATGAGAATAGGAAGGGGAATGAGAATGAGAACGAGGAATGGGAACGGGAACAGGGATAATGGGATTGAGAATGGGAATGGGAATGAGAATGGAATTGGGATGGGATAGGGAGTGGGAATGAGAATGGGGACGGGAACAGGAAGGGAAATGGGGATGGGATGGGATGGGATGGGATGGGATGGGATGGGATGGGATGGGATGGGATGGGATGGGATGGGATGGGATGGGATAATGAGTGGGAATGGGGATGGGAGTGCGAATGGGAATGGGAAGGAGAATGGGGTTGGAAGTGGGGACAGGAATGAGGATGGGGTTGGGAATGGAAATGGGGATGGGATGGGGAAGGGCTGGGGACAGGAGTGGGGTGTGATAGGGAATGGGGCGGGATTGAGGATGGGGATGGGGATGGCAGCAGGTCCCCCCCACTGCCCCAGCCCCCTCTGATCGATCCCCATCCTCCCTGATTGATTCCCCATCCCCAACTTCTGCCCCTTTTCCTCTCAGGAATAGGAACAGTGCAATGGGAAATGTGGGAATGGGGGAGAGCAAAAATAGTGGAAGGAGAGGGAGAAACTCCAGACAGGGGAATGGGGGATATTGAGGGTCAAATCCCATCCGTGGGGGCCTGGGAAAAATCCCATCTGTGGGAATTTATAGGATTTGGGGGAAAATTCTCCTCCAAAGGGATTTGGGGGGATCAAAAGCCCTTCCATAGGGATTTTTGGGGTCTGGAATCAAATCCCCATCCATGGGAATTTGTAGGATTTGGGGGAAAATCCTCCTCCAGAGGGATTTGGGAAGAACAAAACCCCATCAATTGAGATTTGTGGGATTTGGGGTAAAAACCCCCTCCAGAGTGATTTGGGGGGAACAAAAGCCCTTCCATAGGGATTTTTGGGGTCTGGAATCAAAACCCCATCCAGAGGGATTTGTAGGATAAAATCTCATATATGGGGATTTATGTGGCTTAGAATAAAACCCCATCCATGGGAATTTGTGGGATTTGGGGGGGAAACCCTCCTCCTGAGGGATTTGGGAGGATTAAAACCCCATCCAGAGGAATTTGTAGGATAAAACCTCATCCATGAGGATTTGTGGGGCTTGGAATCAAAACCCCATCAATGGGAATTTATGGAGCTTGGAAACTAAACCCCATCCACGGGGTTTTGTAGGATTTGGGGTTAAAAACCCCCTCCAGAGGGAACAAAATCCCATAATGAGGGATTGGGGAAAAAAAAACCCATCCATGGGAATTGTTGTTTTTTTTTTGGACCCAAATCACATCCATGGGGATTTATGAGGTTTAGAAACAAAACCCCATAAATGGAATTTATAGGATTTGGGGGGAAATCCCCCTCCAGAGGGATTTGGCAGGAACAAAACCCCATCCACGAGCACGAGCTGAGCTATGGGGTCACAAAACACAACCCCTGGAATTGTGGAGTGGGAGAGAAAACCCCAAACTCCTCCCTGAGGACGCCGAGAAACTTCAGGAAACCCCAAATCCGGATCCCTGGGGGTGCTGTGGGGTCAGATTTGGGGTGGGGGCGTGAAGGGAAAAGGGGGAAAAAGCAAAAAAAAAGCTTTTTTTAAAAATTATTTTTTTCCAAGAGATGGGAAAGGGGAGGGGAAAGGAGCTCCGGGCGTGGATCTCGCACATTTTTCACGCCTGGATTCCCCGGCAGCTCCCCGAGGGACCAGCCGGGAACTTCACGGGGTTTTGGCTGCGGAGTGGAAATGGGAAAAGGCAGAAAAAATCCTAAAAAAAAAGGAAAATAGAGCTAAAAATAGATCGGAGTGGTGGGAGCAGCCGGAGGGTTCTAAATGGTCTAATAGGGGATTTGGGGGGGAGAGGGAGGGTGTGGGGGAGAAAAACCGTGTGGGGGGTTTGGGGTGCTCGGGGTTTTGGGTTTTGGGGTGTTCGGGGTTTTGGGGTGTTCGGGGTTTTGGGGTATTTGGGGTTCCTGTGGTGTTTGGGGTGCTCAGGGTTTTGGGGTGCTCGCGGTTTTGGAGTGTTTTGGGTACTCAGGGTTTTGGGGTGTTTGGGGTGCCCAAGAAACGTGATGTTGACAGAGATTTTGGGGTGCCCAGGGTGCTCCGTGTTTCGGGGTTTGGGGTTCCTGTGGTGCTCGGGGTTTTGGGGTGGTCCGTGTTTTGGGGTGTTTGGGCTGCTCGGGGTTTGGGGTGTTTGGGATTGCTGTGGTGCTTGGGGTTTTGGGGTGCTTGGGGTATTTGGGGTGCCCAGGACACGTGAGGTTCACAGAAGTTTTGGGGTGCTCTGGGTGCTTCGTGTTTTGGGGTTTTGGGGTTTTGGGGTGCTTGGGGTATTTGGGGTGCCCAGGACACGTGAGGTTGACAGAGATTTTGGGGTGCTCAGGGTCTTGAGGTACCTGGAATTTTGGGGTATTTGGTGTCTCCCCAAAAGGGCAGAAAAAGGGGATTTGTGGGGAAAACGGGAAAATTCATGCAGGGAGGACACGGAGCCCCCCAAAACCGCGGGGCGTGGCCATCCCAAAGAGCTGTCCAGAGAATTCCAGGGATTTATCCCGGATTGGCAGGCGGGAAGGGTCGGGAGGGGTCGAGAATGATCGGGAATGATCAGGAGGGGTCGGGAGGGGTCGGGAGGGGTCGAGAGGGGTCTCGGCACCCCCTCGGTAGCGCAGAGAGGGGGGAAAAGGAGCTGGATGTGCTCCCTGTCCCCAAACCTGTCCCTGTCCCCAAACCTGCCTCACATCTGTCCCACATCTGTCTCTGCCCCTGTGTCCCATTCCCTGTCCCATTTCCTGTCCCCATATCCCCATCCCTGTCTCCTTGTCCCTGTCCCAATCCCATCCCTGTCCCCTATCCCCATTCCCTGTCCCCATTTCCTGTCCCCATTCTTGTCCCTATCCCTGTCCCCATGTCACTGTCCCTATTTCCAATCCCCTTGTCCCTGTCCCCATTCCCTGTCCCCATCCCTGTCCCTATCCCTGTCCCCATGTCCCCGTCCCTATTTCCTGTCCCCATCCCTGTCCCCATGTCCCTGTCCCCATGTCCCTGTCCCCATATCCCCATGTCCCTGTCCCCATATCCCCATGTCCCTGTCCCCATCCCTGTCCCCATCCTTGTCCCCATATCCCCATGTCCCTGTCCCCATATCCCCATGTCCCTGTCCCCATCCCTGTCCCCATGTCCCTGTCCCCATATCCCCATGTCCCTGTCCCCATATCCCCATGTCCCTGTCCCCATCCCTGTCCCCATCCTTGTCCCCATATCCCCATGTCCCTGTCCCCATCCCTGTCCTCATCCTTGTCCCCATATCCCCATGTCCCTGTCCCCATCCCTGTCCCCATGTCCCTGTCTCCATATCCCCATGTCCCTGTCCCCATCCCTGTCCCCATCCCTGTCCCCATGTCCCTGTCCCCATCCCTGTCCCCATCTCTCTCTTCCCGGGCGCTCTCGGGGTCGGGCCGCCGCCCCCGCTCGGGGTCACTGCCGGGTCACCCTCGGTCACCGCAGTGTCACCGCAGTGTCACCGAGCCCCCCGGGTCACCGCTGTCACACGTGCCAGGCAGCGTTAGCGCCGCCGACACTTTGTCCCCTTTGTCCCCTTTGTCCCCTTTGTCCCCTTTGTCCCCTTTGTCCCCTATGTCCGGGGGGGGGGGAGCGGGGACACTTTGACCCCTCCGTTTTGTCCCCCCTTTTGTCACCCTCTCTTTTTGTTCCCCCCATTCTGTCCCCTCCTGTGTCCCCCCTCTTTTCTTACCCACTTTTTCTGCACTCCAAAAAACCCCCAAACGAACCCTCAGCACCCCAAAATCAACCCCCAGTACCCCCAAAAGAACCCAAACCACCCTAAAATGAGATTCCCAGGATAAGTCCCGAGCCCCTTGTACCCCAAAAATGAGCCCCTTGTACCCCAAAAATGAGCCCTCTACACCCCAAAAGGAGCTCTCCAGGATCCTAAAACGTGCACCCCAAAATGAGCCCCCAGCACCCCAAAATGAACCCCTTGTACCCCAAAAATGAACCCTCAGCAACCCAAAAGGAGCTCTCCAGGATCCTAAAACGTGCACCCCAAAATGAGCCCCCAGCACCCCAAAATGAACCCCTTGTACCCCAAAAATGAGCCCTCAACACCCCAAAAGGAGCTCTCCAGGATCCTAAAATGAGCACCCCAAAAATGACCCCCCAGCACCCCAAAAATGAACCCCTTGGACCCCAAAAATGAATCCTCCAGAAGCCCTAAAATGAGCTCAGGACCCCAAAATCAACCCCCAGTACCCCAAAATTACCCACGAGACCCCAAAATGAACCTCCCGCACCCCCAAACCCTCCCGTACAGCCCAATGCGGGTTTTGGCGTCCCTACAGGGTTTTTGGGGGTCCCTCTGCAGTTTGGGGTCTCTGGAGGGTTTTGGGGTTCCTTGCAGCCTTTACTTTTGGGGATCCCCCTACAGATCGGGGGTCCTTGTGGATTTTGTCCCCTCGTGTTTTGGGGTCCATGGGCATTTTGGGATCCATGTACATTTTGGAGTTCCTGTAACTTTTGGGGTCCCCCCGTGTTTTTGGGTCCCTGTGCATTTTGAGATCCGTGTACATTTTGGGGTTCACCCATGTTTTGGGGTCCCTGTACATTTTAGGGGTCCCCTGTATTTTGGGGTTCCTGTGCATTTTGGGATCCATGTAAATTTTGGGGAACCCTGTACATTTTGGGGTTCCTGTAACTTTTGGGGTCCCTGTAGATTTTGGGATCTTGTACATTTTGAGGTCCCCCCGTGTTTTGGAATCCATGTACATGGGGTCCCTGTAGATTTTGGGATCCCTGTAGATTTTGGGATCCCTGTAGATTTTGGGATCTTGTACATTTTGGGGTCCCCCCATTTTTTGGGGTTCCCCCTCTTCACATGCAACGCCCGCTCATTGTATGCCGAGTCCTCCGGGCCTGCAGGGGGCGCTGTGGCGAGCGCAGTGCTGTGTCTCGCTGGTTCCGGCGGCGCTCGCTCCCCGCGTCTCGCTGGTTCCGGCGGCGCTCTGTCCCCGCGTCTCCCTGGTTCCGGCTGCCGGGAGCGGCGCCGGGCCCGGAGCGGCAGCGGCCCCGGGAGCGGCCCCGGCTCCGCCATGTGGTTCATGTACGTGCTCAGCTGGCTGTCCCTGCTCGTGCAGGTGGCTTTTGTCACCTTGGCCATCGGTGAGAGCGCCCCGGGACGTGCGCGACGGGGTTGGGCCCGCTGCGGGGCTGTCGCGATATAGCGGGGGGGGTGTGAGGGGGGGGGAAAGGGCGGGAAGGGCTGAGGGGAAAAGGGAGTCCCGGGGGGTGCCCAAGGATTGGGGGGCTCTGGGTGTCCCCAGACCCTGAAATCACCACAGGGACTGAAGGTCCCTGAGTGTCCCCAAACCCTCAGAGTGTCCCAAAATTTGGGGTTCTTGAGTGTCCCCAAGTCCTCAGGAAGTTGCCAAGATTTGGGATCCTTGGGTGTCCCCAAACCCTCAGAATGTCCCCAAAATTTGGGGGTCTCTTTGTGTCCCCAAACCCTCAGAGTGTCCCCAAACTCCTAGGATGTCCCTAAGATTGGGGGTCCCTGGCTGTCCCCAAACCCTGAAATCACCACAGGAATTGGAGGTCCCTGAGTGTCCCCAAACCCTCAGAGTGTCCCCAACACTTGGTGTCCCTGGGTGTCCCCAAACCCTGAAATCACCACAAGAACTGGGGGTCCCTGAGTGTCCCCAAACCCTCAGAGTGTCCCCAAGATCTGGGATCTCTTTGTGTCCCCAAATCCTCAGAGTGTCCCCAACACTTGGTGTCTCTGGGTGTCCCCAAACCCTCAGAGTGTCCCCAAGATCTGGGGTCTCTTTGTGTCCCCAAACCATCAGAGTGTCCCCAAGCTTTGTGCTCCCTGCCTGTCCCTGGGCTCCCCCACAGCCATGAGTGGCACCTTTGGGCCCTTGGCAGTCCCTGCTGTGGCCCAAAGGCGCAGTGGGCGGTGCCACCCCCAGGTGTCACCAGTGTCCCCTTTGTCCCCGCAGCGGCCGGGCTGTACTACCTGGCAGAGCTGATAGAGGAGTACACGGTGCTGACCAGGAGGCTCATCAAGTACATGATCTGGGTGAGTCTGTGGGGACAGATGGGGAAAATCTGGGCAAAATCTGGGGAAAAATAAAAAAAAATCTGTGGGAAAAAATCAGGGAAAAGTCAGGGAAAAAATCAGGGAAAAGTCAGGGAAAAATCAGGGGAAAATCAGGGGAAAATCAGGGGAAAATCAGGGAAAAATCAGGGGAAAATCAGGGAAAAATCAGGGGAAAATCAGGGAAAGTCAGGGAAAAATCGGGAAAATTAGGGAAAATCAGGGAAAAGTCAGGGGAAAATCAGGGGAAAGTCAGGGAAAAATCGGGAAAATTAGGGAAAATCAGGGAAAAGTCAGGGGAAAATCAGGGGAAATCAGGAAAAATCAGGGAAAGTCAGGAAAAGTCAGGGAAAAGTCAGGGGAAAATCAGGGAAAAGTCAGGGGAAAATCGGGAAAATCAGGGAAAGTCAGGAAAAATCAGGGAAAAGTCAGGGGAAAATCAGGGAAAAAATCAGGGAAAGTCAGGAAAAAAATCAGGGGAAAATCAGGGAAAAAGTCAGGGAAAAATCAGGGAAAGTCAGGAAAAAATCAGGGAAAATCAGGGGAAAGTCAGGGAAAAGTCAGGGAAAAGTCAGGGAAAAATCAGGGAAAAAGTCAGGGAAAAATCCGGGAAAAGTCAGGAAAAAATCAGGGAAAATCAGGGAAAAGTCAGGGAAAAATCAGGGGAAAATCAGGAAAAAATAGGAAAAAAATCAGGAAAAGGTCAGAAAAAAGTCAGGAAAAAGTCAGAAGAAAATCAGGGAAAAAATCAGGGAAAAAGTTAGAAAAAAATTAGAAAAAATCAGAAAAAATAAGAAGAAAAATAAGAAAAAATCAGAAAAAAAAAATCAGAAAAAAATCAAGCAACACATTCCCACAAACCCCCATAGTCAGCCATCAATCCCCTCCCCTGAAGGTGCCATTTCTCTGGAATTGCACTGCCCCTGCAGACTGTGCATTAATCCCATTTCTCTGGAATTGCTCTGCCCCTGCAGACTGTGCATTAATCCCATTAATCCCATTTCTCTGGAGTTGCACTACCCCTGCAGACTGTGCATTAATCCCATTAATCCCATTTCCTGGAATTGCACTGCCCCTGCAGGCTGTGCATTAATCCCATTAATCCCATTTCTCTGGAATTGCACTGCCCCTGCAGACTGTGCATTAATCCCATTAATCCCATTTCTCTGGAATTGCTCTGCCCCTGCAGGCTGTGCATTAATGCCATTAATCCCATTTCTCTGGAATTGCACTGCCCCTGCAGACTGTGCATTAATCCCATTTCTCTGGAATTGCACTGCCCCTGCAGACTGTGCATTAATCCCATTAATCCCATTTCTCTGGAATTGCACTGCCCCTGCAGACTGTGCATTAATCCCATTTCTCTGGAATTGCACTGCCCCTGCAGGCTGTGCATTAATCCCATTAATCCCATTTCTCTGGAATTGCACTGCCCCTGCAGACTGTGCATTAATCCATTAATCCCATTTCTCTGGAATTGCACTGCCCCTGCAGACTGTGCATTAATCCCATTCTCTGGAATTGCACTGCCCCTGCAGACTGTGCATTAATCCCATTAATCCCATTTCTCTGGAATTGCACTGCCCCTGCAGACTGTGCATTAATCCCATTTCTCTGGAATTGCACTGCCCCTGCAGACTGTGCATTAATCCCATTTCTCTGGAATTGCACTGCCCCTGCAGACTGTGCATTAATCCCATTAATCCCATTTCTCTGGAATTGCACTGCCCCTGCAGGCTGTGCATTAATCCCATTAATCCCATTTCTCTGGAATTGCACTGCCCCTGCAGACTGTGCATTAATCCCATTAATCCCATTTCTCTGGAATTGCACTGCCCCTGCAGACTGTGCATTAATCCCATTAATCCCATTTCTCTGGAATTGCTCTGCCCCTGCAGGCTGTGCATTAATCCCATTTCTCTGGAGTTGCACTGCCCCTGCAGACTGTGCATTAATCCCATTAATCCCATTTCTCTGGAATTGCACTGCCCCTGCAGACTGTGCATTAATCCCATTAATCCCATTTCTCTGGAATTGCTCTGCCCCTGCAGGCTGTGCATTAATCCCATTTCTCTGGAATTGCACTGCCCCTGCAGACTGTGCATTAATGCCATTAATCCCATTTCTATGGAATTGCTCTGCCCCTGCAGACTGTGCATTAATCCCATTAATCCCATTTCTCTGGAATTGCACTGCCCCTGCAGACTGTGCATTAATCCCATTTCTCTGGAATTGCACTGCCCCTGCAGACTGTGCATTAATCCCATTTCTCTGGAATTGCACTGCCCCTGCAGACTGTGCATTAATCCCATTAATCCCATTTCTCTGGAATTGCACTACCCCTGCAGACTGTGCATTAATCCCATTAATCCCATTTCTCTGGAATTGCACTGCCCCTGCAGACTGTGCATTAATCCCATTTCTCTGGAATTGCACTGCCTCTGCAGACTGTGCATTAATCCCATTAATCCCATTTCTCTGGAATTGCACTGCCCCTGCAGACTGTGCATTAATCCCATTTCTCTGGAATTGCACTGCCCCTGCAGGCTGTGCATTAATCCCATTAATCCCATTTCTCTGGAATTGCACTGCCCCTGCAGACTGTGCATTAATCCCATTAATCCCATTTCTCTGGAATTGCTCTGCCCCTGCAGGCTGTGCATTAATCCCATTTCTCTGGAGTTGCACTGCCCCTGCAGGCTGTGCATTAATCCCATTTCTCTGGAATTGCACTGCCCCTGCAGACTGTGCATTAATGCCATTAATCCCATTTCTATGGAATTGCTCTGCCCCTGCAGACTGTGCATTAATCCCATTTCTCTGGAATTGCACTGCCCCTGCAGACTGTGCATTAATCCCATTTCTCTGGAATTGCACTGCCCCTGCAGACTGTGCATTAATCCCATTTCTCTGGAATTGCACTGCCCCTGCAGACTGTGCATTAATCCCATTAATCCCATTTCTCTGGAATTGCACTGCCCCTGCAGACTGTGCATTAATCCCATTAATCCCATTTCTCTGGAATTGCTCTGCCCCTGCAGACTGTGCATTAATCCCATTAATCCCATTTCTCTGGAATTGCACTGCCCCTGCAGACTGTGCATTAATCCCATTAATCCCATTTCTCTGGAATTGCACTGCCCCTGCAGACTGTGCATTAATCCCATTTCTCTGGAATTGCACTGCCCCTGCAGACTGTGCATTAATCCCATTAATCCCATTTCTCTGGAATTGCACTGCCCCTGCAGACTGTGCATTAATCCCATTAATCCCATTTCTCTGGAATTGCTCTGCCCCTGCAGACTGTGCATTAATCCCATTAATTCCATTTCTCTGGAATTGCTCTGCCCCTGCAGACTGTGCATTAATCCCATTAATCCCATTTCTCTGGAATTGCACTGCCCCTGCAGACTGTGCATTAATCCCATTAATCCCATTTCTCTGGAATTGCTCTGCCCCTGCAGACTGTGCATTAATCCCATTTCTGTGGAATTGCACTGCCCCTGCAGACTGTGCATTAATCCCATTTCTGTGGAATTGCACTGCCCCTGCAGGCTGTGCATTAATCCCATTAATCCCATTTCTCCCCAGTTCTCCTCGGCCGTGCTGCTGGGGCTGTACCTGCTGGAGCAGTTCCCTCCCCTGCTGGTGTTGATGGGGCTCTTCAGTAACCTGGTGTACTTTGGGCTGCTGCAGAGCTTCCCCTTCATCGTGCTCAGCTCCTCCAACTTCATCCTCTCCTGTGGTCAGAGCTCTGCGGATTCGGGGGGGTTTTTGGGGGGTTTTGGGGTTTTTTTGGGACTTTTTTTGGGTATTTTGGGATCTTTTAGGGATTTTTTGGGGGTTTTTTAGGGATTTTTTTTGGGATTTTTTTATTTTAATTTTTGGTTTTTGGGATTTTTTTTCTTATTTTTATCTTATTTTTTGGGATTATTTTTTATATTTTGGGATTTTTTGGGGATTTTTTTGGGATTTTTTGGGGATTTTTTGTGGAATTTCTTTTGATTTTTGGGATTTTTTTGGGATTCTCTGGGGATTTTGTAGGGATTTTTAGGGGATTTTTTGGGATTTTTTTGGGGTTTTTTACAGATTTTTGGGGTTTTTTGGGATTCTTTTGGGATTCTCTGGGGATTTTTTGGGGATTTTTTTTTTTATTTTTTGGGATTTTTTTTGGGTTTTTTTTATTTTTTTGAGGATTTTTTGGGGATTTTTTGGGGATTTTTGGGGATTTTTTGGGATTTTTTGGGGGATTTTTTGGGTTTTTTGCAGATTTTTATGGGTTTTTTTGGGAATTTTTTGGGATTTTTGGGGGATTTTTTTGGGGTTTTTTGCGGATTTTTTTGGGGTTTTTGGGGATTTTTTGGGGATTTTTTTGGGATGTTTTGGGATTTTTTGGGATTTTTTGGGATTTTTTTTAATTTTTTTGGTATTTTTTGGGGAATTTTTTTTATTTTTGGGGTTTTTTGGGGATTTTTTGGGGGATTTTTTGGGATTTTTTTGGATTTTTTGGGATTTTTTTTTGGGATTTTTTTTGGTTTCTTTGGGGGATTTTTTGGTTTTTTTTTTGGGATTGTTTTGGGATTTTTTTTGATTCCTAAGTGCCCCAAAAAGGCTCAGGTTGCTGAGGGAATTTGGGGTTTGCTGAGGGGTTGGAGGATCACAGAAATTTGGGATTCCTGGGGTTCTCCAAGGTCTGAGAATATCCCAAAAATTTGGGATTCCTGAGTGTCCCAAAGGCTCAGAAAATTCCAGGGATTGGGGTTCCTGATTGTCCCAAAAAAAATCCCCAAAATTTGGGATTTCTGGGATTCTCCAAGGGCTCCAAATATCCCAGAATTTTGGGATTTCTGAACCTTTAAAGAATCCCAAAAATTTGGAATTTCTGGATGCCCCAAAGGACTCAAAATATCTGAAAAATTTGGAATTTCTGAACCATAGGAAAATCCCAGAAATTTGGAATTTTTGGCTGCCCCAAACCTTTGGAGAATTCCAGGAATTGGGAAAAGGAACCTCATTCCCTATTCCCAGGTGGGGTTAAAAATTTGGGAATTCTGCCAGCACCAGGAAGGACTTTGAACTTTGGGAATGATGTGGCTGAAAATTCTGGGATTTTCTGGGAATTCTGGGATTTTTCTGGGAATTCTGGGATTTTCTGGGATTTTCTGGGAATTTTCTGGGAATTTTGGACACCCTTGTGGAATTCCAGGCTGGTTTGGGTTGGGAAGGAGCTGAAATTCCCCAAAAAACCAAAGAATTCTAAGGAATTTGGAGTTCCTGGATGCCTCAAAAATTTGGGATTTTGGGATTTCCCAAGGCTCAGAATATCCCAGAAATTTGGGATTTTTGGGGTTTCTCAAGGCTCAAAATGTCCCAAAAATCCTAAAATCTCAGAATATCCCAAAAATTTGGGATCCTTGAGTGTCCCCAAAAATCCAGAGAATTCCAAGAATTTGGAGTTCCTGGATGCCTCAAAAATTTGGGATTTTGGGATTTCCCAAGGCTCAGAATGTCCCAGAAATTTGGGATTTTGGGACTCCCCAAGGCTCAAAATATCCCAGAAATTGGGATTTCAGAGACTTCCCAAGACTCAAAATATCTCAGAATTTTGGGATTTCAGGGATTTCCCAAAACTTAAAAAAAATCCCAAAAATTTTGAGATTCTGAGGTCCCCAAAAATCCCCAAAATTTTGGTACCCCAGAACCTGTGGAAAATCCCAGAAATTTGAGATCCCTCCTGAAATTTCCCAAATATTCCAGGTTTTGGGGAGGGCTCCAAAATTTGGGAATTTCCCTTTGGAATGTGCTGATTTTGTTATTTTTCCTTTTATTTTTTTTATTTTTAATTAATTTAATTTTTTTTCCTGGCAGTGCTGGTCGTGGTCAATCACTACCTGGCATTCCAATATTTTGCTGAGGAATTTTATCTCTTCTCTGAGGTGAGAAATAAAATCCCAAAATTCTCTTTTTTTTTTTTTTCCCAGTAGGAAAATCTCAATTTTTTTTTTAGCTTTGAATTTTTATCAGAATTGAGATCCTGGGATTTTATTTTAAATTTTTAATTTTTTTGGTGGTTTTTTGTTTTGGTGGGTGGGATTTGCTGAACTTCTAAAATTCCATTTTTCCTAGGAAGTTCCAGGAATGTGGAATATCAATTCAAATTTATTCCTAAAATGCTAAAAAAATGAGGAAAAATAGGAAATAATATCATTTGAATTCCAGTTTTTTACCAATTTTTTTCCCTTTTTGGGAATTCCCATTCCTCATTTTTCTGCTCTAATTCCATGGCAAAAATCCCCATTCCCAGGGCAGCCAAAATTTCATCAAAATCGAGAAAAAATCCAATTTTTTCATGAAGTTTTTTGGGTTTTTTCCATGGAATTTAATCCTGGATTGGGAATGGGGAATGGGGAAATTCCCTTTTCCTTGAATTTCTTGGGAAACATGGAAAGGATTTAATTAATTTTTCCATGAGCATTTAATTTAATCAATTCCTTAATTAATTCAATTTTTTTTTCATTTCTTAATTGATTTAATTAAAATTTGGGAATTACAGGAAAAAATCAGGAAAAATTTGGGAACTGGCTCTTCCCTTTTCCTTGAATTCCTTGGGAAAAGTGGAGAGGATTTAATTAATTTTTCCATGAGGATTTCATTTAATGAATTCCTTAATTCATTTTTTAATCCCTTATTTCTTAATCCCTTAATTAATTGAATTAAAATTTGTGAATTACAGGAAAAAATAATGAAAAATTTAGAAACTGGCTCTTCCCTTTTCCTTGAATTCCTTGGGAAGAGTGGAGAGGATTTAATTGATTTTTCCATGAGGATTTCATTTAGTTAATTCTTTAATTCATTTTAAAATTCTTTATTTCTTGATTTAATTAAAATTTGGGAATTACAGGGAAAAAATCAGGAAAAATTTGGGAACTGGCTCTTTCCTTTTCCTTGAATTCCTTGGGAAGAGTGGAGAGGATTTACTTAATTTTTCCATGAGAATTTCATTTAATTAATTCCCTAATTCATTAAAAAATCCCTCATTACTTAATCCCTTAATTAATTGAATTAAAATTTGGGAATTACAGGAAGATTTTGGCAACACCTCGAGGAGATTTTTGAATGGAAGTTTTGCAATTTCCGGCTGGAATTTTGAGATTTCCAAGCTGGAATTTTGGGATTTCCAGGCTGGAGCTTTGGGAATTTTGGGGAATTTTGGGAATTTTGGGGAATTCTGGGCTGGAATTTTGGGAATTCTGCAGGTCCTGGCCTATTTCACCTTCTGCCTGTGGCTGATTCCTTTCGCCTTCTTCGTGTCGCTGTCGGCCGGGGAGAACGTCCTGCCCTCCACAGTCCAGCCTGGAGGTGGGATTGGGATTGGGATGGGATGGGATTGGGATTGGGATTGGGATGGGATGGGATGGGATTGGGATTGGGATTGGGATGGGATGGGATGGGATTGGGATTGGGATTGGGATGGGATGGGATGAGATGGGATGGGATGGGATTGGGATGGGATGGGATTGGGATTGGGATTGGGATTGGGATTGGGATGGGATGGGATGGGATGGGATTGGGATGGGATTGGGATTAGGATTGGGATGGGATTGGGGAAGGGATTGGGATGGGATGGGATGGGATGGGATGGGATTGGGATGGGATTGGGATGGGATTGGGATTGGGATTGGGATGGGATGGGGTGGGATTGGGATGGGATTGGGATTGGGATGGGATTGGGGAAGGGATTGGGATGGGATGGGATGGGATTGGGATGGGATTGGGATGGGATGGGATGGGATTGGGATGGGATGGGATGGGATTGGGATGGGATTGGGATGGGATGGGATGGGATGGGATGGGATGGGATGGGATGGGATGGGATGGGATGGGATGGGATGGGATGGGATGGGATTGGGATGGGATGGGATGGGATGGGATGGGATGGGATGGGATGGGATTGGGATGGGATTGGGATTGGGTGGGGAATGGATTTAAAGTTTTTCTGTTTCCAATCCTGTGCAAAACGTCCCGGAAATTTTGGCTTTCGGGGGTTGTTAAGGGGCAGAACCTGCCTGAAGTTTGGGATTTCTGGGAGTTTCTGAGCCCTGAGAATTCCAGAAAATTGGGATCCCAAAGGCTCAAAGAATCCCAGAAATTTTTGATTTCTGGGGTCTCCAAAGGTCCAAAAATTTAGGATTCCTGGGACTTCCCAAGGGCTCAGAATATCCCAGAAATTTGGGATCCTTGGTGTCCCCAAAGGCTCAGACAGTCCCAGGGATTGGGGGTCCCAAAGCCCCAGAATTTGGGATTTATGGAGCTTCCCAAGGGCTTGGAATATCACAGAAATTTGGGATCCCTGATTTCCCCAGAAATCCAACCCCACATTCCCAGCTTTCCTTGGCCATTCCCAGGATCCAGGAGCAGCCACAGCAAATCTGGGAATCCCAGCCCAGGCAGGAATTCCTTCCCAAGATCCCACCCCAATCTCCCCTTTCCCAGTGGAGCCATTCCCTGTGTCCTGTCCTTCTGGAATTCTGATTCCCATCCCTCAGGAATTCTGATTCCCATTCCTTGAGGAATTTTGATTCTCATTCCCTCAAAAATTCAGGTTCCCATTCTTCTGGAATTCAAATTCCCATCCCTCAGAAATTTTGATTCCCATTTCCTCTGGAATTCCAATTCCCATTCCCTCAGGAATTTTGATTCTCATTCCCTGTGGAATTCTGATTCCCATTCCTTGAGAAATTGTGATTCCCATTCCCTCAAAAATTCAGATTCCCATTCTCTGTGGAATTCTGATTCACATCCCTCAGGAATTCTCATTCCCATTTCCTCTGGAATTCTTATTCCCATTCCCTGTTGGATTCTCATTCCCATTCCCTCAGAAAATCAGATTCCCATTCCCTCAGGAATTCACATTCCCATTCTTTGAGGAATTTTGATTCCATTCCCTCAAAAATTCAGGTTCCCATTCCCTCAAGAATTTTGATTCCCATTCCTTGAGGAATTTTGATTCCCATTCCCTCAAAAATTCAAATTCCCATTCCCTCAGGAATTCACATTCCCATCCCTGAGGAATTCTGATTCCCATTCCCTCAAAAATTCAAATTCCCATTCCCTCAGAAATTTTGATTCCCATTCCCTCAGGAATTCTGATTCCCATTCCTTGAGGAATTCTGATTCCTTCAAAAATTCAGATTCCCATTCCCTCAGAAATTCTGATTCCAATTCCTCTGGAATTCTGATTCCCATCCCCCTGAAATTCAGATCCCCATTCCTCTGGGATTTTTATTCCCAATTTCTCAGGAATTCTCATTCCCATTCCTGCAAAAATTCTGATTCCCATTCCTTGAGGAATTTTGATTCCCATCCCTCTGGAATTCTCATTCCCATCCCTCAGGAATTTTAATTCCCATTTCCTCAGAAATTCAGATTCCCATCCCCTCAGAAATTCTGATTCCCATTCTTTTGCAATTCTCATTGCCATTCCCTCAGGAATTTTTATTCCCTTTTTAAAATTTTATTTTATTTTATTTTTTATTTTCCCCACAGACGACGTCGTTTCCAATTATTTCACCAAGGGCAAAAGAGGCAAACGCTCTGGAATTCTGCTGATTTTCTCCTTCATCAAGGAAGCCATCCTGCCCAGCAGGCAGAAAATTTACTGAGTTTTGGGAATATTTGGGAATATCCAAAGGATCTGGATCTGCCATTTTCCCAAACTGTGCCCAGGGCACCTCTCTCTGGTATTTTTCCCACTGGGAATTCTTTGGGAATTCTGAGACTTGGACACTCCTGGAGGTGCCAACCACACTTGGAGCTTTCCCTTGGGAATGATTCCATGGAAAATGTTGGGATTGGATGAGCCCTCTTCAGGAATTTTGGGAATTTTAGGAATTTCCCAATTCCTGGGGTTTGGTTTTTTTTTTGGAGCTGCTCCCTCTGGTTTTTCCTGAGGGTTTCACAGAGCCATGAATTAAAAAACAACAAAAAAACCCAGGAAAATTTGGGATAAATCCAGAGGATTCCACACAGCCAGGATGGAGATGTCCCTTCATCCCATTTTTTTTTTTTTTTCCAGAGGGAAAGGACTTGGAATAATCAAAAAAAAAATCAGGATTTGGGTGGTTTGAATCCTGGAAATTCCAATTTTTGCCTCCAGCAAAGAAGGTGGGAAGGGATTTTCTCCATTTTCCAGGGAATTCCCAGATTTTTTCCTGATCCTGAAGAAGAGAAGGATTGCTCAGAATTCCCAGATTTTTCCTTCCTCCTTTTCCAAAGGGTGAAATTCCTCCCAGGGAGCTGAAAAATTTTGTTCATTCCCATTACAAAATTCCCTTTTTTTTCTGGAATTTTCACTTGGGCCTGGATTAAATATTTAAATAATTCCCACCCCAGGGAATTCCTTGGAATTTAGGGAATTTTTTGGAGGAATTCCCAAGGAAAATTCCAGGAAAGGACCTCAAATCCCACAAAATTCCAATTAGGATAATTCCAAACCAAATCCAATCCTTTGATTTTTTTTTTTTTTTTTTAGGAAAAAAATTCTTTTGGAAAAATTGGAATTTTGCTCTGAGATCTCTGAATTTGCTGGAAAATTCCTGGATTTGGGATGGGAATGAGGAAAATCAGGAATTCCTGATTCCTTTTAATCCTGATTTTCCAATGGGGATTCCTGGGGGTTTTTCCAGCTGTTTTTCCACATTTTTCCAACCTGAATCCCACTCAGAGTTTCTTGGAGCTGAACCAAATTCCCAGGAATTTGTGGAATTCCATAAATATTTAACCAGGAGAAGGAAATTTGGGATGAAACTTCCCTAAATTTGGAAAAAAAAAAAAATCCTGAAACATAAATTTATGGATAAAGTGTAAAATCCCAGATTTCCCCTCTGAATTTGAACGTTTTTATTGGGATTGGGATATTTCCAAATCCCTGAAAGTGTCCAAGGCCAGGTTGGAGCTGGAATTGTGGAATTTGGGTGGAATTTTGCCTTCAAAATTCCAAAATTTTGGGGAAAACCCACAGATGAAGATGATTGAAAGGGCAGGAAAAATGGGAATTTCCCTGGAGAAATTATTCCCAGGGAGAGCCAAAAAAAAAAAAAATCTGGATTTGGAAATTTTTTTTTTTTTTCTGGGGCAGGGATTCAACCTCTCCTTCCCAATTTTCCTCCTGGAAAATCCACAGGGAAAAGGAGCAGAAATTCAGGGAAATTTAGGAAAATCCCTCCCAGCCTTAAATATTTCAATTCCAGCTGGAGGAGGAAGAGGAAAAATCTGGGATAAAACCAAATCCAAGGGAATTCCTGGAGGAATTTGGGTTTCCCAGGGAAGGAGTTTTGGAATGTCAGGAATAATTCCAGGTGTTCCCAAATCCAAGGGAAATAAAGAATTTTATTTGGATGTTGTAGAAAAGGAGGAGCTGCCAGAGGTTCTGTGGGATTTTGGGAAAGAATTCCAGAATTTTGGGGGGATTTGGGGTGTTCCCAAGGCAGTGGAATTCCATGGAATACTGTTTTTTTTTTTTTTTTTTTTCCCAGGGATTCCCAAGAGGATGGAAAATCTGGGAAAAGAGGGTGGAAAATTCTGGGAAATAAGGGTGGAAAATACTGGAAAGGAGAATGGGAAATTCTGGGGAAAAAAAAAGGGGAAAGTGTTGGGGGAAAAGAATGAAAAATTTTGGGAAAGGAAGCAGGAAAATCCCTGGAAAAGAGGGTAGAAATCATGGAATGGAGGGTGAAAAATCTTAGGAATAGAGGGTGGAAATTCCTGGAAAGGAGGTGAGAAAATCCTGGAAAGGAGGGTGGAAAATCCTGGGGGAAAAGGATGGAAAATTTTGGGAAGAGAGGGTGGGAAATTTTGGAAAAGAGGGTGATGAATCCCAGAAATGGAGGGAGGAAAATCCCGGGAAATGAAGGAGGAAAATCCTGGGAAATGAAGGAGGAAAATCTCAGGAAATGAAGGAGGAAAATCCCGGGAAATGGAGGAAAATCTCGGGAAATGAAGGAGGAAAATCCCGGGAAATGAAGGAGGAAAATCCCGGGAAATGAAGGAGGAAAATCCCGGGAAATGAAGGAGGAAAATCCGGGGAAATGAAGGAGGAAAATCTCGGGAAATGAAGGAGGAAAATCCGGGGAAATGAAGGAGGAAAATCCTGGGAAATGAAGGAGGAAAATCTTGGAGAGGAGGGTGGAAAATCCTGGGAAAAGAGGGTGGGAAGTGTTGGAGGAAAAGGGTGGAAAATTTTGGGAAAGAGAATGGGAAATCTTGGGAATTGAGGGTGGAATAATGATGGGGGGAAAGGGTGGGAAATCCTGGAAAGGAAGGTGACAAATCCCGGGAAATGAAGCAGGGAAATCACAGGAAATGAAGGAGGAAAATCTCGGGAAATGAAGCAGGAAAAATGTCGGGAAATAAAGGAGGAAAATTAGAAGAAATGAAGGAAGAAAATCTTGGAAAGGAGGGTGGAAAATTTTGGGAAATCCTTGAAAGGAGAGTGACAAATGCTGGGAAATGAAGCAGGAAAATCCCGGGAAATGAAGCAGGAAAATCCCGGGAAATGAAGGAGGAAAATCCCGGGAAATGGAGGAAAATCCCAGAAGCGGCTCCTAGGCGCTGTCCCTGTCCCGGCGCGGGAGGGGACGTGTCCTGGGGAGGCCACCAAGGCCCCGGGGCCGGAAGGGGACACTGTCCTTGTCCTTGTCCTTGTCCTTGTCCTTGTCCTTGTCCTTGTCCTTGTCCTTGTCCGTGTCCGTGTCCCGGTTTCCTGGGAAGAGCGATGGCAGCGATGGGAGCGGGGACAGGAGGGGACAGGTGCCGGTGTCGCCTCCTTGGGGACATTGCCAGCTCCGTACCCGTGTCCAGCCTCTTCCCAGCTCCGTCCCGCTCCGTGGAATTCCCGAAGGAATTGGAATTGTTCCCCGTGGAATTGTTCCCCGTGGAATTCTCCCCCAGGGCCGCGTCCAGCGCCCGCCGCCGCCGCTCCAGGACCGATCCCAGCTCCGCCCGCTGCGGGTCCCGGTTCCGCCCGCTCCGGCGGCGGCTCGGCCCGCGCGGGGCACCCTGCGGGACACGCGACACCGTGGGACAGCGCGGGGACAGAGAGGGGACACCATGGGGGCAGAGAGGGGACACCATGGGGGCAGAACAGGGACAGCGAAGGGACAGAGCGAGGACACCATGGGGACACCGTGGGGATGGAGAGGGGACAGGGAGGGGACACCATGGGGGCAGAACAGGGACGGCCAGAGGACACCATGGGGACAGAGAGGGACAGAGCGAAAGACAGCGAGAGACAGCGAGGAGGCAGAGAGGGGACAATGAGGGACAGAGAGGGGACACCAAGGGGACACCGCAGGGACATTAAGGGAATACTAAAGGCACAGGGAGGAAACAGGGAGAGGACAACACGAGGACAGCGAGGGGACAGCGAGTGACAGCAAGGGGACAGGGAGGGATAGCGAGGGGACAATGAGGGACAGGAAGGGGACACCACGGGTGCAGAACAGGGATGGCCAGGGGACACCATGGGGACAGAGCGGGACAGAGCAAGAGACAGCGAAGGAGGCAGAGAGGGGACAATGAGGGACAGAGAGGGGACACGTATGGGACACCGCAGGGACATTAAGGGAACACTAAAGGGACAGGGAGGAAACAGGGAGAGGACAACATGGGGACAGCGAGGGGACAGCGAGGGACAGCGAGGGGACAGGGAGGGGACAACGAGGGACAGCGAGGAACAGAGAGGGATAGCGAGGGGACAATGAGGGACAGGAAGGGGACACCGAGGGGACACTGCAGGGACATTAAGGGAACACTAAGGGGACAGGGAGGAGACACAAAGGGGGACAGGGAGGAAACAGGGAGGACAACACTGGGACAGCGAGGGGACTCTGCAGGGACACTGAGGGGCACCATGGTGACACCGTGGGGACACCACGGGGACAATGAGGGGACAGCGCCACCCACCAGGATCCCCTGCAGCTCCAGCGCCGCGCTCCGCCTCTTGCTGGCCATGGAATCCTGTGGGAATTCTGGAATGGCTGAAGGATCCCGGGAATGCCAGACCTGCCCCATGCCACTGTCCCCATTGTCTCCATTGTTCCCACTGTCCCCGTTGTCCCCATTGTCACCTGGCGCAGGTGTGGCCGCTCCCGCGCCGGCCTCAGGACGATCCCGTTGCGGATCCGCTCCAGCATCTCCTGCACGGCCCTGGCTCGGATGTCCTCGGTGCCGGGGTCACCTGCTGGGGTGGCACCGCCCTGTCACCTCCCTGCGTTGGGGACACCGCTCGGGGTGCAGCTGTCACCTCCCCGCGTTGGGGACAGGGCTGGGGTCACGCTGGAGGTGGCGCTGTCACCTCCCCCAGGCGGTGCCACCTGTCCCCAAATCATCCCGAATGGAGCTGGGGGACCCTGGAGCGCTCGGTGGCACTCGGGGGACATTCCTGATGTCCCAGTGACACTATGGGGACACTCCCAATGTCCTGACTCCCATCCCGGTGACATTTTGGGGACATTTCCGATGTCCCCATCCCTGTGACACTCTGGGGACACTCCCGATGTCCCGGTGACACTTTGGGGACATTCCCGATGTCCCCAGCCCCTCAGGACTCACTTCTCTCCCGGTTTTTCGGCGCCTTCCTCTTCCTGAGGGTGGCCAGGGGGCTGCGCAGGGGACAGCAGGTGACACCTCCCCTTTGTCACCTCCTGTCCCCTCCCCTGCGGGGGACAGCGCCAGCCCCTTGGGGACAATCCGGGTGGGGCCAGCGATTTCCCGGGAATATCCCCGGGCCAGGGAGAGGCTGGAAAAGCCGCGGGAGGTGTCACCTACTCGGCGGGGACAGCGGTGGCAGCGGGCGGTGGCAGCGGCGGCGGCGGTGGCACCTCGGGGTGGCGCTGAGGGGACGCCAGCTGCTCGCGGAGGGATCCCACTGGAACGAGGCGGGAATGGGAGTGGGGATCCCTCTGGAAGTCCACGGAATCCCCCAGGAATCTCTGAAATTCCTCTGGAATTCTCCCTGGAATCTTCTTCTGGAATATTTTGGAATTTCTCTGCAATCGCTCTGGAATCACACTGGAATTCCTCTGGATTGCCCCTGGAATTCTGTGGAATCTGTCTGGAATCTCCCTGAATTCCTCTGGAAAATTTTGGAATTCCCCATGTGTTTTCTGAACTCCCTCTGGAAACCCCCTGGAATCTTCCTGGAATTCCTCTGGAATTTTCTGAAATTCCCCTGGAATCTTCTGGAATCCTTCTGGACACCCCCCCCCTCCAAATAACTCTGGAATCCCCTTGGAATCCTTCTGGAATCCTCCTGGAATTCTCTGAAATCTGCCTGGAATGCCTCTGGAATCTTTCTGGAATTCCTCTGGAACCCATCTTGAATCCCCCTGGAATTCTCTGGAATCCTTCTGGAACCCCTCTCTATTCCTCTGGAATCTTCTGGAATCCCTTTGCAATCCTTCTGGAATCTCCCTAGAATTCTCTGGAATCCCCCTGGAATCTTTTGGAATCTCTCTGGAATATTTTGGAATCCCACTGCAATCCCTCTGGAATTCTCTGTAATCCCTCTAAAATTCCTCTGCAATTTCTCTGGAATCTCCTTGGATTCGTCTGGAATCCCCCTGGAATCTTCTGGAATCTCCCCGAATCCCTCTGGAATCTTCTAAAATCCCTCTGGAATCCCCCTAGAATCCTCTTGGAACCCCTCTGGAATTCCCTGTAATCCTTCTGGAAACCCCCCTGGAATATTCTGGAATATTCTGGATTTTCCCACCTTCCTTTTCCAGCCCTTCCAGCCTCTCCCTCAGCTCCCGTTTCTCCTCCCGCTCCTCCTGCAGCTCCGCCCGGGCTCGATCCAGCTGCTCCCGCTGCTCCTCCAGCTGCTCCTCCAGCTCCTTCTCCTACGGGATTTGGGAATTCCAGGATCCGGGAACACCCCGAGGATGGGGGTGCTGCAGAACACTCCCAAAAATCCCCCGAATTCCAGAGGATTTTGAGGAAAATCTCCCGCTCCGTGTGGGATGAGGGTTTGGGAAATCCATGGAAAAAAAACCCAAAAAACCAAAAACAGTGATCCATGGGAAAATGGGCATGGAATGGGAATGGAGGGGGAAAGGGGAATAGGAGAAAAAGGAAAAAGGGGAAAAGGGGGGAATGAGAGGTGGGAAATGGGAGGGAATGGGGTAGAAAAAGGAAAAAGGGGGAAAAGGGGAAAAAGAGGGAAAGGAGGAGTGGAAAATGGGGGAAAGGGGGAAATGGGGAGAAAAAGGGGGGAAGGGGAGAATGGAGGAAAAGGGGGGGAATGAGGGGTGGGAAATGGGGAGAAATGAGTGAGGAAAAGGGAATTGACAGCGCTGTCCCCGCTGTCCCCTTCCCGCGATGTCCCCAAACCTGGGGACAGTCCCTCACCCGCTGTCCCCTCCCCGCTGTCCCCAAGCTCGGGACAGTCCCTCACCCGCTGGCGCCGCTCCTGCCGCGTCTCCTCCAGCTCCCGGCTGAGCTTTCCCAGTTCCTGAAGCGCTTCCAGGATTTGGGAATCGGGCCCGGCGTTCCTGAGCAGGATGGAGCTCTGGCGCTTCGCCTCCTTCTGCTGCACCAGCATCTGGGACCGACATGTCACCGCAGTGTCACCTCAGTGTCACCTCAGTGTCACCGCAGTGTCACCTCGGTGTCACATTCCAGAGGGGCTGGCGGTGAATCCACCCCGGGAAATTGCAGCGGGAGAATCCTGGGATCATCCATCCCATTCCCTCGGGATGCAGCCGTGAGTGCGGGGACACCTCGGTGTCACCCCCAGGAATGTCCCCAACCCCTCGTTGTCACCTTGTTGTCACCTGAAGGGGCTGGCAGTGAATCCCACCCAGCTTCATCCCACGGGAATTCCGCCCAGTCTGGGATGGCCCCATTCCCTGGGGACACCCCGGTGTCACCTCGGTGTCACCTCCAGGGATGTCCCCAACCCCTCGGTGGCACCTGGTGGGCGAAGGCCTCGGCGTGGCAGCGCAGGTCCTGCTCCAGCTCCAGCTGCTCCAGGGCCTGGCAGTAATCCTGGGTGACAATCTGGGACACTGCGGGGACAGCGGGGGTGGCACCGGGGAGGGGGGAGGAAAAGTGGGAAAGGTTTGGGAAAAAAAGGGGGGGACAGGGAGAAAAAAAAAAGAAGGAAAAAAGGGGTGGGAAATAGGGAGAAAAAGGTGGGAAAGTTTGGGGAAAAGGGAGAAAAAAAGAAGGAAAAAACGGGGAGGAAAGGGTGGGGAAATAGGGGAGGAAAAGGGAAAGGTTTGGGAAAACAAAGGGAAAAGAGTAGAAAAGGGGCAGGGAAAAAGTGGAAAATGGGAAGGAAAAGGTGAGAAAGAGGAAATGAGGGGTGGGAAAAGGGGGAAGAAAAGAAGGGAAAGGTTTGGGAAAACATAGGGAAAAGAGTGGAAAAGGGGCAGGAAAAAAAGGTGGAAATTGGGGAGGAAAAAGTGGAAAAGGGGAAAAAAGGGAGAAAAAGGGGTGGAAAATGGGGGAGGAAAAGGTGGGAAGGGGTAAAAGGATGAAAAAGAAAAGGAAAAAAAAAGGGGGAAAGGGATGGGAAATGGGGAGGAAAAGGTGGAAAAGGTGTGGGAAATGGGGGAAAAGGGGAAAAATAGGGATGAGAAGGGTAGGAAATGGAGAAGGAAAAGAGTGAGAAACGAGTGGGAAATGGGGGGAAAGAGGGAAAAAAAGGGGCAGAAAAGTGTGGGAAATAGGGAGAAAAAAAGTGTGGGAAATAATGAGGGATGGGAAATGGGAGGAAAAGGGAGGAAGGGTGGAAAAAGGGTGGGAAATGGAGGAGGAAGAAGTGGGAAAATTTGGGGAATGAGGGGTGGGAAATGGGGAGGAAGAAGGGGTGGGAAAAAGGAAAAAAGGAAGAAAAAGGGTGGGAAAGGGAGACATGAGGGCGATGCCACCACAGACATGTCCCCATGTCCCCGTCAGCCGCGGGTTTGGGGTGGCACTGGTGGCACTGGTGGCACCGGGAGGGGACACGGGGACCCCGCTGACCTCTCTTGAAGGATCTCAGCGCTCTCTGGCTGGCGCCCAGCGCCGCCCGCAGGCGCTGCTGCTCCTCCCGCTCCAGATCCAGCTGCGCCGGGAGAAACACGGGGGAAAGGCATGAAAAATCCGGGAAAAATCCGGGAGAAACTGGGGAGAAACTGGGGAGAAACTGGGGAGAAACTGGGGAGAAATTGGGGAGAAATTGGGGAGAAACTGGGGAGAAATTGGGGAGAAACTGGGGAAAATTGGGGAGAAACTGGGGAGAAACTGGGGAGAAATTGGGGAGAAACTGGGGAGAAATTGGGGAGAAATAAATGAAAAATCTGAGAGGAATTCGGGAGAAATTGGGGAAAAATCTGGGAAAATGCGTGGAAAATTCGGGAGAAATCTGTGAGAAATCCAGGAGAAATGTGTGAAAAATTCGGGAAGAATACAGATTAAATTTGGGAGAAATTTGGGAGAAATCATTGAAAAATCCATTAAAAATTTGGGAGAAATCAATGAGAAATCAGTGAAAAATCCATGAGAAATCTAGGAGAAATCCATTTAAAAACTGGGAGAAATCCATGAAAAGTCCGTTAAAAATCTGTGAAAAATTCGCGAGGAATCTGTGAAAAAATCTGGGAGAAAACCGGGAGAAATCCATGACAAATCTGGGAAAAATCCAGAAATCTGTGAAAAATCTGTTAAAATTTCAGGGAAAACCCGGGAAAAACCAGGGAGTAATCTGTGAAAAATTCAGGAGAAACAGGGGAGAAATCTTGGGAAAAATCCACAAAAAATCCACAAAAAATCCAGGAAATATTCGGGAAAAATCCCGCCCTGAGCCCCGGGGTTTGGGGAGGGGCTTCATCCCAAAAATCCACACTGAGGATGAGATGGGAAAAGGGGGTTCAGGAGATTTTGGGGTCCGGGGGTACCTGGGTGTGCAGGTGCTGCAGCTGCACCTGGAGATCCTGGTGCTGATCCAGGAGCTGGGAGAGATCCTGGGGGGCTGGAATGAGGGGGGAGGGGGAAGGAAAAAAGGGAAAAAGGGGAAAAGGGAAAGGGGGAAAGGGGGATAAAGGGGATAAAGGGAAAAGGGGGAAATGAGGGTGGGAAATGGGAGGGCATGGGGAGAAAAAGGAAAAAGGGGGAAAACGGGAAAAAGGGACAAAGGGAAAAAGGGAAAAAGGGAAAAAGGGAAAAAAGGAAAAAGGAGTGGTGGGAAAGAGGGGAAGAGGTGGAAAAGGGAGAAAAAAGAGGAAAAGGAGGAAAAGGGAGGGAAAAAGGTCAGAATGGAGGAAAAGGGGGGAAGGGAGGATATGAGGGGTGGGAAATGGGAGTGGGAAAAAGGGAATTGAGGGTTGGGAAAGGGGAAGACAAAGAGTGGGAAAGAGGGGAATAAGGGGTGGGAAAAGGGGGAAAAGGATTGGAAAAGGATTGGGAAAGACATTGGGGTGGGAAATGGGGAAATGAGGAGTGGGAAAGGGGGAGAAAAAAGGTGGGAAATGGGTGGAAAAAAGTTGAGAAAGAGGGAACTGGAATTGCCACCGTGGGAAAAGGGGATGGGAAAGGGGAAGCGCGAGCGGCCGCGCTTCGGTTTCGGCCACCGCCGGTGAATTTTGGTGTCACTTTCATTGTGACCCAAACGGGGCTTGGGAACGGCCCCAAAGTGAGGGGGGGATGGGATCAATGGGGTTAATGGGATCAATGGGATGGGATCAATGGGATCAATGGGATCAATGGGATGGGATCAATGGGATGGGATCAATGGAGTTAATGGGATGGGATCAATGGGGTTAATGGGATGGGATCAATGGGGTTAATGGGATGGGATCAATGGGGTTAATGGGATCAATGGGATGGGATCAATGGGATCAATGGGATCAATGGGATCAATGGGATCAATGGGATGGGATGGGATCAATGGGGTTAATGGGATGGGATCAATGGGATCAATGGGGTTAATGGGATCAATGGGATGGGATCAATGGAATGGGATCAATGAGGTTAATGGGATCAATGGGATCAATGGGTTGAGATGGGATCAATGGAATCAATGGGATCAATGGGATCAATGGGATCAATGGGACCAATGGGTTGGGATGAGATCAATGGGATCAATGGGTTGGGATGGGATCAGTGGGTTGGGATGGGATCAATGGGATCAATGTGTTGGGATGGGATCAATGGGATGAGATCAATGGGATCAATGTGTTGGGATGGGATCAATGGGATCAATGGGTTGGGATGGGATCAGTGGGTTGGGATGGGATCAATGGGATCAATGGGTTGGGATGGGACTAATGGGATCAATGGGATGGAATCCATGGGATGGGATGAGATGGAATCCATGAGATGGGAAAATGGAATGGGATGGGGTGTGATTGATGGGCTGGGATGGGATAATGGGATGAGATAATGGGATGGCGTGATGGGATGGGATCCATGGGATGAGATGGGATCCATGGGATGGGATGGGGTGCTATTAATGGGATAGGATAATGGGATGGCATGGATTGGGAGTGGATGGGGGTAATGGGATGGAATGGGGTCCATGAGTTGGGATGGAATCCATGGTGACACCCCAGGCTCACCTGGGGCAGGGGTGGAGGTTGGGGGCTGCTCTGGGGGCAGCTCCGAGGGTGCCACCTGCTCTGGGGTCACCTCAGGGGTCCTGGCCAGGCTCAGCCTCTCCAGCTGCACGTCCTCCTGCTTCACCTGAATCCCAGAATCCTGGATTCCCAGAATCCCAGAACCCCAGAATCCTGGATTCCCAGAATCCCAGAGTCCCAGAATCGGGGTTCCCCCCACACCCCCTGAGCTGGGGGTGCCCTGAGGGTGCCCCTCACCTCTGTCCCCACAAAGGGACAGTTTTGGGGACCCGTCCCCGTCCCCACCTGGGCAGGGAGGGCCTGGGCTCGCTGCTGGCACCGCTGCTCCAGCTCCTCCTGGGCGTCCAGCGCCGCCAGCTCGGCCAGCAGCGCCTGTGACGCTGCCGGGGACACCGACGGGGACACCGGGGTCAGGCCCTGCCCGCCGCCACCCCCGCCCCGAGCCCGGCCAGGAGCGGGGCTGGCACCGGGATTGGCCCCAGGGAAATGCCAGGGACACGGGACAGTGGGATGGGACACGGGGCTGGGACATGGGGGACACCAGGATGGAACATTGAGGACACTGGGATGGGACATTGAGGACACCAGGATGGGACATGGGCATGGGACATTGGGGACACCAGGATGGGATATTGGGATGGAACACTGGGAGTGGACATTGGGGACACCAGGATGGGACATTGGGATGTGACATTGAGGACACCGGAATGGGACACTGGGATGGGACAGGGCTCACCTTGCTCCAGCTGGGCCAGCCGAGCATCGGCATCACCTGGCACCGGATCCAGGGGCAGGTGCTGTGGTGGGAAAAATGGGAATGAAGGTCTGGGTTGGCACAGAATTCCATTGGCATGGAGGTCCATCGGCATGGCCGTGGCAAATGTCACGGTGCTGGCATGGTGTGACAATGGCCGTGGCATTGTCATGGCACAGAATGGCCTTGGGATGGGATTCCATTGGGATGGGATGGTCTTGGGATGGAATTCCACTGGCACGGTGTTCCACCAGCATGGAATTCCATTGGAATTCCATTGGCACTGGGCAGAGTATTCCATTGGAACTCCATTGGAATTCCATTGGCACTGGCAGGGCAATCCATTGGTATAACATTGGTATAACATTGGTATAATATTGGCATAACAATGGAATTCCATTGGCATTGGCAAGATGTCCCACTGGAATTCTGTTGTCACTCTCAGGGTATTCCCTTGGAATTCCATTGGGATTCCATTGGTATTGGCAAGATATTCCATTGGAATTCCATTGGTACCAGCAGGATATTCTGCTGCAATTCCATCAGAATTCCATTGGAATTCCATTGGCACTGGGCAGGGCATTCCATTGGAATTCCATTGGCACCAGCAGAGTATTCCAGTGGAACTCCATTGGAATTCCATTGGCATTGGCAGTGCGTTCCATTGGGATTCCATTGGGATTCCATTGGGATTCCATTGGGATTCCATTGGCGACCCTGAGCCACACTGACACCCCTGGGATTGGGAACATTCCCCCCATTTATGGGATGGGGAAGGGAAATCGATGGAAAACGAGTCTGGAAGTGAGACCTGTCCAGGAGCTGCCTCTTCATCCTCCTCTTCATCCTCCTCCTCCTCCTCGCTGCTCCCCGACTCCAGGATGGCTGCAGGGACCCGAGCCAGGACTGTGGGGACACCCGCGGTGACAATGGGGACAGGAGCGTCCCTGGCACCCCCCAGTGTCCCCTCCGGAGGGTCTGGAGGGGGGGACACAGCCCTGGGGTCCCCCATGGGGGATTGGGGGGTCCCTGGTGCCCCCCGGACCTCGGGAATCTGAATCCCATCTCCCCTCCGACCCCAAATCCCAGTTTCACTGCCTCCAACCCCAAACCCCACTTGTGACCCCTCAAAAATGCCCCAGGATGTTCCCCAATCCCAAATCCCACCCGTGACTCCCCAAAAATCCCCCAGGATGTTCCCCCTTTCCCCGTGAGGTGTTCCCCAACTCCAAATCCCAAATCCCACTCGTGACTCCCCCCCAAATCCCCCACAAGGTTCCCCAACCCCAAACCCCACTTGTGACCCCCCCAAATCCCCCACGAAGTTCCCCAACCCCAAATCCCACTCGTGACCCCCAAAAATCCCCCATGAGTTGTCCCCCAACCCCAAATCCCAGCCCCCAAATCCCACTCGGGACCCCCCAGAAATCCCCCTTACCCGTGAGGTGCCCCCCGACTCCGTCCCCCGCCCAGTCCATGCTCGGGGTCCCCCAAACCCCTCCGATTTTTGGGGTGCCTCCCTCTCCCCGCCGCTGCCTCCTCGTTGCCCTGCAGGGAAGTGAAACCACCCGCCCCCTCCCTCTCCCCTCCCCCTCTCCCCTCCCCCTCTCTCCTCCCTCCTCCAGGGGGGCCCCGATCCCAAAGGGGGGAAGCGAAACCCGCAGAGGGATGTTGGGATTTTGCAAGGGGAGCTTTTCCCCCTAAAATACAGAATTATGGGGTTTGGGGGAGCTGCAGGGGCTGCTGCTCCAGGGGTTCCCAAAAATTCCCAGAAATTCCCCAGGGTGGGAATTCCACGGAAGAAAACACGGGAGCAGCGAAGGGTTTGGTGACCACGGTGGTTTATTCAGCAAAAAAAAAACAAACAAAAAAACCAACCAAAAAAAAGAGATTTTTCCCAATTTTAGGAAAGGGAGATGGGATTTAAGGAAGAGGGATGGGATGCTAGGAAATGGTGATGGGATTTTAGGAAAGAAGGATCAGATTTTAGGAAAGAGGGTTGGGATTTTAGGAAAGGAGGATGGGGTTTCAGGAAAGGGGGACGGGATTTTAGGAAATAACGGGATTTTAAGAAATGGGGATGGGATTTTAGGAAAAGGGGATGGAATTTTAGGAAAGTGAGATGGGATTTTAGGAAAGGGGGGATCAGATTTTAGGAAAGGGGGGATCAGATTTTAGGAAGGGGGATAGGATTTTAGTAAATGAGGATCCAATTTTAGGAAATGAGGATGGGATTTTAGGAAATGAGGATCCAATTTTAGGAAAGCACGATCGAATTTTAGGAAAAGGGGATGGGATTTTAGGAAATGAGGGTGGGATTAAGGAAAAGGGGACAGAATTCTAGGAAATGAGGGTGGGGTTTTAGGAAATGAGGGTGGGATTTTAGAAGAAGGGGATGGGATTTTAATAAATGAGGGTGGGATTTTAGTAAATGAGAGTGGGGTTTTAATAAATGAGAGTGGGATTTTAAGAAATGAGGGTGGGATTTTAGGAGAAAGGGATGGGATTTTAAGAATTGAGGGTGGGATTTTAGAAGAAGGGGATGGGATTTTAAGAAATGAGGGTGGGATGTTAAGAAATGAGGGTGGGATTTTAAGAATTGAGGGTGGGATTTTAAGAAATGAGGGTGGGATTTTAAGAAATGAGGGGGGGATTTTAAGAAATGAGGAGGGGATGTTAAGAAAGGCGAATGGGGTTTTAGGAA